>NC_083276.1:25296979-25646979 GCF_963506605.1 Zootoca vivipara
GCACTGTATGAATGTTAAACATTAGTATTAACATTTCCTCTTTTTAATATGTAAATATATCTTAAGGTATTGAACACCATAGCCTCTTCCCTTATCACTGCTTGAAGAATGTATGCATATTCGTCGAAAGAACTAAATTACTGAGAGGAATGAATTTGGAAACCTCAGCAGTGTTACTGCCACCATTAGCAGTCCACTGATGTGAAATTTCTCCTGTACAGGAGGGGAGTGGGGAGTCTGTTGACCCAGCTGAAAGCTGGAGGAGTTCAATAGCATTCTGGTGGAAAAGGTTACGTGGAAAATGTCTAATGTTGTCAATTGCATCCAGATGAGTTTAGACCCTTGCCAGCAAGAGGTTTTTGAAAGGGGTAAAAGCAGTGACAGCTGAACTCTGGTTTTATGTGGCAGTTAGCACATGGCATAATGATATGCCTCACTCTCTCTTCATTATGAAATGGAGCATGGTTCACCATAGTAGAGTGGAGATTACCAAATTAGATGAAATAAGCTTCAACCACGTTTTCAGCAAATATTGGCATATCATTAGAGCAAGCTAGTTGTGGTATATGTTTATACAAGAACATTTCTTCCAGCGTGTGAGCTGCTTCTGGAGGAAAAGCTGTGCCAACGTGACTGACGGGTTGTTTTCAACATAGTGTTAAGGTGAATGCTCCATCAGCACAATGTTCTCTCTCTCCTTGCAATTGTTTTATGATTCTCCCAACCCTCTGGAGCAGATTTAGGGACGGTGTGAGAGGCACATGAGGGGAATCAAGGGGGGGTACGCTAGTTGAATGCCATACAATAAGATCTATTGTTACTTAGGAATATGATTGAAGCAATTGAGGGTCAACTGATGTGTCCTATTGAAGTCAATGGGATGAAACTAGATTAACAGCCAGGCAGTAAACAATACTTGTTGTTGATGTTGGCATCTGTCTGTCTCAAGACACATTGGAGTGCACCTCTGGAGGTGAAGTCAAACTGCTGGAGAATCACAGCACCTGCTGTGGCTGCAGAAACCAGTAACTCACAACAACTGCCTCCCGCATTATTTTTGCCGCGTTAGCAGCACTGAAGTGACCTCTCTGGGGCACAAACCTTGACAGTGTATATGTAGGTCCTGGGCTGTCCAGACAACCTCGCTGATGTGATCCAAAGGAAAGCAGAATAATACATTTGACACCAGCTTAGCTGCCGGAAATTGCTTGAAGGAGGCATACAAGTTGCTATTCAACCACTCCGGATTTGTGTAGGTTTACTCTTTAGTCCTTCTAAGGATGTCAGTTGAAGAAACCTAATAATTTTAAATCTAAAGATGCAAATAACTCAAAGGAATGTTCATATCATTTGGATGTGGCTTTCTGTTTTGCACAACCTTGGAAAATATCAGTGCAATATCATCTTCTCTGACTTGGTCAACCTGGAGGAGATAAATGGGGAACTGGATCAAATGCAATCTGCTTAGGGTTTTCTTAAACCCTTTGAAGACCAGACCTAAAGGAGGAGGTGAGAGGAGAAACTGAAGACAGTCGGACAATCAAAATGCTTCCCAGATGATTAAAAAAAAAAGATTGCTGGCATCAAGTCGAAACTGTTGTGAGAAGGAGCAAAAACAACGTAAAGAAGACTGATGGCTACACAAGGCTAAATGAGAAACAGGCTGGGTTTTTTTAAATATGCATGTGTAAGTGAAGGAGCCCACCCTTTAATGTTAAGAACCAGGACAAGGGTTGCCATTAACATATTTTATGGGTTGAAGGTGAGTGAGATAAAAAGAGGCAGTGAGAGAGAGAATGCCCAGGTCCCGGTTAGAGATCACATCTCTTAGTAAGAATGCCATCCAGACTTGAAAAGCAAACCATCTTTCTGAAGTTTAAGAGTGGTGACTGATAGCTAAGATATTCTTTATGCCTTCAGAATACTGAATGGATATAACACAGTGTTGAGGCAAGAGTGCCAGCAGATATCCTCTCAGTATCTGTTACCCTTGACTTAAGACATCTTTATAACAGCAAAAGGGGAATGTTTATCAATTGCTCATTTGCTCTTAATTTCATATTGTGTCATAACAAAGTATGAATCTACTTGTGATGTTTTAGTTAATTTCTTTTCACGAGTAGTTCCCTTTTCTCACACATAATATTATATGTACAATGGGATTTTTTTCCCTTCCTAAGGAAGGAAGATTCCATTTTAGGAAGCCCCATCTGTAGTCTGAAATTGTACAATCCAGACAGGTTTACCACCTCAGTGAGCACTAGCACTAAGTTCAGGGAAGTGATGTAGGGATGGCACAGAATGAAGGGGACCATCAGCTTCTGTATAATGAAGAAAGAAAAGGAAATCTGACCAGGAAAGCACAAATTCTGAATACCTACCATATTTTAGCATCTATTACATCATTGCATTTGTGGTAGGTGCTTCTCAAGTTACTGTGACGAAAGCCAGTAGGGTGATAGGCAAGTAATAAATATTAAATTAAAAAATATACAACAACAACAACAACAACAAACAACAACAACAACAACAACATAATGAGCAGTAGTGTAGCGGCAAAATCAGAAGTGCAGGATCCCTTCATGATAGCCACAGCCATATCTCTTCTAAGATTATACAACAATCTTAAAATTATATAATAATAACAATTAGGGATGTAGTGCAATGATCAATGCTGATCTCCATGTGTTGCCTTTCAGCTAGACCTACTATCTTCTGTGCATACACATGGACAAATGATTTGGAGCACTCCAATATCTTCTTTCAGAAAGACTTGAGTTGTGTTTTCTGTAAAGGTCCATTGTAAGAGAACTTGCACACCTTTATATTTAAATGGAAGTACCTTTTGTTTTGCAACATCTTGAAGGCCATAGTTTCCTCACCCCTGTCCTATTGCTCTTAACCATTGGACGACACAAACAAACCAAAACTGTTCAGAAGAGGGGTCCTACCAATTGGACATGAAAGGTATTTTTCTTCTTCTTCCATGTAACAATATAATGCGAATCTATCTTTCTACCTTTTTGTCTATCCCTCCCTCCCTCCCTCCCTGCATCCATCTGCATGAGTCTGCGGATATCCATGGAAACACGAATGATTACAATTAAGTACTGATGCTAGAGAAAGCATTGCTTCTCACTTCTCCACTTAAAAATTACAAATCTTGCTGTTATGCAAAAGATAGTGGCAAATCTGATCCATCATTTCCTGAACAATAGCAGTGAAATTACAGTCGCGGTAGTCAATTGAACTTGTGGTTAACTGCTTGTTACAACGAGTGATTTATGCTCTCAAATTTTGCATGCTATTTTAAACAAACCTCAGCTTCATCAGAGGATTTTGATTTTAACACATTTGGCTGCTGAGAAGGAAGGAGTGATTTTGACTTCTGAGTTGACACTTCAAACTTTTAGGATTTTGTTATTTCCAATTACTAATGGCAGTAACCTGGCAATAAGCATACTGCAGGCAATTGCTATCTTCCAGCATACATTCTCTGCTTTCCTCTGCACATCTATTCCTGGATAAGTGATGGGATTTTGCACAAAGAAATTGACCTTGCTTAAAGAAATGATGAAGAAATGTCAACTCAGAGTTGTGAAAGGATAAAATGATGAATGTGTGTGTGTGTGTGTGTGTGGCTTCAAGGCACGATCCTGCAAAGAAATGTTCATGATAGAGTAGAATGCCTGCTACAACAGCATGTAAGCACGACCAGTTAGCATTGCTTTGGAAATTATGTCTCACTGCAGCATGGATTGCTACTGCTTTTCTTGCAGTTGCAAATCAGCAGCATTTCATTGGAATCTCCCTTATACTTGTGTATCTAGACATCTATCTCCTCTGAGTGACGGTGACTCAGCAGGGTCTCAACTGGATGTCTTTCACATCACCTTCTTCTTGAGCCTTTTAACCAGGCATCCCCAAACTTCGGCCCTCCAGATGGACTACAATTCCCATAATCCCTGACCACTGGTCCTGTTAGCTAGGGATCATGGGAGTTGTAGGCCAAAACATCTGGAGGGCCGAAGTTTGGGGGTGCCTGCTTTTAACTGAGGCTGCCCGAGATTGAGCCTTGCAAACTTCTGTTTGCAAGCTTTGGCTCTTCCTCTCAGAGATCCACCCCCGACATTCACAAGTGCAACCTCCCTTAGTTTCATGGCTTTCATCTGTCCAGGGATACAATGGAGGAGTGCACCTTTGGGGGTGAAGTCAATGTCGGGATATTCCATTCCACCTTAAGGCAGACGTGGGACTGTTGCATGTCAAACGTCTGTAACACACACCAGCATTGCATGCTGGGAACTTCCGTTTATGTATTTTTGCTTGGACAAGAAGGAGATCGGACATGTTTTCCGTTTGTCCTCACTTAAGCTTAATAAACAGCTTGTAAATATGCTCACACAAGCATCTTGTGCCGGTTTCTGCTATGCAGTGCTCTCTGCTGAGATAGCATGCTCAGACATATAATGCCTGGGTCACTGATTTATGTTGCTGCACCAAGATCGGAGTTTGTCTGTCATTCTGCCCGGTGAGGCTGGAGGCAGCTGGGGGCCTGCCAGTTGCCCTGGATCCCTTGGTATCATGTTGTTGTTTAGTCATTTAGTCGTGTCCGACTCTTCGTGACCCCATGGACCAGAGCACGTCAGGCACTCCTGTCTTCCACTGCCTCCCGCAGTTTGGTCAAACTCATGTTGGTAGCTTCGAGAACACTGTCCAACCATCTCGTCCTCTGTCGTCCCCTTCTCCTAGTGCCCTCAATCTCTCCCAGCATCAGGGTCTTTTCCAGGGAGTCTTCTCTTCTCATGAGGTGGCCAAAGTATTGGAGCCTCAGCTTCAGGATCTGTCCTTCCAGTGAGCACTCAGGGATAATTTCCTTCCTTGGTATCATGCCAACAGTCAAACCATTGGAGAGCCTGCTGTGGCTGTAGAGACCAATATGGGAGAAACATGTTTTGCTTCAGGAGGGGCAGATGAAGGCATCTGGTTGTGCTGCTGCAAATGCACTGTGACATTTATTCTCTCTGCGCTCCTTTCAGCAGTCTTCCTCCTCTGGTGACTGCTGTGGATACACAACCTGACTGACTGTCTCCAGGCACCACAGCCATCCTCAAGGGATTCCCACATGGTGGAGTTGATGTTGCCAGCCTTCATGTCATGTTTGCAGACATCTTTGTAATGCAGAGTTGGTCCGCCAATGGGCCTGGTGCCTGAAGCCAGCTCCCTGTTGATCACATCCTTGGAGATGATGGAATCTTATTTTATATATTTTTTAAAAAATATATGCTGCTTTGATTTAATGGCCTTTGCTCAATAGAGGCCTGTTTTATATCAGTGGGAGATAGAAAAGAGCACGGAATGCAGCAATGCACAATATACATCTTAAAGGGATGGTTTTGGCCTACATAAGGAGTTCCATTCCCCAATATAGCTTGTGTCACTCTGCTTCACATGGCTGAATAGAAGTCAAGGTACTATGCCATGATCTCTAATTAGACCTATGAGGTACATCAAGATGGTCCTTTGAAACACAGCAAAATCCCAAGGCATTTTATGGCCAAAATAACATACCCTCTTGAGTTGCTAGTATATGGGGGGACGGGGACTGAAGAACTGAGAATATATGAAATCTAAAACACAAATAGTTGCCAAGGTATGGACTATCCCAATTCAAGGAACCTCTGTTAGGAGACTCTTTAATGAGCTCCATTTGCCAGGAATGTGGGATGATTTCATTCATCAGAATGACAGCTCTGTTGGAGCCATGATAGGGTTAATGGTGATCATGTTGATTGGATGCCCCTGAAGTAGGGTGGTCGGGGAGGTGGGGAGAGAAATGTCCAGTAATATTCAGCAGATTGTTAAGAAACTGTGAAATGAAAGAAGAGAAATATCGGGGGGGGGGGGTGGCAAATGTTCGTCGATCCCTCCAGAAGTGCTGCTTTGAGTATATATATATATATATGTATCCTGAAAACGTCTGGTGAGATAGATCTAACTCCCTAAGACAGTTGCACCATTTCAGACGGTGACCCGTTGTGCTGTAGACATGCCAAAGAGCCTAAGGGCAAAATGAAGTCTGTCAAAGGGGCTTAAATTTGCAATTAGGGGATTGTTTGCCTTCTTTTTCATTTCATTGCTAAATTGGGTAAGGGAATTGTTACCGGAAACACCACTTAAAGGGTGCTTTGGTCTCTCACCTCTTGCCACTGTGATACCAGCACACAGGAGTGCATGAGAAGCTAAGCAAAGGCCTTTGCAAGCATTGTTAAATTTGCAGGTGAATATAAATCTCAGGGGCACCAACTGGCTACCACCCCGCACTGGATAATATTCTGAATTGGTATATAGACAATAAGGTTTCCTTGCACTGAAACACAACTCAACTATTTGGAAACAGCACATTGTATGTGGCAAAGTCAAAGCCTTTATTGAACAGCATCAGAAATTGTGTGCATCCTGAAGCAAGATAGAAAGATAGCCTGTCTGGTATTGTTCACCAGTCTCATTTCAGTGGAGCTTCTATGCTTAGATAGTTGCTCCACAGGCAACATGGTAGAAGGTGCAGTGTTCCACCTGGCACCATCTCCCTGTTAGGAACACCTTTACCTGTTTCATAACTATCTGCCATGGCGGAGGCATATCTTCTACCATATTCAGTTGTCATATCTTTAAGACAGGACCAGATCCTAAAAAAAATTTTTTTGAAGAAAACTGACTAGGACTAGGCACTTTTTGAGAAAAGATTCCATAAGCGACCATTCAGTTTGTCTTGAGAATAGAGGAAAGCTGGGATCTCAAGGTGCTGGTTATGTTCCTGATTTATTCCTCCCATAAAGTCTTTGGAGGTTGATAGGAGAACGGCATGTGAAAATTAAAGACTCCCAGATAGCCTAGCTGGGATTGCATGCATGTGCAGGCACACACACTGAGAGAGAGCAACAATTTAGCAATTTCACATATTCAGTAAATTTTCCCCAAGTCCCATTTTGTGTGCAATGCTTCAGACACGCTGTTGAAATGTTTGGTACTCAAAGTCCATTTATTGCCATATATCATACATTGGTAGAGAAATACAACTCAGATTTCATTTAAGATGGCAAAGGGCTTTAAAATGCAGTAACATTTTAGCTTGACAAATTATGTACCCCTGTTAGGGAAAATGGTGGTGCAAATGTTTTTTTCCAGGTATCTAACCACAGCTTCTTAAGAAACTCTAAAAAGTAGCTTCACTGGTTTATAGAAAAATAATATAATTTGTTCTGAAATGCTATTCTAATCTAATGTAATTATTTCAAGGGCTAAATTGTATATGTGCAATAAAAGAAAAACAGAAACAAAAGAATAAGATGAAGCAGCAGTTGTATTTAGCTGATTGCAGCCTTTGGGAGCTCATGGCCAAGACTTGTAAAAAGAGTGTTTGCAAGGGTGTTTTGAGGGAGAGGCCTGGACTACTGTCTCACAGGATACCTAGGACCAAGAGAGATCTTGTGCCATGTTTGTCTTCCCACCTGAGAATATGCAAAACGGCACCTGCAGCAATTGCATGCTGGCTGGAAGAGAAGGTACAATAACTTGAAGGTACAGAAACTTGAGGCCCACCTATCCACACTACTGGGTAAAATGGAGCAAGCTTGTTTTTTCTTGCACTGGAGGGTAGGACCTGAACCAATGAACTCAAGTTACAAGAAAGGAGATGCCAGCTAAACATCAGGAAGAACTTTCTGATGGTAAGATCTGTTCGACAGTGGAACACACCCCCTCAGTAGGTCGTGGACTCTCCTTCCTTGGAGGTTTTTAAGCAGAGCTTGGATGACCATCTGTCATTGATGCTTTAGTTGAGATGCCTGCATTACAAAGGGTTGAACTAGATGACCCTGAGGATGTCTTTCAACAACTCTACGATTCTATTATTCTAGGAATCAGGGATAAGAAATCCCATCTGGTAATTCCAGAAGGACTCAAACACAATATACAGTGGTACCTCGCAAGACAAATGCCCTGCAAGACGAATTTTTTGCAAGACGAATGTGTCTTGCGATCTGATGGTGACTTGCAAGACGAATTCATTTTGTGAAAAATTTGTCTTGTGAATCGCGGTTTCCCATAGGAATACATTGAAATTTAATTAATGCATTCCTATAGGCAAAAAAAGAAATTTCAATGCATTCCTATGGGAAACCGCAATTCGCAAGACGATTATTTTGCAAAAAGAATTGACTCACGGAACGAATTAAATTCGTCTGGCGAGGCACCACTGTATTGTGAACTTAGTAGTTCTGAAACTGCTTTTATGGATTCCACGGGATTTTTCAGTGCTGCCAACTCCTTGTTTAAGAGGAGATAGACCAACCTACATTGAGTATGATCCTCCGTCACATGAGGGTGAAACACTTAGATACAGAGGGATCTTAACAGTGCTCAACAGAACTACTGTATGTTTTGTCTTCTCCCACAGGAGGTAGTGATGACCACCAACATGGATGGATTTAAAGGAAGACTAGACCAATTCATTGAGGAGAAGGCTATCAATGGCTACTACCCATGATGGAGGTTATGCGCTGTCTCCATGGCCAGAGGCAATAATGCTTCTGAATGCCACTTGTTGGAAACTAGAAGAGGGGAGACTGCTGTTGTGCTCAAATCCTGCTTGTGGGTTTCCCACAAGCATCAGGCTGGCCACTGTGAGAACAGGATGCTGAACTAGATGGGTCATTGGCCTGTTCCAGCAGGCTGTTCTCATGCTGTTATGTTCTTATCAAACTTTACATCTATGTAGTGGGCATTTCATAAAGAAGGACCATAAAGGAGGCTGATCGCCAAAGAATTGATGCTTTTGAATTATGGTGCTGGAGGAGACTCTTGAGAGTCCCATGGACTGCAAGAAGACCAAACCTATCCATTCTGAAGGAAATCAGCCCTGAGTGCTCACTGGAAGGACAGATCCTGAAGCTGAGGCTCCAATACTTTGGCCACCTCATGAGAAGAGAAGACTCCCTGGAAAGGACCCTGATGTTGGGAAAGATGGAGGGCACAAGGAGAAGGGGACGGCAGAGGATGAGAAGGTTGGACAGTGTTCTCGAAGCTACCAACATGAGTCTGACCAAACTGCGGGAGGCAGTGGAAGACAGGAGTGTCTGGCGTGCTCTGGTCCATGGGGTCATGAAGAGTCGGGCACAACTAAATAACAACAGTGGGCATTTCCAGACTGACCAGCAAACAAATATCAATCTGTGAATGCAAAGCACTTTCAATAATAGTGCTGAATCTCTCACATGCAGAACAGGATATAAAACACCTCATCAAGACTAAATTACACACGCACACACACCTTGAATAAAAAGCACAGTGACTCAAAGTAATCCAAGGTAGACAGGTAGGAGCCAGGAGGCCAATTTAATATTATACTTCCCAGCCACAGTCCCATTGCCATACATCACCAAACCATACATATTTATAGCACAATCCTACACATTTGTACAGTACTTGGAGGCAGGCCCTACCCCCAGGATAAAGTACACATAATAAGGATTGCATCCTTATTGTTATTGCTTTATTCAGAGCATTTATACCCCCACCCTCACACAACAAGGTTCTCCCATTAGTTTATGATTCAAAATAAAAGTATGCCATATAAAATGCACATAATTCAAAACAAGCTAAAGTGCATACAAGATGGCAACAGAAACAGAAGCAGCATAATAGGCAGAAAACAAATGTCACACTCACGGTGCTACTCGCCTAAAGCTTTGTGCTAAAGTGATGTGAATTCTGCCTAAAAGGGTAAGTTTCACATGCATGTCCTTGGGAAGGAATTCCATAACTGGCAACTGCAACAGAGAAGGACCGAACCCCAGTAACCATCTCTTGACTTCCAATGAAGAGGACACCTATAGCAGAGTCTCAAAAAAGATCTTAAGGAACGGACTAGCTGAAATGGGAGGAGGCAGTCCATCCTTTGCTCTGAATCCAAACCATTGGGGATTTCATGGGTCCCAAACAACAACACTTTGAATTGTTCACAGATACATGCTGGAAGTCACTTAAGCCCTGAGCTCCACCTGACCCAGTTAATGGACAACATGGCCTGGTTAATAAACTGGACACCGTATTTTGCTTCTGAACCACCTGCAGACTTCAAATGCTATTTAGAGGAAGGGCTTTGCAGAATTGCATTACAGCAATCCAATTACAGGTAGGTCAGGAACAAAGCATGGATAACTACAGTGAGATCATCATCACATACATCATAATCAGCACCTATTCCCTCCTCGGGCACACTGGGTGGCTCTGTCATGATGCTGGATCAGAATCCCTGTGCTTGGAGGAAGAGGCCATAGATTCAGTAGACATCTCCAAGAAAGAATGTGACCACCTCAAAGGTTCCTGTCTGTTCAGAAGTTCCAGCAGCAGAAGAGCCTGCAATGCCAACACCTCTCTAGCTTAAAGAAGGCAGGTTATCCTCTTCAGATTTCGAGAACTGAACTTCCCCTGTTCAGTGCCAGCACTCTAGCCACTGTTTTGTTCTACCTACATAACCAAGTATATACTGCCATGTGGGTATTTTTTCTTCTTCATCATCTATGCATTTAAGGAATGAATGTACCTGCTCTTACTTTGGAACTAATTCAGAAGGGGTTTCGTATGGGGAAATTCTGTAAGCAAGATATATACAGATTTAGATTTATACAAAGGGTAAGAAGAGAATTCATTATTATGTCAAATGTGGACTTAGCCTTTAAGGAATTACTTCATAAACTTAATTAAACACATTAATCCTTTGAAAGGCAAATTAATGTTCTAAGTGGTCGGCACAACCAAGAGATTTAAACTATAAATTCTGCTAAGCAGGTGTATTCCATCTTATCTTGTTTGGATTCCTTTTTTTAAACGGTGAGTTTCAAAAAACCTGTTAAATAAACCTGTTAAATAAACCAAAAGTATCAAGGAAAATCAAATGCTGAACACTTGAATGGCCACTGCTAATGGTCTAACTCGGTATAAGGCAGCTTCCTCTACCGTGCTTCCTATACTTACCAAAATGTAGTGCAAGAGTCCAACATCTGGACAAAGACAAAGAATGAATTGAGAAAGCACAGTTTATAAAGATGGCTCAACTTTATTATCTGTAAAGGTCAGACTGGTGAAATAATAAGACAGAGAGGTTTGCCGGTACAGCATTTTATCATGGGACATCCAAGAATGCAATCTACATTCCGCTGGTGACTTCAACGCAGATGCGTGCCTCAGGGAGCGACCAACTCGGGGAGCGACCGGCTCCCCGGAACCAATTGTGGTTGCAAACTGAGGTACCACTGTACTGGATTTTCTCATGGAGGGAGTTCCCATAGAACATGACCCCGTAGGTAGTTTAAACCCATAGGCAGTTTTCACAGACAGACAGGCATAGGTCCATGATCTCTCCATTTGTGTGCAGAGCTACATGCAATCTGTCTATATTAATACATTCATTGAGTCATCTGAATGTGGTTTTTAATCATAAAATACTGACACCCTCTCTATAGACTTTTCCCATATGCCAACATAACAGAAGGACAGAGGCTAAATTAACATACTGCTCCAAATGTAAAATGTCTGCTTTTCAATAGCTCATTGTTCCTTACATTCCTTGTTTCCAATGAAGTAGAAACAGAAGTCTCTTTCCCCCTTATCTCTCCAGTTCCATCAGTAAACGTATTAATACAGACCCTCTCTTACATCTTAATAATTGCCAGGCAAAATTAACAAGCAGCTAATGTTTTGAATTATGAAATGGTGGCCTGCTTTGAGGGTGGGGCCTCCAAGCCAATAGAGCTGTCTGCCCCAAGTTCCCTGGAAGCAAGTGGCTGTTTATTCATTGCCCCTGATTAGAAGTCTGCTTTGCAACCAGATAAAAGAGGCTCCATATTAAATGTGAGACCCCAGCGATGTGTTTTGCTTCATGGATTTAGTGCTGAACATTACAAGGAATCGGAGATTGATTTTGCTCAGGAAATGGTGCCAGATAAAACAACGAGACAGGCCAGCTGCCTTGTTTGGAGAAGGGAGCAGTGTTATGATAAGAAGGGAGAAAAGTACCTGAGCAATATTAATAGGGGCTTACAGTGCTACTGAAGCGTGTGTGTGTGTGTGTGTGTGTGTGTGTGTGTGTGTGTGTGTGTCTAGGAGAGTATTTCAGACTCACAAGAGTTTTCCTTGTAACTACCTTCTCTCTCATCCATTGTAGTAGTAATAATAATAATAATAATAATAATAATAATAATAATAATTATACCCCACCCTCCCCAGTCAGAACCAGGCTCAGGGCGGCTGACATCAATAAAATTACAATAAGACATAAAAGAAAGAAAAACAATTGATTAAAATGCGGGTTAAAATACAATTTAATTTAATTTAATTTTTTTAAAAAAGCACCCTCATTTCCCAAATCAAAACCATAAGGGAGTAAAAACATAGGGGTCAGACTGAGTCCAGCCCAAAGGCCAGCTGTGTCTTGCAGGCCCTGCAGAAAGATGTAAAATCCCGCAGGGCCCTGGTCTCCTGTGAGAGAGCGTTCCACCAAGTCAGGGCCAATACTGAAAAGGCCCTGGCACTCGTTGAGACCAATCTAGCCACCTTATGGCTCAGGATCTCCAAAATGTTGTTATTTGTGGTCCTTAAGGTCATCTGCGGGGCATACCAGGAGAAGCTCGTTCCTGGCTTACTCTAGTGTGATCAATTTAGTGTGACCAAGAAATACAATCCAGGCAGCAGTAGGTCGTGTGGTAGCTCCACTCACCCAGTCTCCCGACAGTTGAATGACTGCTGCTTACCATCAGGGGGATTAGTGAAGCAGTGGAAAAGTTGGTGCGGTGCAAACACACTAGCAGAGCCAATGTGGTGCTCCTGCTAGCACATCTACACCACACCAACTTCTCAACCGACCCACACTTCTCCTTGCTTGGTAAGCAAGCGTCCTTTACCTGCTGGGAAGCTAGTGGAGTAGCTCTTTGCCACCTGGCAAGTCACTTCTGATATTTTAACAGCATTTCTGTTATTTTCCATGTTTCTTTTGCCACAAAAATCGGAATATTTTTTAAATTCAAAATAAACATTATGAAGCCTTAGTAAGCTAACATTAACCATATAAAAAGTGGATCCACAATTGTCCCCCCACCCCAATTCATGGATGGTAAACCTTGTGTGGTCATTTAGTTAAATCTACTCCTGGGCAGGGCATTAAAAAGAAAAGACAAAATGTCAGAAAATTGTTTTCTTAGGAATTTCGGTTGAGCCCTATTCCCAACCCTCTTTTATTTCTCTCTCTCTCTCTCTCTCTCTCTCTCTCTCTCTCTCTCTCTCTCTCTCTCTCTCTCTCTCTCTCTCTAATGTAGGCATTGTGCGCGTGGATGTAACTGTCAGGAGTATGGGCAGGAGTCAGGCTCTGGGGCCTGTAGTGCTTTGCAGGACTGGGGCATGCCTCAACTTGTGCTGGAGAAGCAAGGCGTGGCCACACAGGTGAAGTCCTCAGCTTGTGCTGGAGAGGCAAGGAGTAATCACCCAGGTGAGGCCACTTGAGATCTCACTGCACCTGGTGGCAGGAGCTGGGAGGGATAAAAGCCCAGCATTTCCCTTCAGCTCTTTGCCACAGCAACGCTATCCCTGCCTGGTTGCATCTGGCCTCCTGTTCCTTGGACCCTTGCCTTGTTGCTGCCGTGCTTCTTGGACCCCTGCCTCGTGGACCTTCGCCTTGCTTCTTGTTCCTAGATCCTTCGTCTTGCTCCTTGCTCCTTGCTCCTTGGACCCTTGCATCGCCTTCGCCTTGCTCTTGCCCCGTGGACCTTCGCCTTGCTTCTTGTTCCTGGACCCTCGCTTTGCCTTCGCCCTGCTTCGTGCCCCGTGGACCTTCGCCTCTGCCTTCGACCCTGCTTCTTCACCACCATCTTGCCTCTGGTCCTGACGCCCGCCGACCGGACCGTGACAGTAACAGCCTTTCACCGTAACCGCTGAACCAAATTGCATCAAATTAGGACAAAGCATACCTTGCCCATCAGGGAGGGATCTAGCATAAAAAAATTATCAAAAACCACACCTTTCACACCTAAAATAATGATTAAACACACACAAAAGTGGTGCCCAAATTAGATGACACCAGCAGAAGGTCTGAAGATTCCAACATCATCCAATAAAAAAAAGCTGCGTCTTTGAGGGCAGGATGACGTCACACACACCTGACATGCTATAACCATTGAAACGGCTGTTACCCCGCAAAGGCAGATGACGGGAGATACGCCGAGTCCAACAAACGATGCAAACAACCCACTAGCCAACCCACACCCCGTCACCACCACCAAAAACCGGACCTCCACCGCAAACACCCCACTAAACAACCCCCCCCCCCCCGCCACACCCTCTCCGACAGGCCAGGCCATGATCCGTATCCAGACGGGTGGGATGAAAAGAGTGCACCTGAGCATGTGAAGAGTTGCTTATCCCCCCCCACCCCGGCCCACCCTGAAAATTGACTCGAAAAGCCGCTCATCCTCCTGCTCCCCTTCTGTCCAGAGAGGGATACAGAGAGGGATACAAATTCTGCGCCGATGCTGAGTGCCTTGAGGGCGTTGCGGACCCTAAGCCCGTGCTGGGCTGCGTCCACCACAGGGCTCGAGGCCAACCAGCCCGGAGCCCCAGCGCGGTACAACTCCCATCGCCTGCGGCCGCTCGAGAACCCTCTCCTCAACCCTCCCCCACACCACAACCCTCCAAACACCCATTCCACACCTCATCCCTCATGACCCCCACCCAAGAACAGGACCCCCAAACATCCTAACCTCTATTCAACCCTCCCCCCACCAAAAACCCACACCACCCATGGACCCACAACCACCATAATCAGCAACACCAACAAACCCACACACATTCCAATGGGGGCCAAGGTATGGGGATACAGGGGGAGGGGCCAACACTCCCTGGGGACAACAGAGGGCTCAGACAGGGGTGGGGGAGGGCTCGATAGCTCATGAGTCAGGACAGGGTGGGACCATTCACAGGAATGTGCCAGAGGGGTAGGGGTGGGGAGAAGGGGGCTCGATAGTTCATGGGTCAGGACAGAATGGGGGGAATGACAGGAAAGAACCACAGCAACGCATGGCCGGGCCAGCTAGTCCTATATAAGGCAATGTTCTTAGTCCAGGAGGAAGGGATTACTGGAAAGAAAAGTACACAAATCACCCCTGGCCACCTTGCACCAATAAGGCAAGTTTAGCCCTGCACCCACCAACATAACTACTACTACTACTACTACTACTACTACTACTACTTAAAGTGCCTTGAGAATGAGGCATAATAGTGGAAGCCCACTTTTTACAGGGAAGAAAACTCTTTGAGAAATTGGAAGACAGATTCTGGAACATTGCTGTTTGTCATTCTTCCCTTAAAGGTACATGTGCTGCAGAGAGTAGAAGAAAGGAAAACAAAACCTAAAACGAAGAGGTAATTAATACAAGTAAAATGTTGTGCATTTTGTTTCTTCATTGGGTGTCCTTGTCATTGGATAACCTGGTGAGCTGGAGAGAGATCTCAAGAAACCAATTTCTTTGGATTTATCGCCTCTTGGCTCCTACTCTGGGCTGTTCCCCAGCTTTCAAGCAATGGGTGTCAACTACAGCTGACATATTGGGTAATAATGTGGGTAATAAATGCAACAGTCACTTCCTTACTTAGGGGCAATTTACATGTCAGTTCTCTAAAGAGACTCTGCCTATTTTCCAGGACTCAGAGGCAACATCAGGCAGCATTTGTTAATGGCGCCTTTGCTGAGAAGAAGCCAACCAATGTTGAACAATTGATAAGCAACATCATTATTTCGGCTCTGCTCCCTTTCTGACCTTTTGAGAAAAGTGGGACATTGCAATATTACCTGAGCTCATGAATTCGACCCCTCACCCAATATAAAAGAAAGCACGTCTTCCTAGTGCCTCAGTTAGCATATGACTCCAGGATGTGCTTCATAAATATACTGATGACAGCAGGGGGGACAGCTCCCCCCCCCACTGAGGGCCACATTCCCTGTGAGTGGAGCCGAAATCAGCAGTAGGCAGGGTCAGAATAAAAAACTGGATAGCGCTCTGTGCAAGGGCGTACCCACCACGGGGCAAGTTAGGGCAGCTGCCCTACTCTAGAAGCCAGCTGCCCCCCCCCCCCAAGCTAAAAAGAAAGAAGAAATCTCAATGCAAAAAGCGGGGCGCGCAGCCCCAGCCAGAAAGAAACAGACCAGCCCTCCCCCTTTCCCCTTTCCATAACCCATCGCACTTTCTCCTCTCCCCCTCCCACTATCAAGCTGCAAAAGCGGTGGGGTGTAAACGTAAGAGACGGAGGGATCCTCGCTTGTTCTCCCCACCCCACCCCGACCACCCCCACCAAGAAGTCACTTCTTTGTAGTTTTCTCCCCTGCAGCAGGAGAAACAGACACTCCCCCAATTCGAAATACAGTCAGTCAGCAGCAGCAAACGCACACACACACACACGCGCACACAAACACACTGCAGGCTCCTTCAACCCTTCCAAGATCCTCCCTCCCCCCACTTTCTCCCTGGATCGAGGCACTCACACTCACTTTTCTGGCTGTGTGCCTTGATGTCTATGCAGAGCAGCTGCAGGGGCAGCTCAGCCAGGGACAGTGGCTGCGGAGCCAGCCCAGGAGGCACAGTGGGGAGCTGGGTGGGGAGCAGAGGAGGAGGAGGCTGAGCCATCTGCACTCGGGGCAGAAACAGCGCACCCGGGGGATGGGGCGAGCTGCCCAGAGGGGCGACCAGTGCCGTGGGCAGGGGGGCAGGAGGGGGCAATTGCCCCCCTAGAAGCAAAAGGCTAAGGGGCGCAGCGTGGCAGCCCCAGGCTCCGGCTCCCAGCGCAAAGCTCCAGAGGCGCGAGGGGAGCGTAAGCGGAGGAGCGGTAAGTGGGAGCGGGGAGTGTAAGTGGAGGAGGCAGCCCCAGGATCGCGTTCCCCGTGCACCTCTGGAGCTTCGCGCCAGGAACAGGAGCTTGGGGCCGCCTCCTCGGAAGACCTGGGAGGCGCGGAGGAGGCAGCCCCAGGCTTGCGTTCCCCGCGCGCCTCTGGAGCTTTGCGCCGGGAACAAGAGCCTGGGGCTGCCTCCTCAGAGGAGCTGGGAGGACGCAGGCCACGTAGCCCCACCCACATTCCCACTGTGGCCCCTCCCCTCCCGCCCCTTGCCCCCGCCCCTTGCCCCCCCTAATTTTGATCCTGGGTACGCCCCTGGCTCTGTGTGTGTGTGCTCATGCCATCCCCCCCCTCACTGTCTTTCTCCTACACAGCAGGCTGTGGAAGAGCTTGGGGATCCAAACAGAATGCTTCCAAGGAGATGTTGAAATTAGGCCAAGGGCCTGATACAGTCCAAGATCACAGGTTGTCTACATGTGGCCAAGAAGCTGAGAAAAGAAGGGCTAGATGAAGAAAATAAGAGATATCTATGTGTGAATATTCTACGTGTAAACATATTCTCATTAAATGTCAGAGGCCCGGCTTCTGGGTGTCAGAGGTGGGGCATGGTTTTGCCCTCTACCATTTACTTAGGTAAAGGTCAGGGCCGACCCTACGGCTAGGCTGGGTGGCGCAGGGCACCATGGCGCCGGCCCGCCAGGAGGGTGCCGCGAGCTCCGCCCGCCCGCTGGCCGGCCGGTCTGCCGCGCAGCTGCGCCCACAGCAACCGCACTGTGCCTGCCTGCCCGTCGCGCAGCAGCGCCTGTGGCAGCCGCGCTGCGCACTGAGCCCACCCGCCCACCGCACTGGGAAACGGGGCGGGAGGGCACCGGAGGGATCCGGCGCACCACGGCGCCAGGGGCACTCAAGACAGCCCTGGTATAGGTAAAGGTATCCCTGACCATTAGGTCCAGTCACTGAGGACTCTGGGGTTGTGGTGCTCATCTCGCTCTATAGGCCGAGGGAGCTGGTGTTTTGTCCACAGACAGCTTCCGGGTCATGTGGCCAGCATGGCTAACCTGCTTCTGGCGAACCAGAGCAGTGCACAGAAACACTGTTTACCTTCCCGCCGGAGCGGTACCTATTTATCTACTTGCACTTTGATGTGCTTTCGAACTGCTAGGTGGGCAGGAGCTGGGACCAAACAATGGGAGCTCACCCCATTGCAGGGATTCGAACCACTGACCTTCTGATCAGCAAGCCCTAGGCTCTGTGATTTAGACCACAGTGCCACCTGCGTCCTACCACTTACTTACATGGCAACAAATTATAGGCTAGGTTGGGGTAACCAGGATGTGATGTAGTAAGGAGCTCTCACCACACCAGCTGTGGCAACACTAGGGTGGTGCCTCCCCTCACTTATTTAACAACTGCGCTATTGAGGGAGGCTGGTAGTGGATTACTTTTCACATCCAGCAGTGGGCCTGGAGAACGGCCTTTCACATTACCACAGTATGTTCAATCTGTACAGCCTTAGCCATCACTGGCAACTAAATTAAAATGGAGGTTATGAAGCCCACCCACAAGGCTATCCCACAAGGTGCAAAGTTCCAAATGTGCTACACATTGAACTGGGGGGGGGGGGAATGGACATTTTCGTATCTCTTTTTGCAAAGCGGAAGTTGAGAAATATTTCCCAGATCCAGTATTGGGTCTAAAGAACCCACCATCCTGCCTGCTAATATTGCATCAATTTCTGCCTATAACTTTACCTCTTGCTGGGTACTCTCCCTGAAAATGTGAGGCAGGGGCAGGCACAGAGTCTCCACCTCTTTCACACCCTCCCCTTGTGATCTTATCTACTACCACTGATCTCCTCTTCTATCAGCTGTCTGAAGACATACACAGAAGGGGATCAGTGCACAAATCAATTTACCGCTTTGACAGTGTGGTTCACTTTGGGCTGCTGATGGACACCAAGTTGAAAAAGTGCCTCAAAAGTTTTAGTTTATGATGAATCCTAACAGGATAATGCTTTGTTTTAGTTGTGATTTTGCAAAGCAAAATGAATAAATAAGTCCATCTTCTAGAAACAGTTACTACTCAAGAACTGATTTAAGACACAGGCAATAATTGCACTGAAGTGCCAAGATATAAATTATGTATATACCTGTGCTTTGTATTTAATTTTAGAAACATCCTGTGTGTGAAACTTGCTCAGGGTCAAATGTAGCATTGGCTGAAGCACAATTTCAAATCACCATGACCCATCCATTTTAATGCTTCAGTATATCAGTCCCTTTAGGAACGTTACGGTTAACCATTATTACAGGTTGTGTTTTACTGTTGCTGAAGGTTGTTTCAAAGGTTGTTCCCCCACTGTTGAAATTGTACTTTTTTGAAGTATGGTGCTTTGCTGAAGTGTGTGTGTCACGACAGCTGAGAATTTCACAGGACAGAACACCCATAAACAACAGTCTATATTAAAGTTCATTGAAAGTTAAAGTTTTTACTCTGAGATCTGTGCTAAAACTGTTGTCCCGTCCCCCCACCTTATTTTTACTATCATCATCAGTAGCTTTTATCAACTGTATTTTTATATACCAGTATCAGATACCCCCACAATGTAGAGTACCGATAAAACAATGACAACACTCATACCATATATTTAATCTCTTTAAACAGTCAGTGTTCCCCCCAAAGAATTATGGGAACTGCAGTTTGTTATGACTGCTAAGGTTCAGCATCCTTAACATACCACAGCTCCCAGAATTCTTTGGGAGAAGCCATGACTGTTTAAAGTGGTATCATAGTGCATTAAATATATGGTGTGAATGTGGCCTAAGACATTAATAAATCATGTTTTGTGTAAGGCCCAAGCAAAAATGTCCATTAACAGAAAAAGGTTTTGGGTTTAGCGTGTTGCATTATGTTCAATCAAACTTAAGAAAATCACAGCAACTGGGAAATTGCAGCTCACACCTTAACTGATTTGTTACCTAGGCACTATGGATATGGTTTGGTGTTGTATTCTATCCTGGAGTTAGTTCAACCTTCATCACAGCTTTGGAGTAAGGTGGCCCTCAGTGATGGAGTGGTAAGCCAAAGTCCTAGATTTGTTTGTTCACTTCAATAGGCAGATAGAGTCTATGCAATCGAAGTTATCATTCCACGTTATAAGCACCTACCAGGCAACTAATATCCATCCACATAAAATGATAGATCTGGAAGAGATCAGTGCAAGTCCATTGTCAATTAATCATCGCGGTGGGAGAGGCATTTAGCTTTTAAATTTGTTTTACAGATGTGTTGCACAACTAACAGGTAAAAAATATCTTCTCTGCCAGAGAAACCAAGGTAAAATATAGATGCATGAAAGTTAAATTAATTGTAAATTGGTATATTGGATCATGAGGCACAGCAGCCGAGGCATCAGCCTTAGCTTCAAATTTCCCAGGTTTGTGGTGCTTGAGCAAAAATAAAATAGCCTTAAATTGGCAGGATTTTTTTTTTATAATTGACAGAGAGATGATGAAATGCAGTTTGTAAACATAGCTTCTAATCACCATATGTATAGAGAGGAGAGATAACCCAATAACAGGAAGATTATATTAACTTGCACTAGCTTTGAGCAATTGATCACTAAAGATTAAAGTTTCATTTCATATTTTATTTAAATAAAAAAGTCTGCCAAAACTTTCTGATGTTGTTTGTTTCCCCTGCTATGAACCAAATTTCATTTAATGACTAACACAGAATTTTGAAAATATTTTTTTTCACAAGCAGCCCTATTGGCTTAAACCATCAATTATTCTTACTATAAATATCCATAGAATTATAGCCTACCTGGATCAGCATGAGAACCACCTACATTTACTGATAATGAATATTCACATGCATGCTTTTTTTTTTAAAAAAATCACCTAATGCAGGAAACTCAAAGTAATCTTTTTCAGAAATTTTATGCATAAGTGTACCTAAGATAATATCCCCCTCCCCCCGCACATTACTTGGTCAGAGAATTGCACCACAATGTTCAGAGAAGCATGGATTTCAAAGGAGAAATTATGTTTTGGTTTGCATATTCATTTCAAAAAGTGAGAATTAGGCAGGCTCATGTTGAAATGCAACCGGAACCAAATTTCTCCCCCATCCATTCCCTCAAGCATGTAAGCAGAAGATGACACTGCAGAATATGAAGAATACACCAGCCACCCACAAAAGTACAAAGGAAAGAAAACATTTTGATGGCTGATTAATACGAAAACAGATGGAGATCTTAGGAAAGAAGCAGGGCAAAGCCACAGTCTGAAGGGCTAAAAGTTCATACTCCTTCAGAATCCCAAATTCCTGTTTCTTATTACCTTATTATTATTATAATTTGTGTGTGCGCACATATGTGTGACTGTGGCTGGCCCTCTTGTAACCTCCCCGCTCAGAGTGCTCAGGAAAAGCTGTTCACTGCAGTCAGACAGGAAACCCTTTCTCCTTTGCCCCCTCCCCAATTGAAGCCAACAATGCCTCATAAAATATCAGATCACAGATTAAAACAGACGGACTCGAAAGTTCAGAAAGCGCAAACTATGCTTGCTATTCAAAACAACGTTAACCAATTTAAGATGGAAAAAAAATTGAGGGGGTGGCAGGGGGGCTGGGAGCTGTAGCAAAATAATATTATAACCGTTTTCAGATCCCTTCCTCACATTCGCTGTTTGATCTAAAGTGGAAAATTGTCTTTTAAATGTTTCTTAAAGACAACTGAGCCAGGCTTCATGGGCAGCTATAGCTCGCCATACAAATGAGCCATGGCTTCTGCTTACATTAAAACAAATGTAGTCGAGACGTTAATTATTTGAGGCTTTATGGATTGCCTTTTTTCTATTTTATTCAGACTGTACCTTTGCAGCAGAGCTAACTCACCACTTTTTGAACTAAAGGACATTACCCTCTAAAGAGACAGGGACTCCATGACGGTTAAGTCCAGAGTCTGAAACTGCCAAGCAGCGCCACTGACCCCTGGCCTGATCATCGCTGCATTCTGCTGCCACCACTGCAAAGCCAGAGAGTGGCTCTGTGGCTTCCAGCCCAGCAAGGACCAAGTAACAAAGAGAAGCAATAGGATCTGATTTGGCCTTGTAAAGTTGCAGACATTGACTTGGCACCTCAGGCCAAACAAATCATTGCACAGGGTTAGACTGCCCCTTGCCATTCAACTGTTCCCATTTGCTAGTATTGACTCGGAGAACTGTAATTATCCTGTTCAGAATAGAAATTTTGTGCATCATACTAGGCTCCATTCCCCTTATAGTTCTTCTCTGGCTTGGACTGTCATCCAAGCCGGAGAGTAATGTCTTCCTTCTCCTGGCTCCCATCTACTTACCTGGCCACTATGGCAGAGGGAGGGAAGGAATGCTTGTTCTCTCTTCCAACTTCATTATTTATGGAGCTGCATTTTTCCAACAAACCATAGGTTAGCCGCAATTTAGGATTCAGATGGAACACTATACTGTACTGTGCCAGAGGAGGGGATGGGAGGGAGGGTGATAGTAACACTAAATCAGATCTTAGTATTATGTTCAAAGCAGGCCGATGTCTTCATGAAGGTTGTCGTCTTTTAAATGTGCTTTGATTAAAAAGATATCCCATTTGAGAATCAGGGTAGAGGAAATCAGTGTGGCGCCCTCCAGATCTTATGGACTCCAATCTAATCCCCATAATCCCTGGCTACAGGGCATGCTAATTGGGACTTTAGCCTGGATAAGAGGAGACAAACAGGAGATATGATAGCTATCTTCAACAAGCTTGTTCTCTCCTGCTCCAGAGGGTAAGACTCATGGATTCAAGTTACAGGAAAAGAGATTCCAACTAAACATCAGGAAGAACTTTCTGTCAGTAAGGGTTGTTTGGCAGTGGGCTCCATCAGGGGGTTGTGGATTCTCCTTCACTGGAGGTTTTTAAACAGAGGTGAGATAGCCATCAGTTCTTTGTGCTTTAGCTGAGATTCCTGTATTGCAGGGACTGGACTAGATGACCCTCAAAGTCCCTTCTATGATAACATCCAGGGGACACCACTTTGGTTACCCCAGACTAGGGGATGACAAAGTGTTTGTTTTTAAAGGAAAGCTCTCACTCTGAAATGCATGCACCATCATTCTAGTTGCTAATAAAATGGACCTAAAGCAAGTCTCTGTGTGGGCTTCCATGGATGAATGGTTTAAAAATAATTGGTCAGGTCATATTTCTGAACTGTGAATAAATTTATTTCAGCAAAAGTGCAATTGCTTGCAGGGGGGGGATCACATACAACCTCTTCCTTTTGCCCTATCTCTATTTTGCAAAGAAAATAGTATCTTTTGTTAGCAGTCCTTAATAATGACCAAGTCATCATCCCTAGAGGAATCAATTAAAATAACAGAGGCTGTTTTCCATATGCATGAAGTTTTTTCCAATAGCTATTCTAGTAGCACTCATACTTATTTTTATTTACTTATTTTATATAACTTGGGATGAGACATTATGAAGAGTGCATGCTAACATTGAAAAGGCCCTGTGAAAAGGTCACTCTTAGGGGTTCAGCCTCTCTGGCTAGGAAAAAAAAATCTAGCAGAACCCACTGTGTGATTGATAAAGCAGGGTCCTCCTTGCCTTCAGTCCACTTGCATACAGTACTGGCCGTAATGCCTCAAGTACTGCATCTCCCCATATGAGCCAATCTGAACTCTGCGATCATCATCTGAGGCTCTTCTTCGAATACTTCCTCCATAAGAAGTCTGGAGGGTGGCAACATGAAAGCAGACCTTTTCTGTGGCGGCTCACCATAGCTACCAAGTACCCCGTTTTCCCCGGGAAACCCCCATTTTTACTTACCTTTTCCCGGTGGTTCCCCGTATCACTTCGTCTCCCATTTTTCTCCGTTATTTTCTCCTGCCGGCAGCCATTTTTTATTTCTGATTTGCCCTTCTATGGGCACCAAAAATGGTCGCCACCGGCTTCAAAAGTCGCACCTACACATGTCCAGAAGTGCATAGATGCTACTTCTGGTGTCGGCGGCGGCCATTTTGGGTGCCCATAGATGGGCAGAGCGACACCGGAAGTTGCGTCGACGCACTTCCTGACATGCGTAGAAGCGACTTTCAAAGCTGGCGGTGGCCATTTTTGGTGCCCATAGAAGGGCAAAGCGACACCAGAAGTTACGTTGACGCAACTTTCGGTGTCACACGGCTGCCGGTCCTGGATTCTGCAGTCCGGGACTTGGAAGGTAAGCGGCTCACCACATGTGGAATGCGCTCCCCAGGAAGGCTCGCCTGGTGCCTTCATTAATATCTTTAGGCACCAAGCAGAAACATTCCTCTTCTCCCAGGCCTTTGGTTAATTAAACAATCTGTGACCTTTTAAACTGGGGGGTGGGGATTGTTTTTGTTTGTTACTACGTTGGGTGTTTTTGTGTTGTTATATCCTTGGATGAAGGGCGGTACAGAAATGTAATTAATAATAAAATAATAATAATTGCATTCAAGCAAATGTGAATAGAAGCTCCCTGCAGACCTTTACATTTTGATTTTCTCTAGCGTCTTCCCTGGAACAATATTCTAGAACGAATCCCTCTCTTTGGTGCTGCTTTAAGCAGCCTCAAAGGTCATTGCACTGAACTCTCTGTACTTCCCTCTGAAAGAGAATGCCAAATGCACTTAGTAAAAGAGGAGAAGGGACATGCATTTGAGAACTTGCTTATTTGTTTTGGAAAATGGAATAACCCTTCTTGTAACCTCAAATGTTCTTGGGGCTTGACCCCAGACAGCTTTGCAAAATAGGCTGGTCAATCATGATCGTCACCTTGTTGCGCGGTGGCGGGAAAATAGGAAAGCCTTCTGTCACTAATTCCCTTCTGCCCACAGGCCAAGCCTCTTCACCCAACTAATGAATACACTCAACTGTATTGGAGGTACGTGGAGCTCTCAAAGGCTCCACCTCTGACTTGACATTGAGACACGCAACCTGCACCTGATTAACCTACTTTTCTGGGGCTGCAGAAATGAAGCAGCGGGGAAGAAAGTAACGCATTTGCCAGCTTCCCTTTCCTCATTCCCTTTCCTCTTGCAAAACCTAGGAAATGATCATAGGTGTTTCAACGTAAATAATGATTGCCCTGACCAAGCAAAAATCCAGAGTGCTCCGTGCATTAAGAGAACTATCCTTTATACGGACCAATTTATCAAGACAGACAAGTGGCAGCAGTTTGCAACAAATCAGCAAACATCAGAGTGCTTGACCAGCATTTTATTTTAATACTTTTTAAGAGCAGAGCAAAGTTTTCCTGAAACTCAGCTGGGGGCACCATTCCCTATTTCAGCTGGGCTGGGGGAGATTCTCAGCAAAGTTCAGAGGCTCATTCTTTCAAGAATAAATCACAAAGAGGTTTTTAAAAATGAAAATGTATTACTAAAGCACCTGTTGATAAGTTTGTTGTTGTTGTTGTTTTAGAAAAACATATCCTTGCACACCACCGCATACATTGGGCCGTGGTAGATTCTATTGGTTCCAGGCACTTAGTGGAAACAGCCAGAAAAAAAGAAGTTGTTCACTTGGTTGCTGTGGTGAAACTAAGACGGCAGTAGAGCTGGCTTAAGTTGATTTCCTTCCCTCCTTTTGTACTTACTCTGCAGCTTGCAGTTTCTGTTATGTAGCATCCCAAAACATACATACGTAGCAAGGATGTGCTGCTAGTTTCAGCAAGGATGCTCCATCACATGCCATCAGAAATTGCATGTGTATCTGTTATACCCCACAACACTTGCTTTAAACTACTGCTTCCTCCCCCTCCTAGAGATTTCATTATGTAAGCATTCAGTATGAACATCACTTAAATCTTGGGCACACATTTGTGTTTGGCTTGATGAGTCTCGGTTGTTACAGGTATCTTTTCCTTCTCCCTCTTTGCTCAACCATAGAATTAATAATATGATTTTGTGTGTGTGTGTGTGTGTGTGTGTGTGTGTGTGTGTAGATATAGATAATCTATGGAGGAAGAAAAGGAGGAAATGTGGGAAATTGCAGTGAAAAACAACTATGCATGAATGTTAGTGAGTGCATGGAGGACATAGCTGCCAAGTTATCCCTTTTTTAAAGGGATTTTCCCTTATGCTGAATAGGCTTCCTCGCGAGAAAAGGGAAAACTTGGCAGCTATGATGGAGGAGTTAATACCAAGTTGCATGGAACAACACATAAATCAGACCTTTGGATTTAGTAAGTAAAGTATTTTAAACTTACTTAACAGTGTGTAGTCTAATAATTACAAGAGGAGTAGGGAGAGGGGGCATGCATTTTAAGGCATAAACAGGATATACAAAAGGCTTTAACCTACATTCCATGCTATACTGCTGGTTAACTCTGAGAGTGCTTTTAACTCCACTGGGATCTATCTCCTGCTGGAAAGTGTGCAAAGCCCCACATTTTGAATCTATGCACCCAGCTGATTATTTTATTAATTGCCTACACGTGGGTGAGATCTATTTTCCTCCCACAGAAAATGCATGCGCACACACACACACTGAATGGGGTGAAAGAAAACCCTGAATGGATAGCGGAAAAACATGTTGAAATTGGTCTTGCTTTCCAAGCTTCAAGGGAAATATTTTCCCCACTTTCAAAATATTTATTTTCACCTCCTTCTCATTCCCACAATCCAATTTCTGGTTTTCCTCCTTTGATTTATCCAACTTGCAGCCACCGTGTCTAAAAATTCCAGTCCTCATTCATATTCAGTTAGTTTTCTGTATTAACCATGTTTCTACAGCTATGAATGCTAGAATGGAATGACTTCTGTTTGGGGACCATGGCTATTTTGAAAGATTTCATCTCACACCTTTCTGAGACAGACAGGTTTCTTTCCATCTCAACATTTTTAGTGCATGTGGAATGTTTTGATCTGACTTTCTCTATGGGGAGCAGCCCCACTGGAGGCTGCCTGAACTCTTGGAACTTCCAGGCCACAACAAGCTCAGTCTTAATCCAACAGATTAGTAATTGATGACTGTTAGGAAACATAGGAACACTTCATAAATTTGCATCATGCTCAAGGAAGACTTTGTTGAATGCTGCAAAAAGAGGTTCTTTGAATTACAAATGGCTATTCTGTTCAGCCAAAGTTATGTCAAAGTTTGCCATGGGTCTAGCCTCTATGTCTAATTCCCCCCCCAAAAAAAACCCTCAATTCATATTTATCTAGCCCTTATTCACCCATCACCAAAACTGACTTTAGGGAGTGCTTGGTGGGGAACTTGAGTTCCACTCACCCAGCAGTATACTGGCAGATTCAGAATAGCAGGCTCCCTGCATGATAGCACAGCCATACATATTCTAAGATTATACTACTTTATAAGATTATTCGATAATAATACTAATTGAGGATGCGTTGCAACAATCAATGCAGACTGCCATGTGTTGCTTTTCAGCTAGTTCTATGCACATACATGGGGCAATGATTTAGCTTGCTCCAATATCTTCCTTCTGAGCAACACTGTGCCTTTGTCCCCCTGTGACCCTAGAACACTACAACACTGCCCTCACTCATCCTACCCTGGATACATCTTGCATCCACACACTGGATATTACTGCTGCAGCACTCAATGTGAGAAGGGCTGATCATTCACAAATCTTAAACAGCAGAATCTGCAGGCAAAGATTCTGCCTTCTCATATTGTTTGTCTGTATGCCTCAGTTACATAGCCTTTGGCGCATATGTGTAAACTTGAGTTCCAAAAGGACGGGATGCTCCTTCAGGCAAATAAAGAAGATGCTTATGCCCAGATAACATCAGCACCAACTGATCAGAAAATGTCTCCAGCCTTTTAAGAATGGCACAAGCAGGGCCGTCTTAAGCATATCTGGCACCGTGGTGCAAAGCTCCCTCCAGCACCCCGCCCCCCGAGTTTCCCAGAGTTTTTTTTAGGAAGGACAGTGCTGCCGGCTGGGCTGGAGGAGGCGGGCAGCAACTGGAGGGCAGCTCCTCCGGCGAGGAAGAGGCGGAGGCTGGATGCGACGCCTCCTGGCTTAGCTGGCCGCTTCGTGCCGCGGTGGCCATGGCAGACGGAGGCTCCAGGCACGGCATTGCTTTGGCGTGGCATGGCGGGGGTGGGCGAGGGCGGTGGTCTGATGCCGGGAGGTGTCATGTCCAGCCTCCGCCTCTTCCCTGGCACCCTCCAGAACTTGGTGCTCTGGCGCCCCGTGCCACTAGCCTCTATGGGTAAGACACCCCTGGGCACAAGTATAGCTTTGTTCAAAGTTAAAATAGCCTTTGCCAATACTTCATACTCTTTCTCTGCTATATGAAATGTATAAACTTATAGCATGTATATCCAGTTTACTTTTTATTTCACTCCACAAATTCTTCTTTGGCAGATCTTATGCTATGAGCAGCATGAAGCTACTTAATGAAGCATAGTATAAGGTTGCATACATACTATACCTTAAAAGCACGCTTGAAGCACGTGTCCCCCGTCAAATGAATTCTGGACACTGTTGTTTACCCATCACAGAATTATAGCTTCCAGCAACTCTTAACAAACCATGGTGCCCAGAATTCTTCCAGGGGTAAATGTGCTTTGAATTTTATCTTGTGTGAAATTTTGGTGGTAACTTCTGGATCTCTTGTTTTACAATTTTCCCACATCAAAATCGACCATGGAAACTTAAGTTATTACAGCAAAGGTGTCTCTTGGTTATCCTTCTACTTGATGTGCAACTTTTCAATGAACTTTTGACATCCTGGAAGTACTTCCAAGCCATTATAATGTCGTACCATGTGTCTCTACCAGTGTTTTTCTTCTAGAAAAAAAGGTGCCGGAACTGTGTACACTTGAGTAACCCCCATAAAAAAGCACTGGTCTCTACGAACATTTAAATCAGCTCTCTATGTGCAGAAGTAGGAGAGCTCTCATGCTTACTTTATGTAGCAATTAATCTCTTTCTCTTTTGATCCAGAACCTAAAAGCTTGTCCTGAATTGTAACCTACATCAATTTGTGCACATTTCAACAGGAAGGTACTTTTATATTAAATTTATGAAGAAAATAAAATTGAACTGCACAGATTTGAAAGAAAGAAGGCTTCTTCAAAATGGAAAAGAAAACAACAGCCTAATGCACCTGGAGAATCGATGATAATAGACTTTGAAGCCACATGTACACCCTGATGCGTTTCTGTCCTTTCATACAAAGCAGCTTGAGTGTAAGACTTTATCATGGAAAAAATAAACGTAATCATCATATTTCCCTCATTGTTACTAAACAGTAGGCAATCACTGGGTGTAGGCAATTGTGTTGGATGCTTACAAAAGGAGGAGGCTTGCAAGGGTTGGTGAATGCCCCTGCTAAATTTTGCAGATGTTTCTTTTATTTCATGCTAATCAACTTTTGTCTTGAAATTGTTTGTTTGTTGTCGATTTACTGAGGCTGACATCCTTCGTGAAAATTCATGTGTTAATGAAATAGGACAGCTGCTAGGCAAGTGGTAATGATTTGGTGTATGTGGCGATGGGCAAATGAGTTTGTATCTAATTGTAGCTCTGAGGCCTGCACTTCTGAACTGAAAACCTTTTGCTCAAATATTAAATTAAACTGTTCTACAGGCAAGAATAACATGATCTTCTTTTTTTTAAGGACTTCACAAGACTAGATTACTTCTATAGACTTCCAGAGCCAAAATTGGTGAACACCATAGCCTGTTTCATGTGCCCCTCCACACATGGGAGAGCTGGACATCACCTGATGGTCACACCCACAACATCGCAGTGCCCAGTTGTGGTTTCTCAGGTAGGGTAGAGCTGCCAAGATACTTTCATGGCAGGGGGGTCAATTGCTTGGCAGGAGCAGTGAGGTGTTTGGTACAGTGAAACACAGCTCTGCTGATATATAAGACTGAGCTCCCTACACTGACCTTGACCCTTATGCTTGATAATATCCTGATATCTGTGGGATACATCTATTTGCCTTCATGGTGTCTGCCAGGTGTACCTCTTTTGATTCCTCCATTCCTGGTTGTCATCACTGACTAAATGTTTCATAGTGACCATGCCACCTTCATTCCAATTTCTCCTACGTTGAAATCCACACAGATGTCATTCTCCATTAATTTATATGGGAGTTTTTCCTCTATCATAGTCACCAATAGCTCATATTTGTACTGGAGTCATCTTCACAGGAAGAGTGATTGATTGTTAAACTACAGTTCCAAGCACTCTTCAGAGCAAGCCATGACTGCTTAAAGTGGTATCATAGTGCTTTAAATGTATGTTGCGAACATGGTCTACAAATTTCAATAGGTCTTCTGTGAATATGACAAGTTGAAAGAATCCTTTAGTCTTTATTATATATTTCAGCTTCAATTTCTCGAGCTGGTGCTTTTGACCCATATGTTCTTCCTGTGAACTACTGAATTTCCTAGTTCGATGAGTCACTACAGCAGAAAACAATACTGCCAATAATGGTGGAATAGTTTTCACCATATCCACTTTCAGCTCTGTAAAAACAAACAAACAAACAAACCCCTATTGTCTATTCCAACCTTATTTCCAAACCATAGTGATTATCTAAGCAACCACCCCTGCCTGCCACAAAATGCTCCATGTCAATGTAACCTTATGTACATTTTTCTTTTATATCCCTTTTCACCATTCAGATAAATAAAGTTGAGTGGTGTCCTCTTAACAGAAGTTCTTGCATGATTCAAGTTTCTGTTTAAAAATATATATTCCAGAGATGACAAAGAATATTTCCTGTTCAGTTGCTATAGTTCTCCTGAGCAGTTGGTTTCTGTTGTTTTTTTAATAGAAAGCCAATACTCCTGGGGATTTCCCCAGTGCAAAAGGTGATTGAACCAGACTGTTGAAAACTCTGGGGATTTGTCAAGCCTAGTCAGAAGTGATTCAAGTGGTGATGTTTCTATTCCTTACTTTGGAAAGATTATTCCAAGGAGACAGAGACTGCATGTAGTGTCTTCAGGCACCAAAGCACTATGTGTCAAGTATTGAAATGGAGTATTCAGTTAGGTCCAGACTGCATGCATGATTTAATAACTAGATAAATGTGTACGGAATTTGGGGGGGGGCAACTTGAGGGCTGTGCTGGTATGATGGTGACCTCCAACCCTTTCTTCCCACACTCTTGTCATTCCCATTCCTCAAGCCCATTTCTGTCCATGCATCATTCCTCCACTCCCACCCCACTGCCTTCCTCCAAATTGCAAGCACTACTCACAGTAGTTTGAAGGGAGGTTTCAAATATAAAGGTGTTTTTTTTTCGTCGTTTAGTCGTGTCCGACTCTTCGTGACCCCATGGACCATAGCACGCCAGGCACTCCTGTCTTGCACTGCCTCCCGCAGTTTGGTCAAACTCATGTTCGTAGCTTCGAGAACACTGTCCAACCATCTCGTCCTCTGTCGTCCCCTTCTCCTAGTGCCCTCCATCTTTCCCAACATCAGGGTCTTTTCCAAGGATTCTTCTCTTCTCATGAGGTGGCCAAAGTATTGGAGCCTCAGCTTCACGATCTGTCCTTCCAGGGAGCACTCAGGGCTGATTTCCTTAAGAATGGATAGGTTTGATCTTCTAGCAGTCCATGGGACTCTCAAGAGTCTCCTCCAGCACCATAATTCAAAAGCATCAATTCTTCGACGATCAGCCTTCTTTATGGTCCAGCTCTCACTTCCATACATCACTACTGGGAAAACCATAGCTTTAACTATACGGACCTTTGTCGGCAAAGTGATGTCTCTGCTTTTTAAGATGCTGTCTAGGTTTGTCATTGCTTTTCTTCCAAGAAGCAGGCGTCTTTTAATTTCGTGACTGCTGTCACCATCTGCAGTGATCAAGGAGCCCAAGAAAGTAAAATCTCTCACTGCCTCCATTTCTTCCCCTTCTATTTGCCAGGAGGTGATGGGACCAGTGGCCATGATCTTGGTTTTTTTGATGTTGAGCTTCAGACCATATTTTGCGCTCTCCTCTTTCACCCTCATTAAAAGGTTCTTTAATTCCTCCTCGCTTTCTGCCATCAAGGTTGTGTCATCTGCATATCTGAGGTTGTTGATATTTCTTCCGGCAATCTTAATTCCGGCTTGGGATTCATCTAGTCCAGCCTTTCGCATGATGAATTCTGCATATAAGTTAAATAAGCAGGGAGACAATATACAACCTTGTCGTACTCCTTTCCCAATTTTGAACCAATCAGTTGTTCCATATCCAGTTCTAACTGTAGCTTCTTGTCCCACATAGAGATTTCTCAGGAGACAGATGAGGTGATCAGGCACTCCCATTTCTTTAAGAACTTGCCATAGTTTGCTGTGGTCGACACAGTCGAAGGCTTTTGCATAGTCAATGAAGCAGAAGTAGACGTTTTTCTGGAACTCTCTAGCTTTCTCCATAATCCAGCGCATGTTTGCTATTTGGTCTCTGGTTCCTCTGCCCTTTCGAAATCCAGCTTGCACTTCTGGGAGTTCTCGGTCCACATACTGCCTAAGCCTGCCTTGTAGAATTTTAAGCATAACCTTGCTAGCGTGTGAAATGAGCGCAATTGTGCGGTAGTTGGAGCATTCTTTGGCACTGCCCTTCTTTGGAATTGGGATGTAGACTGATCTTCTCCAATCCTCTGGCCATTGCTGAGTTTTCCAAACTTGCTGGCATATTGGGTGTAGCACCTTAACAGCATCATCTTTTAAAATTTTAAATAGTTCAGCTGGAATATCATCACTTCCACTGGCCTTGTTATTAGCAGTGCTTTCTAAGGCCCATTTGACTTCACTCTCCAAGATGTCTGGCTCAAGGTCAGCAACCACACTACCTGGGGTGTACGAGACCTCCATAGTCCCCAATATAAATTCTCTGAGACCCTGTGATTGGCAGGTGAGGCTTTCCTGGTGATGTTGCCACTGGGAGCTGCTCACTTGGCATTGACTGATGGCAGGGCCTCCTCAGTGGCAGTTCCCTGTATGTGGAATCCCCTCCCTGATGTGATACATCTGTGAACCTCATTATTGACCTTCAGGAACCATTTACCCAGGCATTCAATGGCTGAAAGATACTGTTCTTGGCCATCCTGAAATCATTGGCTGAGAGAATGTGATTGTTTTCAAACTGCTTTTAGCATTTTTAAAATGTTATTATTTTAATAATGCATTTGCTGCTCTGTTCTCCTCGGGTGGAAGAGCAGACTATACATAGAAATAGAAATAATAATAATAATAATAATAATAATAATAATAATAATAATAATCTGACAGCTATTGGCTCAACTACAGTACTTTCTATGCAGATACAGGACCTTCCAGGGATGCGGGTGGCACTGTGGTCTAAACTACTGGAGCCTCTTGAGCTTACTGATCAGAAGGTTGGCAGTTCGAATCTCCACAACGGGGTGAGCTCCCGTTGCTCTGTCCCAGCTCCTGCCAAGCTAGCAGTTTGAAAGCACACCAATACAAGTAGATAAATAGGTACTGCTGCGGTGGGAAGGTAAACGGCATTTCCGTGCACTCTGGTTTCCGTCACAGTGTTCAGTTGCACCAGAAGTGGTTTAGTCATGCTGGCCCCATGACCCAGAAAGCTGTCTGTGGACAAATACCAGCTCCCTTGGCCAGAAAGCAAGATGAGTGCCGCAACCCCAGAGTCATCCTCGACTGGACTTAACCGCCCAGGGGTCCTTTACCTTTTACCTTTATAGGACCTTCCATACATCCCTACCAGATGACAATGATTTGTGGCTATCATGTTTCAGAAGAAAGGGAGAAAGAACAATGGAAACACTTAAGGTTCTCATGACAGTTCCTGAACTACGTACTATTTTGAAAGGCTGCAAGGGGGGCATTATTTGATTAGTGAGTGAGTGGGACTTGTATTAATTAAGAGTCTTGCTATCTTTCTTTCCATTATTGAGGTCTGCACACTTCACACTTTTCACTTGGATACTTGTATGGCACTCAAAATGTCAGACCAGCCCAATTTCTCATTCCTCTCTTTGGCTGCACTTTTGACTGAGTTTTTGGCAATGGCTCAGTGCTTGTGAGCATCCAGCTCTTTCCCCTAGCCCAGGCATCCCCAAACATCAGCCCTCCAGATGTTTTGGACTACAGTTCCCATCTTCCCCACCACTGGTCCTGCTAGCTAGGGACCATGGGAGTTGTAGGCCAAAACATCTGGAGGGCCGCAGTTTGGGGATGCCTGCCCTAGCCCATAATTCAATTCAATTTCATTTTTTTAAAAAAAAATCAGTGTTTCTTGAACAAATGGGATACACATCTGACTACAACTTCCAGCATTCCTAACCATTGGCCATGCTGTCTAGGGGTGATAGGTTAAAATAGCCTGGTTCTGACATTAAGGCACATGACAATGGTGGGAATCAGGACTGAGAAAATACTATGAAAATGACACCATGCTCAAGCCCATGGGTGCATGTAAGCATATCCCAACTTGCTGTAAGGATCACATGTATCACATGAATTGTACATACAGTCTTATATGTGATTGCCTGGTTCACAGATGTCCTGCTCCCTATTTCATTAAGTTTATTATACACCCAAATGTCTGAACTAGAGCACAATGTTGCACACCTCAGGGTCATATTTGGGTGTTCAGATGATCAGATTTCACTAATTTAGGAATGTTGTGTTCCCACTTGGACTTGCTGGACTATGCCTGCCAAAAGCAAAAGAGGAGGTAATTAATTGCAAAGTTCCTATACATTTTTATTACTTCTTCGCAGTTTGAGTTGTTCTGCTTTTTATCTTTATGGTTCAGGCAACTCTCTAATTGTTCACAATCGCCTGTGGAGTAGCATTCTGAAATCTGCAATGAGGCTGCTGTGAGTGTCCAAGCAGTGGGAACGTGCTCAGCAAAGCTGATAGTTAAAAGTGTGTCTTATTAACTCCAAACTCCCAGAGGTCTTGGACACAACTCAATCAAGTATCTATTATGCATTTATAGAATTTTATTAGCTGGTTTGCAGATATTGATTTTTTTTTTTTTTAAGTGAACATCCCTCAATTAACTGTGACCATTCATAAAGAACTGCAGATCAACATAGATGCTTCAGTGACAACCCCTGGTCACTGCTTGTCAGCAACTGAAAAACAGGGAACACCTATGTGTTAAGATGTTAGACATACAAATGAGAGGATTTTAATAATAAGGCAAAGTCTGGTAAAGTAAGCTAAGATAGTGTGATAGCCTTCCAAGACCTCTGTTTCAGACAGCAGTAGAACAGAGGCAGGGAACATTTATCAGACCATGGGACATTGTCCCTTTTGGACAACCTCCTGGGAGCCACATGCTAGTGATGGCAGAGGTGAAAGTGGGAAGAGCAATTAATACAAAATTTACTTTTGTTCAGTAGTCTAGTTTCTGTTTGCACTAAATATTTCAAGCTTTAGATTTCATATCACTTCAAATAGTTGTGTGTTAGGGTTAGCACATCTCTCACGCATGACATAGCCCACTTCCAGCTGGTCTTCCTTGGCTGTAATCGCTTGCTCCACCTCCTACTTCTGGGAGACTCAGGTGTAGCCAATTCCTCCTCCTCTGGAGTTGAATCCAGTCCCCTACTACCACCTGCCTCCTGCTCCTGCATCTCAGTGTTGCTTTGAGAAGTGACAGGCAGCCTTCTGTTTTCTTCTGCCTCTTCCTCCCCCTCTGCCGATTCTGCTCTGTAGGCCATGTCTCTGACATTGTGGTCAGGGCTGGTGCTAGGGTTTTTTGCGCCCTAGGCGATATCATCTTCTGGCGCCCCCTCCCCCATTTCCCAGAGTTGTTGACCTTTTTTAGAAAAAATAAAAGTGGAATAAAAAATAAAATAAATAAAAATAGAAAATAGAAAGAATAAAAATAGAAAATAGAAAAAAAATAAAAATAAAAATAGAAAATAGAAAAAATAGAAAATAGAAAATAGAAAAAAATACAAAGTTGAAAAATAAAAATAAAAAATAAAAGAGAGAGTTCCTTGGTTGTTGGTGAGGGGAAGGGGTAAAAAGCAGTCTCTTTATCTTGTCAGCTAGCGGCCTTCCCTGTTTCTGGCGTGGCCTTTCCCTGCTTTCCTAAGCCCGGGCACCTGGCCATCAGGGGTGCGGAAGGGGCACCAAACTCAGCGGCTTCAGGCCGCTCTCTAGAGGCGCGCGGGGAGTGCGGGCAGCGTGGGCCAGGGGCCGCCTCCACTGAACAGCTGAGAGGCGTGGCGCGGCGGCTCCAGGCTCGCGCTCCCCGCAAGCCTCCGAAGAGCGGCCTGAAGCCGCTGAGAGGTGCGGAGGAGGTGGCCCCAGGCTCACGCTCCCCGTGCGCCTCCGGAGTTTCGCGCGGGGAGCGCAAGCCTGGGGCCACCTCCACCGCGCCTCTCAGCTGTTGAGTGGCTTCAGGCCACTCTCCGGAGGCACGTGGGGAGCGCGAGCCTGGGGCCACCTCGCCCGCAGCACCAGGGGGCGGTGGCGGGCTGGCTGCCCAGCGCCCCCTCAATTTGGCGCCCTAGGCAGCTGCCTAGTTCACTTTAATGGATGCGCCAGCCCTGATTGTGGTTTTCCCCTAAGATTTTTGTGTTTTTCGTTTGATTGTTTGTTTGACCCCTCTATTTCCCTCTGAGAGGTACAGTTCTCAGAGTTACCTGGGAAGAGACATGGACTGAATCAATTGCTTAGCCTGGACACTGAGGTCCAGCTCTGAGAGCCTTCTGGTGGTTCCCTCACTGAAAGAAGTGAAGCTACAGGGAACCAGGCAGAGGGCCTTCTCAGCAATGGTGCCCACTTTGTGGGATGCCCTCCCATCAGATGCAAAGGAGATAAATAACTATACAAGTTTTAGAAGGCATCTGAAAGCAGCCCTGTGTTGGATAGTTTTTAATGTTTTGTTTTGTTTCATTGTGTTCTCATATCTGTTGGAAGCCACCCAGAGTGGCCGAGGCAACCCAGAAACTTCTGTTTCAGTGTATCGGAAGAAGTGTGCAAGCTCATACCAGTGACAAACTTAGTTGGTCTCTAAGGTGCTACTGGAAGGATTTATTTCATTTTGTTTCGACTGAGGCAACCCAGTCAGATAGGTGGGGTACAAATACAATTGTTGTTGTTGTTGTTGTAGCTGCTGCTGCTGCTTCTGCTTCATGGAAATTAGGGACAGGGCCTAACCATCCCACCACCCTCCTTTATGCATTGTGTAATACATCGGTTAAAGCCTCTTGGAGGAGATATTCTCAGGAGATAAGAAAGATCATTGTGATTCATTCAGACCAGAGAGAGCCAACATGATGCCCTCCAGTTATTATAGACCACAGCTCTTGACATCCCTGGCCAATGCCATGCTGCCTGGAACTGATGGGAGTTGTGGTTCAAAACATCTGGAAGGCAAGAGGTCTGCTACCTTTGTTTTAGACAATTGAAGTCTCATGAAAGGAGGCGCTTTCCAAATCAACTGCTGCTCATTGTTTTGTTTTAGTTGACTTCCCTCGCCTCTCCAAAAGAGCGGCAAAACAAACAGGGAAAGTTGAGCCAAAGGCTGTATTATAACCAATGAGTCACTGAAGGGTGGAAAACAGAGAAAGAATCCTTTTGTCTGGAAGGATATTCCACACTTATCTGGCTGTCAAGGATATTGCACCAAGAGTGTTTTGTGGTCCTAGGGAGCATTAATGGTGGTGGAGGGCGGGGGAGGAGGAGAGAGAAAAGGGAAATGCTTTGTGTTTTCTCTTTTTAGCTGTTTCTTTAGGATATAATGTTCTGAGGTCTGGAAAAACAAAACAAAGCACAGGCATAGAACAGTTTCAGGAGGCTAATACCTTAATGAGGCCAAAGGGTTACACTGGTTATCTCAAAATCACATATCTAAATTCTCCATGGGAAAAAAAACCTAGTACGGTATTTGGACAAGGTATTTTCAAAGAAGCATAAAATGCAAATTCAACATTTGGAGGCAGGTTAAAGGAGTGAAGTATTTATATTCTTACCCCCCTTTGGCTACATTTCATACAGCATCATTTGGTCCATTGTTGATATAGCACAACTGAGCTATATATCCCTATTACATGTCAAAACAACTATTGAACACAGGCTAGTACACAATATTTGCAGACATTTCAGAAGTGATCACCCACAACCATTTGCTTTACTGCCTCGTGTCTAGAAATGGGTAAGGCTTTCTCAGGGTTGGCTCAGGTAGCTTCCACAGAAACATTCAAGGCAGTAGGTCATGGTGCGAGACAGTGAGGCTCTTGGGTCTACTGCCAGTGGTAAGGTGGATTCCAGATTTACCTGAAAACTTCTTTGAAATTTCTACCCATTAGTTTGTCCTCCCTCTGAAGCAACAGAGAACAAGTTTGTTTTATCTTCCTCTTGACACCCAACCTTTCAGATACTTAAAGGCAGCTATCATATCACTCACTTAACTTTCTCTTCTGTAGGCTAAGCATACCTAGCTATTTTAATCATTCCTCAGAATACTGCTGTCTCCAAACCTCCTACCATCTTCTTCTCCCGCTGAAAAAGATCTAACTTGCTGAAGCTTCAAATTAGCTTTGGGTGGATGTGAGGGGCAGGGAGTGCTGCCTTAATGACTTACCAGCATATTGAATACACAGATATCAGTATCTGTATATATCTACATATACTATAGATGTAGATGAGTGTTTAAAACAGGACCTCAACATAAAATTGCTCAGCATCGCTAGCAAACTGCAACAGCTTAATGGAGGTCATTTTTCAATGTAGACTTCTTTGGAAGAGGCTGCCTGTGTTAACATCCTATTCACACAGCCTTAAAAAAAAGGCAGCTGGAGCATTTATGGAATATGTTTTCTTTCCAGTACTTATGGTAAAGATGTTGCAAAAAGACTGGAAAAGCATCGAATAATGATGAAATGAAGACATATATGGCAGATGTATGTGTGTTGTGTGTTGTGTGAAGTTCTGATCAAACTCAGAAGCAGTTAATATGGATTAAAATGAGCTAGCGTTTCTAGAGGAGGCAGAGAAAGGAGGAGACAGGGTGGAGGCGAAACAAGACAAGCCTGTTCAGAAGCTTCTTCCAGTGACAAGTTGTGCAAACTGAAGAGATGGCTCAGTTTTAGGGCTTCATAGAGCCGGGTGGGTCCCGATTATCTTCTGGGGTCAACTGACAGCAGAGGCGGATTTAGGGGAGCAAACCCATCCACACTGGGCGCCAAGCCGAGAGGGTGCAGCAGGGCAGGGGGCAATGCAGCAAGGACAAACAAGGGAAGATGGGAAGTGCAAAGGGTGTGTGGCAAATTTTGGCGTCTCACAGGACACTGCTAACATTTTAAAATTCACAGTACTCATGCTGTGGGATCAGCTGATAATACTCAAATTGGTACTAAAGCCTATGGGGGACGCTTGTCTGATAGGTATACCTGGTTTGCTTAGGAACCAAATACTCTTGGTGCAGGAGGTAATGTGCTGGGTGTCCTTGTTTGAGATATATATTGCATCCACACTGAGAGAGTGCCTTATTGTATTGGTGTGCCAAGGAATCACTAGCAAGAGAATTTCAAAGCACTATCAAGCCTACTAAGATGGGCCTTCTGGCGGTTCCCTCGCTGCAAGAAGCAAAGCTACAGGGAACCAGGCAGAGGGCCTTCTCGGTAGTGGCACCCGCCCTGTGGAATGCCCTCCCATCAGAGGTCAGAGAGATAAACAACTACCTGACATTTAGAAAATACGTAAAGGCAGCCCTGTTTAGGGAAGTTTTTAGGCTGTGATATTTTAATGTATTTTGATGTGTTGGAAGCCACCCAGAGTGGCGGGAGAGACCCGGCCAGATGGGTGGTGTATAAATATTATTGTTGTTGTTGTTGTTGTTGTTATTATTATTATTATTATTATTATTATTATTATTATTATTATAGCTGGAGCTAAATAATTCCCCATTATAAATTGGCACTGCTGGTCACACAGCTTCCATTGGAGAACTTGAGAGGCTATCTCACCCTCCCCTACGTCTTCCAGGCCAAATGCTCTGAGGCTTGAACTCTTTCTCAGCAGGATCCTCCTGAGCTTTCCAAGGAAAGCTGAGTTATCAGTTTCTGCCTTTGGCTTGTTACAAATTTTAGTAATGGACTTTATTTGTTATATAGCATTTTATAGTTCTAATCATAATTTCTGTATGTATAAACTGCCCTGAGGTTATTTATGACAAAGGGCAGTATAGAACTGGTTTTCACAAAATAAATCTCTTTTTTTTTAAAAAAAAAAAATCTTCTCTGCACTTCCATCAATTGGGATACTGCTGTGTTGAAACCTGCCACCGCCACCCCCCCCTTGCAAAACAGTGCTTCCCATAAATTTAGAGCAAGTCTTATTTGCCCTCCAGATGTTGTCAGACTGCAACACCCGTAATCTCTGACTGCTGGCCATGTTGGCTGGGGCTGATGGGAGTTTGAGTCCAAAACATCTGGAGGGCCAAACATTCTTCAACTCTGGTCTCAACTGTTTTTCACTAAATGTTATCCCTTTCCCTCCAATGTGTGCAGACTGAAAGAAGAATCTATGTTAAGAAGAAAAGTGTCCCTGAGTCCATTTCTTTGTTTTTCTTTCATTCATTTTCTTATTTATGTTTACTTGTCGCTTGTTTATCTCTTTCTCTCTCTACTCTAAAAATTGGGTGTGGAGAGAAAGGATGTGACCTTGTTCTGGATTTGTGAGAAATCTGATTATTTCTCTTGAGCCAAGCTGTGTTTGGTCTGCTTCTCATAAATTTTATATCGCAAGCGCATAAAGTGCTTTTAAAATCCCTCATTAAGGCCTAACAAACAGCAGAAAGAGCTCACTATGCCTTCAATGACCTACCACTTATCCGCAAGCCACGACAAATTTGTTCAGAGCCGAGAACAATAAATGTGTTATTAAAAGTTCATAATGCTATTGTGTTTCAGGGTCCCCACCCCACATCCTTTTACTATGCTAATGGCTAGCCAGTAGCAATGAGTTCTCCACAGTAGCAAATTATGATGAAATTGCCTTTTTTTAAAATAACAGACATTGTGGATACTTATGCTTACAGAGTAGACAGTATCTAGCAGTGGTACATTTACAGCAGTTAGCTTATTGTAAGGGCACCTTTCATTAATGTCAATTGTGAATACCGTAGTTGCTATGAACAGTTAGGCGGCTTTAGGATGGGAGTAACATTGCCAAACAGACAGCTAACACCATGGACGATTTGGCCACATCTATCCCCACTTTCCCTGTTTCCAGAAAAGTGGGGAAGGAGTCAGTTTTCCCATTTCCAGCAGTTTTCAACCCCCCAGTTATTTCTTTAGAAGAACGATGGGAAACTTGTGTTGTCTCCATATGTTGCTGCAATTCGGATTTATCCATTTGTTCTTGTTCTTATTTGGTTCACAATAAGCACGTGTATTTTTAAGGTGAGCTCCCTTTCTCCTGAAAATGGACCTCCACTTGTAATTTAAATCAAGACTATTATGGGCCTATGTGTCTCATTTGTGTCTGTGTGGTCTCCTCACGTAGGCCCCAAGGGCAGGACACGCACCATGTAAATGTGACCTTTATAAAGCAAATCACACAAGTCTGAATACTGGCAAGGCAGAAACTCTAAATCATTTTGTTTTTTAAAAAAAGTCATAATGGCTTGTCTCCTTATGACCAACCACCTTACAATTTCCCCCACACAATATAATGAAATCATAGCACCCACCTTGAGTGCTCCTTCTGGGAATGAAAATGCACAATAAGAGTTTATTTATACAATAAACAAATAATACTGCAGACTCTTCTGGTGAGTTTTACATCTAGTGGTGGGTGAAAATTACCCTTCCTCATTTTTTTAGGAGCAATCCCATCCTACCTGAAAGTGGGGAGAGAATTTTGGCTGCTTTTGTGAATTAGGAAGATATTCTGGGTTTTGAGGGGAAGTGGGTTTAGTTTACCTTACTTTATGGATGAGGTACTTGAGCTACCTTGTCTATAAAGTTATGTACGAACAAAAAATACCTCATTCCTCTTGTGTCTTCTTTTCATCCTTCTTCCTCACTGATGGCCAAAAACATCTCAGCAGAAAATACCAGCCCTGACTCCACTCACAATTAATGCTTACATTTCAGGACCACATTTTGGATAGAAAACAAATATTTTAGTGTGCAATTGTTCTACCTGCACCTGGATTTGAGGTTTGCTGAGTAGAGAGCTGCGGTAAATATCAAAGCTGCAAAAAGGAGTTCAAATTTAGTTTAAGTGATGGGCAAAGGTTAAACATGTCATACTATGTGTTTCCATCTACTATTCTTACCAATGTGGAATGCAGTTAAGGAGTATCTCAGCAGGTCCCAGCAAACCTAAAGCCAAGCCAGCTTAATAACTCTAGCTTGGAACAACTCCCTTCACCCCCGAAGAGACATTATTTTATATAACGAGGAAACATAAAAACTATCCAGATGGCTTTTTAGTGCGTGGATCTCTTGGTGAAAACCTCAGGTGAAATGACTGGCTTATAAGATATTCACTGTACTTTTTGTTTTAATTTGGTATAAAAACATGGCAGTAATGAGGTGTGGTGGCACCAGTGGAAGCTTGTCCATCAGGACAAATGGAGCACTCCCCTGCCAGCTCAGTCTGACCTCACCCAGCCCAGGTGTCTGTCCCCCCAAATGATCAATATCTCCCCCCACAAATCATAGCACAACCTTCTTCCTGTCCATCATACTCTACCCATATCCTTCAAATGTACTGTGAAATCTGAGTGACTCTCTGGAGTGGTTTCTGTCAATCTCCAGAAGTAGATCATAGCTAATCGCAATACATGAAGAGCAGTTCCTATTCCTGTTTCCATGGCGGGCAGGGGGTGTTCTTTTAAAACAACAACAACAACAACAACAACAACAACAACAACAACAACAACAACAACAACAACTCTCACATATGGGTGAGGATCTATATGCAGGATGGAGGATACAAAGAGCAATTACATTTCTGAAATAGATATCTGTGTAAGCAAGGACGGCAGGTGAAAAGCCAGAATAAATTGGCTCCATCTCCTGTATGTATGCCCACAATTGTCCTCCCTTTGGCTCCAGGTCTGCCATTAGGTGCCCTGTCCACCACTCCAACATCCCCAAGGGGCAGAAGCTGCCACTGGGTGTCACAGTTACTGAGTTAGCACTGAGAAACACAGGGTATAATGCCCATGTATACTTTATACTCTGTGTGTGAGTGAGAGAGAGAGAGAGAGAGAGAGAGAGAGAGAGAGAGAGAGAGAGAGAGAGAGAGAGAGAGAGAGAGAGAATATAAAGACATAAAGCTAGACAATAAAATCATAAAAAGTTAAAAACAAGTTAAACTTTTTGTGACTTGCTCTCATGGAGGTAGGGCACCTTATTCAATCTGTCAAATAAATGCTCTATCACCTGTTAATATTTGGTATTTTATACTAACTACTTCTTGCTTTTAACAATACTTTAGAGGCTCTTTGTAAGGTTGGCACACACAACCACCTCACAGAATAAGAGCCTTATACATTTTGGATCAAGTTCTGTGCCTTTTGCAAATATTCAGAAGTTCATTGCTTTGCATATGGCAGTAAGTTACATCAAAGTGAACCCAAATTTCGGAAAGGAGTGTTCAACCTGTTTCAGAAGCATCTCTTAGTGATCCTGCTGGATTACGCATTTGTTATTAATAACTTGAAGACTGCAGATGAATTAATAGTGTGCTAGTTCAAATTAATATATGAAAATCAGCCATTCTCCATGGATTTTGGAACTGAACCCGAACAAAAATAGCCTTGTTTTCAGGGGTTAAGGTACAAAATTGTACCATGAGCATACCTACCTCCTTAGATTTGCTCTGTGTTCTGTCACCAGCGGAAGTGAGCCTGTGTGTGAGAGAGAGACAGTGTCCTCTTAGTTGTGGCACCTAATCTATGGAAATCCCTATGTCTGGAGGCTTATTTAGCCACACCCCCTATTGGCATTTAGATGCCAGTTGAAGCCTGCATTTTGTGTGTATTCCTTTGGCATGAATAACATTTGCAATTTGCTGGAATGTTGTTGTTTTTTTCTGAGTTGGTTGGTCCAGTTATGATATTGTGAATCTGTTGCCGAAGTTTTGTGAATATTGCACTAAGTCACTCATATTATATTGAAAAAAATGGTGGTGATCAGTAGCACTACTGCCATTTATGAAACAAAATACTTAGCTCAATAAAAACTTATTTCTTGATTTCAGATTGAGTGGCTTCTAATTAAATGCATTTAAGGCTGAGATGTAAAACATACAGGGTTGTATCTACGCTGAAAGAAATCTCTTTGATCCAGTGGATGCTTCTTTGGCCGGAAAGAGAGAGGAGGTGATGTTTGCAAAATTCCTCCTTGCAGCCATCCCCCTACACCACCTCTCATGCTGTTCCAAATGGCCTTCCAGCCATCTGGAATGCAATGTTTGTGAGAGAGGACTACAGAGGTAAGGGGGAAACAGCAAAAACGGTCTCTTCCACCTCCCTCCTTTTCACTCACAAAAACGTCTACCGGATCAAAGAGTCTTTCATTAGTGGAGGAGTACATTTGAGTCTAATCTGTAGGACACAGTCCAGAAGGTCAGTGAATCTTCTCCACTCACGTGTGCAACAATATGTAGTTTCCTACCACCAATCCCACTGCCTGCTGGCAGCCTTCCAGAAGTAAAGAGCAATCTGCACTCAAGGGAAAGCTGTCTGGGCCTAACAGCTAATGTGAGGCAGTGGCTGGGCACAATTCCTCTTTGTTTTCCAGTATTGAAATGCAAAGCAATCTCTCTGAAATGTCTACAATGGGAAGGATTAGAGGGATATTATCCATTTCACTTGAAAAATTACAGAAGTTAAATGTTAAGTTTCACCAAATATCCCACTTGATGCCTCTTGCATTCCAGGTAAAGGGCATACCTTAATTTTAGAATGAAGTGATAGCCAAAACATATCATTGATAGCCAAAACGTCTCAAGAGTCTTTTGTATAAGAATGAATGGTCCTAAGAACATTGCCTCTGGAAATATCAGCCAAAACTGAAACATTGTTTGAAGCCTGCTTCCCATAATTTTTAACAGCCACTTTCCTCTTCCTCAGTCTAAGCAGTTGAATTTTCATTGGCATTGATGGCATAACAAGCCAGAGAAAGCGAGGGAGGGAGGGAAGAGAAATTACCAATAAAAATACAGATCAAAGGATACCTATATGGGTTTCCTCTAACACATATACAAAATGTGAAAATTATGATGGTGTATAACAAGGGATCCTTTAATACTCTGCTAAAGCAGGCTGAATAACAGGCTTGTGGCTGAAAGACACTGAAAGTGTATTCAGAGAGCACAACTCTTTATTGAAAGAAGGCAGTGATACCTACATTTATCTAACTGCTCGAAGTGCAGAACTTAAGCAGCCATACTTCCTATTGTTGGGGACAACAGATGCATTGATTTCATTTTTCATTTTCAGTAGGAAGCAGTTCATTTGAAGCAGTTTATTTATATTACTTTAAAGATGTTGTCTTGCACATTTAGGTCCCGACTCCCAGAAGTGCTAGTGGAAAGGTAGAAGAAGAGTTTGGATTTGATATCCTGCTTTATCACTACCCGAAGGAGTCTCAAAGCGGCTAACAGTCTCCTTTCCCTTCCTCCCCCACAACAAACACTCTGTGAGGTGAGTGGGGCTGAGAGACTTCAGAGAAGTGTGACTAAGCCCAAGGTCACCCAGCAGCTGCATGTGGAGGAGCGGAGACGCGAACCCGGTTCACCAGATTATGAGTCTACCACTCTTAACACCACACTGGCTCTCAAGAAGCCCCTATCCCATGCTTCCTAAAAAGCTTCTTTTCCTGTGGGTGAGGTTGGGCTCTGGTGAACAATGCTGAGTCTAGAGGGGAGACTGCTAAAAATTGGGCAGAGAAGATGCTCACAGAAGATGCTTCCTTCTTGGGCAGCCCTACACCCCTCAGGAGGGTTCCCTAACCCACAGGAGAGATTTTCTGTGGGGTGGGGGGCTGCTACATGATGAAGGGAAAAGAATGCCATCTGGTAGCAGCATTTCTGAGGCTAGCCTTGTGTCACCTTCTCATTCAGGTTGACAATCCTTGCCTCCAACACCCACTCAATAGGTACCTGATTCCTGGTCCCTTACATTTTCCTTCTTGTAAATCAGTATACTATCCCTGTATGGGAGGTCTATCTTAGAACCTGAAAGACTGCCAAGACAACACATTTCTAAATCCCCCTCATGGTCTCCATTGCCCTGATCTGCTCCATGTTGTGTCATTGTTCTTGCATGATTCAGGCATTTAATTTTCCATGGGTCTAACATTGTTCTTCTTTGACGGAATGCCCCAGAGGAAGCAATGTGAGCCGTGCCCTTTGAACCACCCCGATTTCCTGCTCCTTCCAGATGATATGTAAATAATGTGAGCCAGGCCTTAACTGCTTCTTCTCAAGACCCCATGGAAATACCAGCATTAGTTCCACAGGCAATCAATCACCTCATGCTAAACCTGCAATTATAACAGATGAAGAAACTGCAAAGCTTCATTCTCGTGGTGGCACACAATAGGGGAATCTAGTCCAATTCTCAAAATCTTAATTAGGAAGTATTTTTTGAAATTACCAAAGGCATTGAAAAGAAAACAGGAGACTGCCTTGGAATATATCAGAAGCTATAGGCCACTAGAGAGGCATCAGGGCATTTAAGTTAAAAAGGTATAAGATGAAGCACTTAGAGAAGACTGTGAAGTTGTTGAGAAATTAGAAATGTGAGTATATATTCTCAATATAACAGCTGCTCACATTTGAACTTTTTTTTTAAAAAAATGTGTTAAACAGCGGTGATGGTAGGATATACTATACTTCCCCGTGTATAAGACAATGTTTTTTTAACCTTAAAACAACACTTAAAAATTGAGGTTGTCTTATACATGGGTAGTGCAGAGGGGGGATGGTGGAAATGATTTCTGTCTTGAGTAGTAGATTGTCACTGGCATTATTGCGGGTGATAGGCTGCTTGCGATTGGGCGCTGCTGTGAGAATTTCCTCTTCTGATTGGGCGTTGCTGCGGCAATGTCTGCTTGTGATTGGTCGCTGATGCAGCAATGGCTGCTGGTGATTGGGCCCTACTGTGGCAATTGGGTGTGTGATTGGCGGCTGATGGTGTCGATCAGAAATAGGATAGGAGGCTTCTGTGTTGCGCTGGATCACAAGCGTTTGGAATTTCAGTGAGCTTTTTTTCGGCATTCCTCCCATTCTGGACAAACTCCCCCCATTTTCTTAATATTGAGTCCCCAAAATTAGGGGGCGGCTAATCCATGGGGCTGTATTATACAGTGGAACCTCGGTTTATGAACACCTCAGTTTATGAATTTTCGGTTTATGAACGCCGCGGACCCATCTGGAATGGATTAATTCATTTTCCATTACTTTCAATGGAAAAGTTTGCTTCAGTTTATGAACGCTTCAGTTTATGAACAGACTTCCGGAACCAATTACACCTATGCTTCAGTTTATGAACGCTTCAGTTTAAGTACTCTGTGAACCCGTCTGGAACGGATTAATCCACTTTCCATTACTTTCAATGGGAAAGTTCGCTTCAGTTTATGAACGCTTCAGTTTAAGTACTCCGCGGACTGTCTGGTACGGATTAATCCACTTTCCATTATTTTCAATGGGAAAGCTCGCTTCAGTTTATGAACGCTTCAGTTTATGAACAGACTTCCGGAACCAATTGTGTTCATAAACCGAGGTACCACTGTAGATGGAAAAGGACACTATTTGGGAGTTAAACATAAAAGTAAAAAATAAAGTGGATTACAATCATCTGTGAGTTCTTAATGAAATCAAAAGTGAACTGTTGAAAATTTTAACAAAAATACTTATTTATTCAATTGACTTTCATTTTCTAATAGCCCTGCCTTTAATAATAGGAGTTTTATAGATTGTCAGACCAATGCTCCATCCTGCTCAATATTGTCTAATTCATGGTTTCCCAAACTTGGGCCTCCAGCTGTTTTTGGACTACAACTTCCATCATCCCTAGCTAGCAGGACCAGTGGTCAGGGATGATGGGAACTGTAGTCCCAAACGGATACAAACCAGGTTTGGGAAACCCTGGACTAAACTGACCATGAGTAGTTGTCCAGGATTCCAGACAGTGGTCTCTCCCAGCCCTGAAAATGCCTAGGATTGGACCTGGGACCTGGGATGCTCAGCCACAGAGCTATGGCCCTTCCCTATATAGAATAATATTTTGCCCCCTCTTGTGGTTTCCAGCAATTGGTATTCAGAAGCATTACTGTCTCTGAGGCTGCTAATTATTATTATTATTATTATTATTATTATTATTATTATTATTATTATTATATACTTATTTATACCCCACCTTTTTCTGATGGGACTCAAGGAAGCTTAAAGGCATAGAATATACCCCAATCCAGAGAAAGCCTGTTGCATTTATGTCCGATTACAATAAACAGAACAACTGCAGGAAGACCAGCACTTGCTACCAGAATACCTGGGAGGTAAAGACAGGGGGTGGGGAGAAGATTTACAATCATTGCTACTCCCAAACCCTTGTCTTTTACCAGCCAGTCTCCTCTAGAAGAAAGATGAGGTTACCAGCAGTGAAAAGACCCCACCTTGCCCTAGCGGCTCACTTCCCTTCTAGGCATGGAAGAAAAGTGTGTGAATGGTGGAAAGGGAAGTGTGTGAATGGAAGGAAAGTTGGGGAATGGGAGTGGATGGATCAGTGTGAGTGCATGTGTCCATGGATATGTATTGAAGAGAGGAAAAGGTGTGGCAAACAAAGAGGAAGGAAAGGTGGAGGAGAGAAAGAGCCAGTGTGGTGTAGTGGTTAAGAGCGGTAGACTCGTAATCTGGGGAACCGGGTTCGTGTCTCCGCTCCTCCACATGCAGCTGCTGGGTGACCTTGGGCTAGTCACACTTCTTTGAAGTCTCTCATCCCCACTCACCTCACAGAGTGTTTGTTGTGGGGGAGGAAGGGAAAGGAGATTGTGAGCCACTTTGAGACTCCTTCGGGTAATGATAAAGCGGGATATCAAATCCAAACTACTACTACTACTACTACTCCTCCTCTTCTTCTTCTTCTTCTTCTTCTTCTTCTTCTTCTTCTTCTTCTTCTTCTTCTTCTTCTTCTTCTTCTTCTTCTTCTTCTTCTTCTTCTTCTTCTTCCAGATAGAAAAGGGCTAGCCCCAGTCGTTTTAGCTTTGACTCAACCCTCAACCCTGCTTGATCCCCCCGCTGCCCCCCAGTATGTGACCCCCAACTATTTTTTCCACATGGCTATGCAGAAGTGGAACGAGTGCAGGCAGCCTTTCTATTTAAGATTTTCGCTGTCCCACACTGTGTACCTTAAGCAGCCTTGTGTCTAGAGGGAGGCTAACATAAGCTAGAGACAGTTGCCTGGACGAGTTTTCTTTTATGCTGGCTAAACATTTGCTTTTCAGCAGACAAAGATACTTTACTTAGCGAAGTTCTGTCAGACTCATTCCCTTCCCCAGGGATACAATGGTTTTGCACAAAGATACGGCAACTTGGGCTTACAGAGGATCTCCTGGGTGCTGTGGCTTTTCCAATCGCCAAGGCCATGTTAAAAACCAGGCTGTGGGACATAGAGTGCCAGGAACTAATTTCACCTGCGAAAAACACACATGCCCCCCTCTTTTTTTCAACTTTCTTGGGCGCAGGAATTTAACCTCAATTATCTACAATTTTTGTTTAACCCGCAAAAAAGAAGAGCTTTTTCGTTGGCTAGGTTCAATTCTAATCCTTCAGCTGTGTTATTGTTATTGTTAGTCGGGTCCTCCATCATGGAGGTGAGATCACCAGAAACTGCCTCCCTGTTGTGAGGCGGGACCATTTGGATGGCCACAATGCCCCATTGGTTGCCCCTCTGTTGCTAGAGCAGAAATTTGGTCAGTTGGGTTGGTTATTGGCTGCTGATGGGCTACTTAAGCTGCTGCACGTTGCTGGAGAGTTTCACTTTCTTGTGATATGCAGGGGATCACCCGCCCCCCTCTCCCTATATTTAGGGTTGTTCTTATGGCCTTGCTATACCTGTCTAGGGGTTGTCTGTTTTGGAACAGGAGCCCAGTAGGAATTTTCCCATTTGGCTGATTGGCTGGTGCCACTTGGTTTTTGCCTACGTGTAGCAAATCATCACAACTTTGTAAGGTTGGTGTTTAGGCATTTGGGTCAGTGTTTTGGGGAGGGGACGTGGTTGGCTATGCCTGCCCCTCCGTTGCTGCTGCTAGGGAATTCCGTTAAAGGAATCCAGGGGCTCACCTTGCTTTTGTCCATCTGAACCCTGTCAAGGAGCTAGGGCCACGCCAGAGCCCCTGGGAGCACCTGGGGTAGGGCTGTGAGATCGAAGGAGTTCTCGCTCCCCCAGGATGCTTTCCCTTACTGACATATGGTGGTGCCCAGTGTCACTCCTGTTCCTGCCACCATGCAGGTTCAGGTAGTCTGGAACCAATGCCTAAGCAACCATTCACATGCTGTAATCAATAAAGTTGTGGCCAAAATTTAATGTCAAAAACCTTAAACTAAAATCTGTGTCTATTGTGTCTTTATTTGGGGGTGGTTTGGTGGGTCTTCACATGCCACCACCACCACCACCACCACCACCATCATCATCATCATCATTCTCCTCCAACTGCCCCCTCACTTTTAACCATGGGTAAAATGTGACTGGAAACTTAACCACACATGACTGAATATAGGTTGTCACAGCTTGAAATATAAAATACAGAATACAAAAACCAATTATCATACATAACCAGTGTACATGCCATTTTCTGGAAACCTTTGTGTCTTACTGATGATACGTGTAAGGATGGATCTATTTATTTATTTCTTTATTTTTTTGTGTGTGAACCAAGCAGCCTGGAAATACTTATTGAAGGATGGAATGCAAATCCATTCATAAAAAAAGAAATATATCTTATGCATGGATGTATCACCCAAACTTGCGCAAAATTTGAATGCAGCGTCACATAACCCTGGAGGCAGCTGAATCTGTTTCACAAACACTGCATGTATGTGGATAAATGAATGCAGTAAATGCATTTGAAAGTAACAACTCACAGGTCCCACAAGTAGTAAAATATTAAGTAAGGTACCAACTGGCCCTTGTTATACCAGCTGTGTCTCAAGAGATCGCTGAGTGCAATTATAGTCAATTTACACTGGTACACAAATGCCTCCAAATGATCGAGGCCCATAATCTTGCCAATTTTCAGCTTCTGTTTTATCAAATGTGAAAACCTTGACGTCAGCCAGGATCAAGCACACAGCTCTTGGTTCTCACATGAACAGCAGGATAGCTGCTCTCTGGAAAGTTGAAGAAGCACATTAGAGTGTGAATTGGCTACTTGTACTGAAGCACTGTCCTCCTCTTTTTTATGAGGACCATTCACAAGAGCCAAGTAAGGTGTTTGCAATAAAGAGCAATACTTACAGGGGATGTAGGAGACCTAGAAGCCAGAATACACAAAATGCAGGTGCAATATAAGAGAGACTTTCCAAGGACATAGTACTCCTTTGATTCCCTCCCAAGCCAATATTGGGAAGTGTAGAGGGGTGGATAACTGAGTCTGCTAAAGTGAGAAAATCTGGAAAAAAACATGGAAGCAGATATAAATTATAGATACACTTAATATTGGAAAATAGCAAGCTGGAGAAATAATGTCCCGTAGCAACTTTTTTGGAATTAATCTTAATGTAGTGCGCATGCACCACCCCACACTCAGAAATACGGACTCCTGTTATGCTTTCCTCGTGGGACTAGGGATGGACTGAGCTGCCTAATTCTGCCCAATTTCAGTTTCATTGGTGCTCAGAGACTAGTCCCACACCATTTTGTGCAGATGTTTTAAAAGAATGTATGAAATGTCTGTGTTTGCATTTTACATGTCTGTGTCTGCACACTTTTTATATAATGCACACATTTTTCTATGTTTTCTATGCATCTCTCCATGCAATATGCATTTTCTGTCATTGTGAAGGGTGACAAGAAAAGGTGTTAGATTAAAAAGAATTGGTTTTAAAACTCAAGTGTACCCCAAATGGCCTGGCTAAGCCAGCCCATAAGGCCTAGTGAGGCTAATTCCACCATTGGGCCAAAACTTCCCCAGCCCTGCTATAGGAGATAAAATGACCCAGGGAATATCATCTAGGAATGTGATTCCTCTAAGAATGAGAGGATGTAGTGTGGTGTAGTGGTTAGGAGCGGTAGACTCGTAATCTGGGGAACCGGGTTCGTGTCTCCACTCCTGCACATGCAGCTGCTGGGTGACCTTGGGCTAGTCACACTTCTTTGAAGTCTCTAAGCCCCACTCACCTCACAGAGTGTTTGTTGTGGGGGAGGAAGGGAAAAGGAGATTGTTAGCCGCTTTGAGACTCCTTCGGGTAGTGATAAAGCAGGATATCAAATCCAAACTACTACTACTCCTCTTCTTCTTCTTCTTCTTCTTCTTCTTCTTCTTCTTCTTCTTCTTCTTCTTCTTCTTCTTCTTCTTCTTCTTCTTCTTCTTCTTCTTCTTCTTCTTCTTCTTCTTCTTCTTCTTCTAGTTCCCAACACACCAAATCACCTTTTTCGCTTCCCCTATAGTTCTCAGTTTTGTTGTCCAAACAAGATTCTCCCCCAGGAAAATTATATTTGAAGTTTGTTTTAAGCCAAATTTCAGTGGCAATGCTAGATCTACATGCACTTTCAACTGTAGACTATTTGGTATTAACAAAAAGGAGTTCTCACTCAAATGCTTAATGTCAAGTGATGGAATGTATAAGCTTTCCACTGCTATAATGTTCAGGGGTGGAGGAAATCATAGGAACATTGCTTCATGTTCGGATATTTCCATGACAGATCACCTTTCATTTCTGTAGCATTACTGCCTACTCATTACTAGAACTACAGTATTAGATGTTCTCTAATCCATCCCATGACTGTGTCCAGCCTACAGAACAACTTTGACAGCTAACAGATCAGGAGGAGAGTCAAGATAAAATCTGGCATATGTCCACCTCTCTGAAGGGCAAATAATTATCTAATCCATGCAAATTTACAACCATTAAGGAAGTAGAACTCCTGTTATGAGAGAAGACAAAAATATCTTTGGAATGAACAAAGCCAGCCAGAGGCAAACATTAAACTTCAGACTTACCCAGACTTGACCTTGGATTAACTAATTACCTTTCAGACTTTAGCCTTTCCAGTAATAAGTTAAGGAACAGTAAGAGTAACGACCAGCAACAAGACGAGCCTTTACAAAGTGAGTGAACTTGTTCAATTGAAAGAGGAATGGACACTTTGTGTGGTCTAAAATGAATGGGGAGAGGCTTCCTGCCTCTTCCCATTCATCTTAACAATGGTTTTCCATTTACTTCTCATTCACAACAGCAATGTCTGTAAATATCTTGTGAGACTTGGAATAGCCATAAAGGTGGGGGTGGGGGGCTAGCTTCAGAAGGGCTTAGCAAAATTTCAGCCATTTCAAAAAAGCACATAAAAGATTTGCTCTCAACAAGAGAGACATTGCCTCCTCTATCTTGTGCCGTTGCTGTTATTTCCTTTTGAAATCCTTTTCTACAGTGTGTGTGTGTGTATGAAACTTCTTCACAAATATTAGGGCAGTGATGTTGAAACTGTCCCCTCCCTCCATATTGCTGCATGAAAATTCCCATCATCCATGACTATTTTACATGCTTCTGTTAGGTAAAGAAGGTGACACATCAACATAATACACAAAACGTATATATTTTCATTTTCCTTATACAGTATTCTGTCCTCTGGTAGGAGACATGCATAATAATAATAATAATAATAATAATAATAATAATAATAATAATAATATATTTATACCCCACCCATCTGGCTGAATCTCCCCAGCCACTCTGGGAGGCTCCCAATTGAATATTAAAACAATACACCATTAAATATTAAAAGCTTCCCTAAACAGGGCTGCCTTCAGATGTCTTTTAAAATTAGGATAACTGCTTATTTCCTTGACATCTGATGGAAGGGCATTCCACAGGACGGGTGCTGCTACTGAGAAGGCCATCTGTCTGGTTCCCTGTAACCTCACTTCTCGCAAGGAGGGAACTGCCAGAAGGCCCTCGGCGCTGGATCTCAGTGTCCGGGCTGAATGGTGGGGGTGGAGACGCTCCTTCAGGTATACAGGACCAAGGTCGTTTAGGGCTTTAAAGGTCAACACCAACACTTTGAATTGTGCTTGGAAACATACTGGGAGCCAGTGTAGATCTCTCAGGACCAGTGTTATGTGGTCCCGGCGGCCACTCCTAGTCACCAGTCTAGCTGCCACATTCTGGATTAGTTGCAGTTTCCGGGTCACCTTCAAAGGTAGCCCCACGTAGAGCACATTGCAGTAATCCAAGCAGGAGATAACCAGAGCATGCACCATCTGGGGTAATTTGTCCACCTTTTGCTCCCAACCCTGCACTCAACTCTCACCTGTGGCTCCTAGAGGCTGCCAACATGTGACAGCGGTCACACCCTGGAAAAGACTTCAACTGGCCAGCTAAACCAGGTGAGGATAGCCAATGAGTCAGGGACTTCCTCTGCATGCAAAGACATGCTCTGTCGGATTGAGTGGACAAGACCAATAGTGGGTCCAATGGTCAAGAAGGCAGTTTCTGCACATGCGGTAGAGGGAGCTGAGTGGCAGGTGGGGCTCATTATCCTGGGAATATAAGCATGTAGCAATTTTTGATTGACAGGAAGGGCCCCTTAAAACCTCAGCGTCCAGCAGTTAGTTTCACTTTGCAAAGTGCTTTGGATCTCCCTCCCGCCCACCGCCTTTCTTCTAATGGTTTAGCCTGACATTGCTTTGCCTTTCATGGGGTCACTTGCTTTGCAAGGGCCAAGTAGGAATTTTGCCATTTGGCTGATTGGCTGTTGCCATTGGTTTTTGCCTACTGCTTAGCAAATCATCACAACTTGTTAGGTTGACGGTTAGGCATTGGTTAATAATTCTGGTTGGTGGAGGGTTATGGCATGGAGGTGCCTTCCCCTCATTAAAATGCATTAAAGGATTCCTGGGGCTCTGAGGCTCTTGTCCATACACCCCCCGCAATGTGCGGGGCTGGGGCCATTACAGAGCATGAGCCTTGGGGAGCATTTCTGGTCGAGGGGAGAGTGCCTGGACACAGCTACCTCCTCTCCCATGGGGTGTTTACTTGACTTCCCTATACGGCTAGGGAAGTCGGAGCTGATCTGTCCCAGGCAGGGGACAGATGGATTAACCAATGCCTAAGCCAACATTCACATTTAATTGTATTTAAATAAAGTTGTGGCCAAATTAATGCCAAAACCCAAACTAAAATTCTGTGTGTGGTGTGAGTTATTTTGGGGGGATGTCTCGTAACCTCGCCACGCAACCAACCAATACTCGGTCATTTCAATTTTGTTGGTTCTTTTCTTTTTTTTCTTTTTTACTTTGAATATCTCATTTTTCTCACAAGTGAGTGAGTATAGGATTGAGGGTTAAATCCAGTATAATCTATAATTTGAAGTAAATCCAGTTTAGGAGGGCATAACTGTGAGCATTTTGCAGGCAAATTTGAGGTAGGAGGGTTTGCTTGGCCATTTCCCTCTCAACATTTACATTAGCTCTAAGACAGCCAAAGAGAATAAAAATAGTTTTAATTCTAGGAAGCTCTTAGAAGAGCAATTTCTGTCCAAATTGGCCTTTAACCAAAATTACATGAAGATTTCTCAACCACAGGAGAGAAATCCCCACACACAAAATATTCCTCATTAATGCAATAATTCCCCATTCCGATGTCATTGACTCGTTTCCAGCAGGAGATATACAGAACTGAACAGATGAGAAAATGAAGGGACTTGAGCTGCTTCTTCTTCTTCTTCTTCTTCTTCTTCTTCTTCTTCTTCTTCTTCTTCTTCTTCTTCTTCCCTGAAAATAAAGGATTAAGTGTCCGTTTTCATTTTCTTTTGTTCCGGACAATCTCAGTAAATCCAGGGTTGGGTTCTCGAAAGATGGAGAGATTTCACAGAAAATGTTCAGAGCAATTGGATATGATGGGATTTACACCTCTTTGGAAATGCTTTTTGAAAACCCATTACATTTGGATAGTTTCATCTGTCCTGGCTGAATCCCGTGCTTCTTTTATCCTGCTGCTTAATCGCTCCGATTGCTGGCTGAGTGGCTACATTTTAAAAATGCCAGGGAGTGGGGAATGTTCATTCTGTCATGTTGCCAGACAGCAAACAGGCCATCTACCCAGAGACCACAAAATCCCAGTGTGAACAGGCCGTTGGATTCAAGGTGGTTTCTGTCAGGCTCATTCAAATGACTTTGGGCCATAACATTGTCGCAGCTTAACTGTTAGAAGATTGGGTTGTGAATTGCTTGGTAGTTTGGGGAAAGAGTGGGCTAAATCTACAGTTAACTTTTGGCAGCAAAACACATCGTTTTGGAAGAGAACAAACATCATTTAAAACCACTGTTGTTTTTTGATCATCATAGATGTTCCAACCAAGGCTTATCTATCTTTGTCACTAATGTGATAGGTAAAGCAGATTTTGTAGGACCACCCTTATTGCTTGATGTACAGTCTTTAGTTTAGTTTGGATTGATATTGATTTAATAAATATAATAGAAAAATATTTACATTGCACATTTGTAGTTTACTTAAAAGAATGTGATGGAGAACGATCTGTAATACTTTACTAAGAAAGTATTCCCCTCCCCCAATAATTTCAATCCATCTCCTAACAGGGAATATTGATTTATTTGTTCGTGGATCTTTGCTGATCTGGTCAACATTTCTAACTTATTTTTATCTTTCTAAGTGAGAAATGTTCATTAAAAAGGGAAAGAGAACAGAAGGTTATGAGGGTGATTGTTTTCTCCTTAATTATCTTCCTGATTGTTGTTTGTTGTTTAGTCATTTAGTCGTGTCCGACTCTTCGTGACCCCATGGACCATAGCACGCCAGACACTCCTGTCTTGCACTGCCTCCTGCAGTTTGGTCAAACTCATGTTCATAGCTTCGAGAACACTGTCCAACCATCTCGTCCTCTGTTGTCCCCTTCTCCTAGTGCCCTCAATCTTTCCCAACATCAGGGTCTTTTCCAGGGAGTCTTCTCTTCTCATGAGGTGGCCAAAGTATTGGAGCCTCAGTTTCACGATCTGTCCTTCCAGTGAGCTATCTTCCTGATAAGCTTAGCATTTCAAGATACAGAACAAAGCACCACCTTTCAGAATTCCCCCTCTCCCCACCCCACCCAACGTCAATTCTGCCTTTGAAATCCCAGGAATGTCCAGAAAAATCTGGACATATGACAACCCTAGGAGAGATGCAGGAAATGCACATGGAGAGGAGAGAGAACTCTAATGAGTGAAGAGAAATCACTCAGGGAGGAATACCACATACAAGAAGCTGTTGTAAAGCAAGCTGGTGTAAAATAAGCTGGCATAAAGTTACACCAGAATCTAACCCATTAGTGGCACTGCTGCTGCTGCTTACTGTTAGAAAGTTCTTCCTGGTGTTTAGTCGGAATTTTCTTCCTTCTAATATTTTGGCCACCTCATGAGAAGAGAAGAATCCTTGGAAAAGACCTTGATGTTGGGAAAGATGGAGGGCACTAGGAGAAGGGGACGACAGAGGACGAGATGGTTGGACAGTGTTCTCGAGGCTATGAACATGAGTTTGACCAAACTGCGGGAGGCAGTGGAAGACAGGAGTGCCTGGCGTGCTCTGGTCCATGGGGTCACGAAGAGTCGGACACGACTAAACGACTAAACAAACAAACAAACAATATGAAGCCATTGGTTTGAGTCGTACCCCTCACAGGAGAAAACAAGCTTGCTCCATCCTCCATGTGGCAGCCCTTAAGTTATTTGAAGATGCGTATCATATCTCTTCTGTCTCCTCTTCTCTTCTAAACATGCCCAATTCCCTCACCCATTCCTCATAAAGCTTGGTTTCCAGACCGATCACCTTAGTTGACCTCCTTTGACAGTATCTCTTGTGCAACCAACTGTGGGGGCTATCACATGGCAAGATCTGTTAGGATGAGGAATATTAGTATGCAGTGGATCTCCAGCTCAACCTGCTGATTCCCAGTTCAGCCAAAGTTAACTCCCCAAACACAGCCCATCCAAAGATTTGCTGGCATAATGTCCTCCTCCCCAAAGCAGCAGAGAAGGGAGAGGGGAATGGATTTGAGCTGGATCCCATGCCTGTTCAGCTTCATCACATGACCTGGCAACCCACTATAAAACACTCTTTTAAAGGCTTATTTCCCCTGTGCTCATCATGTACCTTTATCATTATCTCTCCAGAGAACAGATACAATACTGGCATGGAAAGGAGCTGCATTGCCGGTTCCCCCGTGATCATTAACATTACTAGCAGAAACAGATTTCACACCCATGGCAAGCCTCTCTGCTCTGCTTTCTATTAACACTGCTTAATACACACTCCTCACAGCTTTCAAGCCATTACTATTCCCTCTCCAGCTCACAGTCATGTTACATTGACTCCAGCTCATGTCAGTAGACTTGTGAATGCAGCATGCAGGATCATAGGGGAGAAATTAAAATAAAGGTTAATGTCATTTTTTTTAATGGTTGGCTGGTGCCAAGGAGGCAAAGGTAGCCTCTGAAGTCTGATATATTTATTAGACGGCATGTCATTGGAGAGAAGTCCCAACCACAGATGTCAAGGTTGAGCTCATCATCAGGAAAAGAGGATTATAAGTGGCTGGAGCTGTTGGCGCTGCAGCAACTTACTTCTCTAGCTCAAGCTGACATGACCAAAGTTGAAAGAAGAGTTTGATGTGCAAGAGTTGAACAACAAATCACACACTTTCGGAATCCCCAAAACTCAAGCTAATTTGAAAGAAACAGCTGGTTGGGAAACAGGTCTAAAGAGAACTCATGGAGAACATTGCCTTTTTATTTTCTGTGTTGTTTAATCATATACAGTATAGCAATAATAACATGCAAATGGTGATGTTTTATGTTATGAGATGCTAATAAAGGAAAATGTAGTGTACTGTGTTAGGAGTGCATTTTTCCAGCAGCTGGTATTCAGAAGCAATACTGGACATTAGCAGGGAGAAAAGGGGTTATTGCTTTTAAGAGGAAAGAAAGAAAGAAAGAAAGAAAGAAAGAAAGAAAGAAAGAAAGAAAGAAAGAAAGAAAGAAAGAAAGAGTTGGTTAAACAATCTGACACCTGTAGCTTTTTTCTAGGCCTCCTTGAATTTTGGATTCTAGGCAAAACCATTGCATTGTCTGGAAGGGGTCTGAGATGGTTCTGCACAGCAGGCTTTCATTCAGCTTCTTCCACTGTTAGGTTATTTGGGGGAGAACAGAGAGTGCAAGCCAGCCAGATGGGCAGGCGGAGTATAAATAATAAAATTATTATTATTACTATCATCATCATCATCCGCTTCTTCATTACCAGGGAGTCAAGGGCATGCTTTCAATTCAACTGGAATTCAACTGAAGTACATTGATCCTGAAATTTATGCAGATTTATCTTCTGTGCGTTCAGCTTTCTTCATTTGGCAAAAAAATTAAAAAGAAATTTAAAAGGGGGTTGAAAAGGAGCAGGTGTATGGGGAAAATGGCTTTGGCAATCCCACTCACCATTGCACCCAATGTGTTTTATCTATATGTGATGTTGGACTTAGGTATGTTCCCTGGAACGTAACCCCCACATAAGCTGTGTGCCTAATATACACTAGCAGATAGAAAGTTGAAGAAGTATATTTCAGATGTTCTGCCAGCTAAAGTTCAAAATTAATTAGTGTATTTTTTCGAGCATTATATTTTTCTCTTATTAACTGTGTGTGTGTGTGTGTGTGTGTGTGTGTGTGTGTGTGTGTGCACGCACACAAACAAACACCTGTAGGTATTATTGATGGATACAAACAAAAAACATTGATTTGTTTATGCCTTGGGAATAAATTGGTGGCCTGTGATTTTAAATGTCCAGTTCAAAACATGCTGGCCTGTTAAGGAATCAATACTTTTTGATTACTCCCTTCACTTTTGTGCTGGTTTCGAATTTTAAATGTGGTCATTTGTTCATGTTGCAAGTAGCAGGGGAATAAAACAACCACCACCCTTGGCCAGTTTACTTATAAGCTGCTTATTTTTAACCGAGGCTGAAAGGGGAGGGGGCTTCCTAGCATTTCTCTTTCTCTGTGGAATGATCAACTGCTGAAACTCGAAAGGGTTTGGTCCCGGGCAGTGCTGAATGCAAGACTACCAGAAAACTATATGTAAACAGCAGTTATCTGGGTGCAAGAAGTGGGTATACTTGAAGGAATGAAGCAAGGTGCAAAAGCCTGTAGAATCGGTGTAAGGGCCTGGCTCCAGGATCTAGTGCCAGAGATATCATCATTTTAGTATTTACTCTGTGCCTGCATATTACCATGCTCATATTTTGCTTTAAAAATGATGGGCTTTTTATATATGCATGTTCTCCACATGGCAAGGTCATTGGAGGAAAATTTGTCATTCTACCCCTCCACCACCCAGATGCAATCAAAGCCCCATCTATGACAGATTCCATGTTTTACACCCTGCGATGCCACCGTGTGGGAGGTCGGCATCTTGTCTGCTTTGTAGACATCCTCTTATTTCACCTTAACAAATAGACTGCAATCCCTAATGAATGCATTGATTCATCTTCCTTTAACAGATTTACCCTTATATAATAGATCTAGTTCTCTGTTAGCTTTAAAGCGCAGCATCCGGACTGGTCCCTTTAACAGCTTAATCAATCACTGATGTTTTCAGCTTCCGCTAAGCCTGTTTGGCTTGCCCTGTGTTTAACTTAAATCTTCCCGTTCTATATATATGTGACAGCGTGCAACCGATTCATCAGCAAACTGTAGACCATATTTCGCATCCAAAGTTACATCCAAATCAGTTCTAAATAAGCTTCAATCAAAATACTTCATGCCAACTGGACTGTACATGGTAGAATGGGCACAGCACAACAGAGAGATGTGCAGCTTGATTTTATTTATGTTTATTAGAACAGTGTTTCTCAACCAGTGTGCCTCCAGATGTTTTGGGACTACAACTCCCATCATCCCTAGCTAGCAAGACCAGTGGTCAGGAATGATGGGAGTTGTAGTCCCAAAACATCTGGAGGCACACTGGTTGAGAAACACTGTATTAGAAAGTAGACCTTACTGAGTTCAATGGGACTTGATCCCAAGTAAGGATAGAGGGACCCAGGTGGCAGAGGGACCCAGGTGGCGCTGTGGGTTAATCCACAGAGTCTAGGGCTTGCTGATCAGAAGGTCGGCGGTTCAAATCCCTGCAACGGGGTGAGCTCCCATTGCTCGGTCCCAGCTCCTGCCCACCTAGCAATTCGAAAGCACATCAAAGTGCAAGTAGATAAATAGGGACCGCTCCGGCGGGAAGGTAAACGGCGTTTCCGTGCGCTGCTCTGGTTTGCCAGAAGCAGCTTTGTCATGCTGGCCACATGACCCGGAAGCTGTCTGCGGACAAACGCCGGCTCCCTCGGCCTATATAGCGAGATGAGCGCCGCAACCCCAGAGTCGGACACGACTGAACCTGATGGTCAGGGGCCCCTTTACCTTTTAGACCTTACTGAGTTCAATGGGACTTGATCCCAAGTAAGGATAGGTAGGAATGTCCTTAGACTTTTATGGTGTGGCTTTATGCATTCTGTCCCATTTCTGCAGAGAGAGACATATACATTGCATATTTTTTGTATTTTTTTCTGAAAGATTTTGTGGGGTTACAAGGTAGCCATATTGATTTGTATGTTGTCAGTGGGTTCTTGTTGTTGTCTTCTTGGGCTGTGTATGTAATAAAGGGGAGCCATACTGGGGTGAAGACATCCTCTTCTATTTGTCCCTGTGTCAGTTTCAGTCTGTTGGTTAGCTTTTCTAGTTTTGCATACAATTTGGTACCAGTGGTCCATTATTTAAATAAATGCATAAGTAAGTGAGTGAGTGAGTAAGTAAATGAAAGCTGTATTTTTTCCATGAAAGGCATATGCACATGTACACACACACATACATTTTGTACACATTTTAACCTAAAATGTGCATCTTACATGCATTTTGGTAATTTTTTTCTGAGCTGAGAATTGCATTGTAAAGCTTGTGGATGTGAAAAAGAAAAAAAAAACATGAAGGATAGCAGCTGCATTCCAATCCACACAATTCTCTGAGAAGTGCAAATCAAGCTGGTTTGCTCAAAAGGGTGGATTAAAATAAATCCTTGAGCATCCTATTATATGGAACAAAAATCACCTAAAAATTCAAGACATCGTGTTTGAAGTGTGTCATTCAAGCTGATTTGCAACCAGCTCATGAGTTGAATCATCAACGGCAGCCTCTCTAATGCACATATTCAAATAGCTATGCCAAGTGGAGAGGGAGGGAGGCTGTCCAGTCCATCTACGGCATGAAGGAATCATGAACAAAGCTGCTATGTGTAAACACCCCTCCCTCAAAAAAAGAACTATTGATGGCACCCAAATGTGTAATTATCAGGTCTGAAATAGAAATCTATGTGGCTCATAATCCTCAGATGTATTACGACTTGAGCACAATTTCCCTAAGAAGTTCATTATCTTCATGTTGCTCACTAGAGTACAAAACAAGAAAGCAGAAAGAAATATTTTAAATATCTCCTTCCTGTGCTAATTTTCTCCTTGCAAGGAGCCTTTGAAACAACACTGGGCAATAAATTTAAAAATGTGGTCTTTCACCTGCTGTCTCATCCTTCTGTAGGTGTTTATTTCCCAGTAAGCTAGAAGTACTTGACACAGCTCCCCCCGCTTTTTGGCATTTTCTGGAGAAAGGTGAGAGAAAAATCCTCATTGAATAACTGCATTGATTTTGTTGTGGGTGTGTGAAAGTTCCAGCCCTTTCAGGTGCTCCTTACATTTCAGCAAGTGGCTGAAGGTTATCCTCTCCCTCCCTATTATCCTCTCCCTCCTACTTTAACAGCAGCAACCACCCCAAGTGATGGCTTGGATACGCTCAGCAGACAGCTTCTGTTTCCCTTGAAAATGTAGGCCAAAATGGCCTGCAGCATAGGTGGGGAATCTCAGATGTGTGTATAAATGTGGCCGTCCCTTGTAACTCTCTCCAGGCCACACCCCTCACAGGCCCTGATTGGTGCCCCAAGTGTTTTACCTGACTGGCATGTGACCTTGAACTCTGCTAATGCTTCTTGCTTGCTTGGAAGGAAGGAAGACAGAGATGTGTCAGGTGGTGTAGAAAACGGCCTACTATACAAAGGTAAAACTTTCATCTTTGCTCTGCCTAGTCTCCAATTATGCCCTCCATTGACCTGTGAACCTAAGAAGGTTGCCCCAAAAGAGATGTGATCCCAGGGATGAAAAGGTTTTCCCGCACCTCCCCATGGGAGTGATGCTGCAGCAGCTGAAAGTCATGTTGTGGCCATCTTTGAAGGTCACCAGGATTTTCCTACCCCATGGAGAGTGGGAATTCCACCCAGAAATAACCCAACCAACAACATTCTAGAGGGTTCAGAAAATGTTGGCTGTGGAGTCCATCATTTGGATGGATACCAACATACATTGGTTAAGCAGATATCTTATGCAGGACCAGAGAAATCCTGTCTATGTCAGTACTGTTTCTGTTTTCGGTATGCCAGAATCCAGTGTTTAGACAAGACGAGTAGCCAACCTGTTGCCTTCCACTTGTTGTCGGACTCCAGCGCTCCCATCAGCCCTAGTGTCAATGATCAGGGATTATAGGAGTTGGAGTTCAACAGCATCTAGAGGCCATCAGATAGGCTACCCCAGTTTGGATGGTTGTGAGCAAATCATCTGGAATATTTCCTAATGTGGCATACTTTCCCTAAGTAGAAGTAATCATCTAATGGTTATCACCATCTAGGGTCATGGATGGTTCTTGCAATAGAAGCCACGCCCATAAAATGTTTGCACTTTTTGACATGTATATTTTTCATGGACAGAGGAAATGATTTTCTCCCCACTGGGTTGTAAAATGGAAACCAGCTAAAAATAAGAGAAGTTTTAATATAGTGGGAGATTGTGGTACAGAGTGGAATGGAACAGCTTCAGTAGAATGAACTGCTGTAATTGAAATCTATTTGCCGCTTCTTCAAGGATGCATAGCCCTTTCCTCAAGGAAAAAAAAAACAGTGTTCGTGCTTTTGTCCTTGAAGGAAAGCTATTGGATATCTTTATAAGATTAAAAACGTGTGTGTCTATGAGCTGGCATTCATGACACAAGGACATAGCTTACTCTCAGGTGGCAGGTTTTGCAGTGGTATTCGGTAAAATAATTGTGGTAGGGCATTCGGCAGGCAATGTTTTCTTTCTTATTAGTTCATAGGCCACAAACCTTGACAATGTCAGCCTGATCTTGGTATGCAATTTGACTAGATTAGCACCCATGGTAGAATTCGGAATAGGAGGTTTAAATCCAAGGTGCATAATTCTATTATTGGGACTTCACAAGACAGAAATCTGAACTGTTTTGCCGCATTAAAATGCCTCATCAAGTTGCAACATATCAAGGTGTTCTAGTAAAGATAAAGAAACACTTACTAATAAAGTCTAGAGTGGTAAATGGAGGCGTTTGACAGGGGAAAATAAGCACATTTTCATTTTCGTTTGTATTATTGAGCCTCTTTAGTGCTATCTGTTGACAAGGAGATTTAGGGGTGGAAAATGTTTAACAAAATTTTAAAAAAGAAAAAGTAACTGGTGCGATTTCACTAAGCAGTTTAAGGTGCAGTGTATATTTAGAACCATGTTAATTTCCAATGAAAACGTTGAATCACTGAAGCTCAGTACCAGGGAAAGATATGTTAATTTCTGCCAAATTTGTATCATTTAAAGGCAGAAAAGTTTGCCAAGGAAACAAGCCGTCATCTCTGTACCTTAGAATTTTATTACAAATAAACTTTGCAAATGAGTTAGGGTTAGCCCCTATTAGAAATTCAGACATTAGTCTGAGGCAATGAATATTTGAATTTCTATTTCTTGTAGGAAGAACAGGGAGCTGGTGTTTGGTTTGAGCATTATGTTCAATCAAAGGTGGCCACCCAGACCTGTTTAGTTAACTGTCCCCCAGACCACACTCCTCACTGGCCCTTGCTTCACACCTTAAGAGGTTTTGCTTGGTTTGAATGTGTCCTTGAGGTCTAGCAATGCCTCTTTTTGTCTGGATGGAGCATAGGGGGAGGTGTGTGGCTCTGTGTATAGGAACTGCACACAGGGTATATTTACATTCATATTACTCCACCCACATTTGTCTCTGGCTTCACCCACCATTGACATACGGCCCTCAGAAGGTTGCCATGAAATAAAAGCAGCCTTTGGGCTGAAAGGTTCCCCATCCCTGTCTTAAGTAAGATACTCACCATACTGGAGCCAAATTTGGAGTATTCAGGTTGAGATTCCTGCATTGCAGGTATTTGGACTAGATGAGCTTTGGGATCCTTTCTACAGTTCTATGATTCTGTGATGTTATGATTCTAAGGCTGTGGTCAGGAGTCCACTGGTGTAGTGGGAAGCTCACCAGAGGGCTATTAGCTGAGCCTCCCTCAAACCTGGAGCCAGCTGTGAATGTGGTGCAATAGATGGTGTGCTGGTCCTGCAAAATCTGGGCTCAACTCTCTGCTCATCTCCGAAGCTCACTGGGCCAGTTGCCAGTTCTCTGTCTCTCCTACCACAGGGGGTTGTTGTGAGGATGAAAGACAGGGGGCAAAATCACATATGCAGTTGTGAGCTCATCGCATCAGAATTGTTTATTTGGTTAGTTAAAATCATTATTGCTCATCCTGAACAGATTTCAAGGGTGGAAAAATATACAAAAACAAAGTCAACATGCAATAAATATAAATAAATACAATTTAAAAACTCCAGCCGACATGGCAAGGTAGCACAAAGTTACAGCAAAATGTAAAGGGTTGTTGTTGTTGTTGTTGTTGTTTTAAAAAAGACTTGTGCAAATAACCATTATAATGTAATTTTATGTTGTGAACCAACCTAAGATCTACGGATGAAGGGCAGTATCCAAATTAAAGAAACAAACAAACAAATAATGAGCCCTGTTGTGCTTAAGTCTTGCTTGTGGTCTTCCCATACTCATCTAGTTGGCTGCAATGAGCTCACGTTGCTGGACCTTTGAATTGCTGCAGCAAGGCTGTTCGTACATTCTGTTCGTACATGGTCGGATGCTAAGAAAGAGCTCCCCAGTGGACATTCACATCCCAGAGATGCTCCTTCAAGTAGTTGGGTGCTAATGTGTTCAGAGCTTCATAAATCACAAACAATACCAGAAGCATCTTGGCAGGCAGTGTAATTCCTTAAGAACTAGTATCAAATAGTTCCTGCCAGCCACCCAACTCTATATTAGAGCACTAGGTGAAGTTTCATGCCATCTTCAAGGGCAGCCCCACACAGAGCACATTACATTGATCTGAATGGGGTGTTATTGGAGTGTGAATTATTGTGACCAGGCTGCCTCTTTCCAGGACTTGTTACTAGGATGAATAATAATTTGCACACTTTAATTCTAGGATTGCTTGGAGCTACAAGCCACTGAGTCATTCAATAGGGACTGAATTGCCAGCTGACGTTACAGAAATAATAGACCTGGGCGGAATTGCTGCCAATGATTAAGGATTTGCCTAGAGCTTTCCTTTCTTTCTTTTATTGTAACAAAATGAACATTACTAACAACCCAAAGGGGCAGTAGCAGGGGATTATATCATACCATATACAAAGCAAGCAAGCAAAATAAAATAATAAGCAGAAGAAATGGTAACACACAAATATGAACTAAAGCCACCATATTTCCCAAGCTGGCATGGATGGTGAATGTTGGGCATTTAAGGTCAAAACATAAGAAATAAAATCCCACCAGTTGATAGAAAAGCTTTCTGGTTCCTCCATACCTCTTGAGATGTCCAATTGATGGGTTATTTCTTCTGCAATTGCCAAAGTCCATACATGCTTATACAATCATACCTCGGTTTAAGTATGCCTCGGTTTGAGTATTTTCCGTTTAAGTACTCCGCGGACCTGTCTGGAACGGATTATTCCACTTTCCATTACTTTCAATGGGAAAGTTTGCTTCAGGTTAAGCACGCTTCAGGTTAAGCACGCTTCAGGTTACAAACCAATTGTGTTTGTAAACCGAGGTACCACTGTATCATGAAGACAAATGTAGATTGTTTTTCAAGATTTTCCATTCCTGGGCTACTGAAATCTGAGCTGCAGCTAACATCCATGTCAAAAGTTCTTGAGGGTGATAAGCTTTCACATTATCAGTCCACATATTCCTTAATGACAGTTGTGGGGAGGCCTAGACAGGTGGTTTTATTATTTCAGGTATTCCTTGGTGTATTTGAGACCAGAATAATGAAACCCAAGGGCATTTCCACCAAAGATGGAAGAATGTCCCCCACAGCCCCACCAGCAATCCTGTGTTGAGTGTGATGTAACATGAGACATCTGCACAGCTGTAGGATACCATATGGGCAGAACTTTGAGAGGAGACTCCTTCACATATGATGAAACAGATTTATAAGACTTAGCTGACCACACATATTTCCATTCAGATTCATCTATTTGAACATTTAAACCCTTCTTCCAAGAACATTTAAGATCCAACAAGGGACTAGTGGTAAACCCTAAAAGCTCTGTGTAAGGAAAGGAGACCAGTCCTTTGCCTCTGTGTACAATATATTAAAATTTTGTTAGTGATCTAGTAGCTTCCACTTTAAGAGACCGATCTTCTGATATATGGTGAAGTTGATACCCCTGTAACCATTTTGATTGGTTCCATCGAAATAGGATTGCTGTTAACAATAGAAGTCACACAATCGGAACATATTTTGTTGTTCCTGTGGCAGAATAACCATATGCAGAGATAAATCAGTCACCTGGGGATGATGACCAAATGGGAATAGTGGTGAGCAGACTGAGGAAAGACATTGCCAGCTGTCCCCAATGTTAAATGTCTTAGGTAAATGGGCTACAAATAGTCTGTGGTACTGAGTAAGGCAATTGACAAAAAGGCAGAACCAATAAATCCTTCTGAGGCAACACTTCCTGTTAGTGTGTCCAAATACTAGGTGAAGTTTTCACGTCATCTTCAAGGGCAGTCCCATGTACTCCTGTACATTAATCTAGATGGGAGGTTATTATCGTGTGAATTATTGTGACTAGGTGGTCTCTGTCCAGGACTAGTTAATAGGGTGAATAATGATTCACACACTTTAGGGTTGCCTGGAGCTACAAGTCATTGAGTCATTCTATAGGGATTGAGTTGCCAGCTAATGTTACAGAAATAATAATCCTGGGTGGAATTGCTACCCCTGATTAAGGATTTGCCTAGAGCTTTTATTAATGGAACGTTCCAGGTAGTTAATAAGACCGGATAGTTGCAATTGCATGAAAATACTGTGTCCAGGATGCTTATGTGATTGTTAGACTATCCACCCACAAACTCAGTGACAAGGAAGTAAAAACGAAAGCCTCAAACGAAAGCCCCGTAAAAAAATTGCATCACAGATGCAACTACCAAACCTCTAGACATTCCTCCTAGCAATGAATTCACCTGAAGATGAGTCATGTCTTCAAGTTCATTCCAGCTAGTGCCATTCAGAAATCACGTTGTAAATTAAGGTATAGCTGAGCCAAACCTTCCCAGAAAGTATTTCCCTGGGAACATTTGTGAGATTCCTCTTTTTCTCTCACCTCCTCCACTTAGGAAAAGAAGGCCATGTTGCAGAATTTTCTCTAAAAGACTAACAAACTACAACTGCCCTCAGCTCTAGCAAGCGTGACAGTGGGTTTCCCACACCAGATGTAGATGATAAAAAACACTGCCTTTTTTTAGCAGCCATACCAAAATAAAGGCACATCTGCCACTGCTCCTGATGAGCCCCACCCCTAAGAAACTGTTGGAGTCTTTCTCCTGCTGGAGAAATTCTGTGACATGGCTTCCCCCATAATTCTGCCCACATTAAAAGATGGGAAATTGCAAGAGGACATTTGTGTACATCTCTGTATTAAACCCATGCATATCGCCAACATACGGAATACATGGATGGAACAAAAACACATAGTCATTAGGTACATACAGCACAACACCAATAAGTACTTGAGATGGATGAAATGGCATATTGACCCCTTTTTCCTAATCAAAATGGGGACACAATAGCAGTCTTGAATGCATAGGGGCTACACAAGCTTCAGCCTAACTTACATCGTGAGGTTGCTGTGAGGTTCAGATGGGTGGGGGACAGAATTACGTTCATGCCATCTTGAGCTCTTGGAAGGAAAGATGAGATATATAAATGTAACACCGTTAAATAAGAGAATACCACCCAAAGCAGCTTCCTCACTTCATCTCATCTAATTATGGCAGGGCTTATAATGCTATAGGCTTAGAATTTTTAAAGGATCCGGTAGCAAAATGGTAAAGAGTTGCAGGTGGTAACCTACATTTTGAAGATGAAGAGAAGACAAAACAAAGCCATCATATGAAGATGGGGAACCTGTGGTCTTCCAGCTGTTGTTGGACTCCTATCAACTTTAGCCAGCATGGCCAGGGGTCAGGGATGCAGTGGAAGTTGGATTGCAACAACATCTGGAGACCATAAGTTCCTCATCTCTGGCCTGATAAGTGGAACATGCAGTTCAGCTTCTGAGATGCAGGGCTAACAGCGACGTCTGCTTCAACACACCGACAATTCAGGAGGAAGTATGGAGCAGATCTGAAGTATCTAATTGCCTCAGTTTTACATGAAAAGAGCTGTAAATCTTTTAACAGCTGTAAAGAAACCTTAGAACACCTGTTCTTTTGGCAGAAAGAAAAGATGCAGTGCATTTTACAGGGAGCAAATGGTGGTACCTTATCTAAAATGAGCCTTATTTATGATGCTTTAACAGACCCCTTGGTTTGGTTTCTTTTGCCGCCCTCTCCAGTTTTACCACATCTCCTATCAACAGATTCCCATGGGAGATGCGGCATAATGGAAATGTGTACCATATAAAGCATAAAAGCAATGCTTGTGATTAACGGGATTGCAAACACCTATTTAAAGAATTCCCCACCTACATTCACATATGACACAGTTTCATTGAACAGATCCATGCTCCAATTTGCAAGAAAATATTGTTCAAGCCATCTGGCCCAATTAAGCCAGCATGCTTTATGGTATATCAAAGTGTCCTATCACCATATGCAATCATATTTAACTTTCTCCAGAGCAGAGGATTACCCTCCAGTCAGACTCAATTGAGACAACTAGTCATGAAAATCAACTGGTGTTTCTGATTGAAGAATGGACACCGTACTCCTCAAAAGGCACATCAAGCCAATTTAAATAGGACTTCATTAGTATTATAGTTTTAAATTTATAAAATAAATTAAAACCCATCAAATATGCATATAGTCTAAGACACTATATGATCAGATGGATAGCTCAGTTGGTTAGAGACTGGTGCTTATAATGCCGTGGTTGTAGGTTTGGTCCTGGATAGCTGCATATTCCTGCATTGAAGGGGGCTGGACTGGATGATTCTCAGAGTCCCTTTCAACTCTATGATTCTATGATTTAAGACATAATGGCGTGTACAGTAAGTTATCAGCAACCTTCATCACCACCACAGTGGAAATGATTTCCCATCCTCATGAATCATTCCCACTGTGCCTGAATGGAGCTTGTTGAAGGGGTTGTTTGATCACAGCAATGAGGCATATTGAGCATTAAAATGTGAGGCCCATTGCAAATTTAGCAAACTCATGGCTTCCATTCGGATTGGAAGCAAAACCCTATTCTCTTCAGTAGACTTCAGCTTCTATATACAACTAACTTAATAAATGTTTTCTTCCCCTTTTCTTTTCGAAAGGAAACCGATGCCAAGCTTATCAGAAGTTATTTCAAAAGGAGTCTGATAAAGATAAGGTGTGAAGAAAATAAATGCCACGGTCACATAAGCTGGAATGCAAAACTGATACATTGCGCTCAAATGTCGTGGCACAGGATCTTGAAAAGACAACCTCTGTGACTATTTCTGGGAACTATTGTTTAAGAAACCTTCCCATTGTGTCTGAGTAATATTAGCAATGTCTCCACTGGTACAAAACAAACCTTCGCGAATCTGTTGTGAATGTCCAAATAAATCATTGGGCTGCATTTTTTATTTTTAAAAATGATAATATTGAAGACCTGCTTAAAGCAGGGCTGCAGAACCTCAGACCCTGGAGCCAAAAACATTCCTCCAGTCCTCTCTGACTGGCCCTCAGAAACTTTTCCAGGCCGTGCTTCAAACCTCAAGTGCTTTTGCCTGGGTGGGATGTGTCCCTGGACTCTGCTAATGCCTCTTGCTTGTCGGGGGGGGGGGAGGACAGAGAGGAGCATGGATGGAAACAAGTTAATTGTCAAAAGGTAAAATCTACCTTGGACTCTAAGTGAACATCTTGGACTCTAAGTGAACATGGACAGCAAGGTTTGGATTAAACTAGCCTCCTGAGTTTGCAGGCAATCTCCCTGAACCAGCACTGCATTTTGGGTGTAGGACTTCCAATGCAAGCTCAGACATTGTGGAGCCCAACTTGCAAAAAGTGCATGAGTGGGGAATCCGTCATAGTGTTGATCTAGTATGTCAGTTTCCAATAGTGCATGAGGAAGTGTTAATCCCTCCGTCAGTGCTGAACAAACCCTTTCACAGCTGCTGTCAAATTTGTTTCAAAGCAGGACAGGATCCAATCATGGATCTCCTGGTATCATTTCATATTTGGTCATAAATCTAATACATTAGTTTGACCGGATGATTATGGATTGGGATTTTGTTGAATTGGGAGTCCACTGATGAGGTTTGCAGGAAAAGACCCAGCATGGCATCATGGGTAGAATGCTGCGAGACCAGGGCTCAAATCCCAATGCAGCTATGGAGCCCACTGGGTGACTTTGGGCCAATCACTATCTCTCAGCCTAACTTACCTCGCAGGGTTGTTGTGAGGATAAAAAGGAGAGAGGGGAAAATTGTGTATGCCACCTTGAGTTCCCTGGAGAAAAGATAGGATATGAATATATGAATAAGTAAATGAAGGGTGTGTTTGTGATGCAGGAACATGCAGAATGTCAGTATTGGAATATTACAAAGAAAACTTTGTATTAACAGTGTTCTCTTAAACAAGAGACTACATAGCATATCTTGTTCCAGAATGTTCAGTTCAATAAATGGTTGGGGGGGGGGTAAGGAAATAACTGTTTCAAAAACATAAAAAATTGGCTAGCTCCTTCATCATCATTCAAGCCTCTTCTCCATTTATTACATTTCTGTGTTCTACAGGGATTTTTTTTTTACAAGCAGTGTGAGGAAGAAAGATGAGATAAAAGCACGCGCGGATCACAGCTCCTCTTGTTACCAGTTCTTAGTGCTAAAAATGCTGGCATTTCTTCCTTTGGGAAAAGAGCCTGAGAGCTTTTCACACACAGCTTTCTAACCCCTCTCAGGCCACTTTCATTAACAACGGATGCAAACTGCAAGCCGAGGGCATCGGCCAGAATTTCCTTATCTGCTCCTACTAATGCCATAGCAATCCTTCGACAAACTTCAGCTGCCACCAAAAAGGCAAAGGCAGCTCAGGAAGAAGAAAGGAGAGAGTCACTAGACAATCACACAGGACAAAGAGAGACAGTGTGGTGCAGTGGTTAGAGTGTTGTAGGTTCAAATCCCCACTTGGCCATGAAGCTCACTCAATGCTCTTGAGCCAGTCATTGCCTCTCAGCCTAACCTCCCTCCCAGGGTTATTGTGTGGATTAAATGAACACCCCAATGGGCTCTGGGGCGGGGGAACCCACCCCCCACAAACAGCACACAGAAGGAGTAGAGGTGTAATTGTCCTGTTTGGCAAGACAAAATGCTTGTGGTGATGGAACAATCAGAAGAGTGCAATGCTGGATTCCTGCCAAAGTCTTTTACCTGGCCAGCGCTATTCTTGGGCTCCCCCTGCTGTACAATGTAGGAGATGTTGGTAGTGTTTTTTCCAGCTCTGTGCAATAGCTTCTTTATCTTTTAGAAGTGTGGTACCGTCTGCTGAGCGCAGGGGGCATATGCCTATTTCCCCACTGTGGAAAGACGTGTGGGTCCACAATTGGCCTCCACAGTCACTTACGGACTCATCGTTAAAACCGTGTTTATGGAAGATAATCTTACTCGGCTACGAGTGATCGCCAAAGAAGAAGAAGACAATCATAGAATCATAGAATCATAGAGTTGGAAGAGACCACAAGGGCCATCCAGTCCAACCCCCTGCCAAGCAGGAAACACCATCAAAGCATTCTTGACATATGCCTGTCAAGCCTCTGCTTAAAGACCTCCAAAGAAGGAGACTCCACCACACTCCTTGGTAGCAAATTCCACTGCCGAACAGCTCTTACTGTCAGGAAGTTCTTCCTAATGTTTAGGTGGAATCTTCTTTCTTGAAGTTTGAATCCATTGCTCCGTGTCCGCATTCTCTGGAGCAGCAGAATGAAAATCTTTCTCCCTCTTCCATATGACATCCTTTCATATATTTGAACATGGCTATCATATCACCCCTTAACCTTCTCTTCTCCAGGCTAAACATACCCAGCTCCCTAAGCCGTTCCTCATAAGGCATCGTTTCCAGGCCTTTGACCATTTTGGTTGCCCTCTTCTGGACACGTTCCAGCTTGTCAGTATCCTTCTTGAACTGTGGTGCCCAGAACTGGACACAGTACTCCAGGTGAGGTCTGACCAGAGCAGAATACAGTGGTACTATTACTTCCCTAGATCTAGATGTTATACTCCTATTGATGCAGCCCAGAATTGCATTGGCTTTTTTAGCTGCTGCATCACACTGCTGACTCATGTCAAGTCTGTGGTCTACCAAGACTCCTAGGTCCTTTTCACATGTACTGCTCTCAAGCCAGGTGTCACCCATCCTGTATTTGTGCCTTTCATTTTTTTTTTGCCCAAGTGTAGTACCTTACATTTATCCTTGTTAAAATTCATCTTGTTTGCTTTGGTCCAGTTGTCTAATCTGTGATCCTGTGAAGTGTGATCCTGTCCTCTGGGGTATTAGCCACCCCTCCCAATTTGGTGTCATCTGCAAACTTGCTCAGGATGCCCTCAAGCCCATCATCCAAGTAATTGATAAATATGTTGAATAAGACTGGGCCCAAGACAGAACCCTGTGGCACCCCACTAGTCACTACTCTCCAGGATGAGGAGGAGCCATTGATGAGCACCCTTTGAGTTTGGTCAGTAAGCCAGTTACAAATCCACTGAATGGTAGCATTGTCTAGCCCGCATTTTACCAGCTTCTTTACAAGAATATCATGGGGCACCTTGTCAAAGGCCTTGCTGAAATCAAGACAGACTACATCCACAGCATTCCCTTCATCTACCAGGCTTGTAATTCTGTCAAAAAATGAGATCAGATTAGTCTGACATGACTTATTTTTCAGAAACCCATGCTGGCTTTTAGTGATCACAGAGTTTCTTTCCATCACAGAGTTTCTGTGATGCCCCCAAGTTCTGTGCGATGTCACAGAGGCTTCTAGGATATCCTGACTTCTTGTGGCAGGGAAGATGGGAGGTGTCAGTTATCTGGGAGATGTGCCTCAAAGTGGTGCAAAAGGCAGTGCTGCTCACAGTGTTGTTACCCTCCACTACACTGGAACCACCAACAGTGCTAAATGAGAAGATGCCTCAAAGATTCCTGCATTTAGTTGTATATTTAATACACAGTGGTACCTTGGTTTACAACCATAATCCATTCTGGAGGTCCATTCGTAAACCAAAACAGGTTGTAACCCAAAGCATGCTTTTGCCGATGGGGCCTCCCCCCAAAAATTGTTCATAACTCCCCCCCCCAAAGGATGTAATCCCAAAAAAGTTTGCAAACTGGGACAAGCACTTCTGGGTTTGACATGTTTGTAATCCAAAACGTATGCAAACCAGACTGTTCGCAAACCAAGGTACCACTGTATTTATATACTACCATGGGGGGCACGTAATAATAATAATAATAATAATAATAATAATAATAATAATAATAATACATTTTTATTTATACCCCGCCCTCCCCAGTCAAAACCAGGCTCAGGGCGGCTAACACCAATAAAATTACAATAAGACAGAAAAGAAAAGAAAACAATTAATTAAAATACAGATTAAAATACAATATTAAAATTTAAAATGCAGCCTCATTTTAAGTACAGTAGTCCATATATCCAAACCATGAGGGAGGAAAACACAGGGGTACATGCCCACCCCACATTATAAAATGACGACAACAACAGTTCAGCATTTACATTTGGGGGGACAAACCAAACTTAAGTAAGAACTCTGATAGAACAAAACTCTGAAAAGTGACCACAACAAAGCTCCAGTGTTCTGCGGACATGAAGCTGCAAAATGTCAAGCTGGAACCATTTCTGGTGCTGGGAAGTGGTCACGGACAAGTAGGTGTTGACATCCGCAAGAGGGATGCTTGAAAAAACATGGATGAACTCTGACAGCACTCTGCGCTGTCATCAGATGTTCAGCTTTCGTAAAATGATAATGGATGATTCACAGCAGAAAAGCCTGAACACGATACTAAAAAAAACCTGGAAATGTAACCACGAATCCAGAATACCAAATACGATTTCTAGAAAGAAGAAAACAGTAAGGCCCCAGATGCCTGATTTAACAGCATAATCAGGAAGTCTCACGCAGATGAGGAAATGTTCTCTTCATAACAAAAAGTACTGATTATTTTCCCTTTCGTTGAATTTCAAATTGTAAGCTCCTTGGGACAAGAACCATGCACTTGTCCATTGTAAGATATGCAGACAGATGGGACCATAAAGTACTCCAGAGCACATTCTGGCTTTGGAAGATTTTGCACATGCTCAGAGGCAAAACTTCCTGGGCCTTCCTCTGACCAGGGCCTAATAATTAGGGATGGGAGTTTACATTTCACTGGGGTCAAGATTGAGGCTAAACTGTAGATTGTGTAGGAGGATTTTTTTACTGTACCTAAATCCAAGACTTCCTTGGCAGAAAGAAAGGGCAGCTGTTGAGAGAGGCAAGTGCTTTTTCTTAATCAGGGACATCCGTCCCAGGAGCTATGCTAAACAAAAATAGAGAATAAAATAAAAAGCTGAGTTTTTTGGGAGACTGTGAGAATAGTGACAGGGGGGGTGTCACTTAATAGAGAGTTTTTCATTATCTCTCCTCCCACTGCTGCCAAATCCATGCACACAGAAATCTAGATGCCACAGACACCCTGACATGCTAATTTTCTATGAGAAGAGCATTCTCAGTTTTACAGAACTTAAATCTGTCCCTGCAGTAAGAAGTGACAGAATCCAGACACAGGTTCCATCTCAGTGAAAACTGGGCTAAATACTGCACCAAAGGGGAACAGCCCTAGTAATAACTTACTAGGCCGTCATGACTCCAAGCCATACCATTGTTTTAGCACCGTCAATGCTGAGGGAGATAAAGCTATGCAAGTAATTAGGTTTTCCTGGTCACGAGGCTGGTTTCCTCAGCCATTGTTTATAGTCAGGCAGGAAACCTCTTGGCATTAGTCCCCAAGAAGGCCATCAGGTAATTGTGTCAGCTTTATCACTTCCTGAGCAAATGCATGTAGGATGTGGATGTACAAACAATAACATTTTCAGCTAAGCTCCCTTTAAAAGCAGGAGATGAATGAGAGTTTAACATTTTGACTGCTGCTTCAATATAATTAGGTGGCTGGAAATCAGCCAGAAGGAGGGCTAAGGGCCCAAAAATAAATAAATAAATTGGATGGACTTGGAGGGCTTTTGGATCCCCCCCCCTCTCTGTGTGTGCATTTCCAGCTTACTCTTGCATTTTGACACGGAGAACAAAGGCCGACTTCACAAAGATCTAGATCGAGATTTAGGCTGTGTAAAACTTTAAACTTAAAACTTTTTTTTCTGGAGTCCCCCCCCCACTACAAATTCATGCATCATCCCCTGAAAGTCAATGTCCCTTGCTAGCTCACATTCAATACTCCCAATAGCAAGGAGGTTGAAGTATTTCTGCTCTGCGCATGTGTGTATGTGTGACCCAGACAAGTATTTGCATATGTTTTTGGTCTGTAAATAGCAAGCAGCATACACATGATGTTAGCCACATTTCATATCTATACAGCCTCATATAACTAACATGCTTAAGTACAATTAATGCATAGAGTAAATGCAGCGGCGGAGAGCAGGCGCGCTGCCCCCAGGGGCGGGGCACATGTTCTGGGGGCGGGGCACGTCGTGCGCAGGGGCGGGGCGTGCGTTTGGGGAATGTGTGTTTGGGGGCGGAGCGGACAGCAGCTATGGCGCCCCTGGGATTGCGTCGCTCGGGACGCCCCGTCCCCACCGCCCCTATCTTCCTACGCCCCTGAGTAAATGCATAATAGCATAGAGCAAGTTGTCCTGTCAGGCTTAGGTGTGTCCACTCCCCCTCACCTTGGGATGAACTGCGTAATCAAGCCTTTGTGCCCCCGCCCCTCCCAGTTTACCTGAGAAGCTCAGCGGGTGAAGAGGTTTGAGCTGGTTGCTCCAGCTTAACCACATGGCTCTCACAAGCCACTCTTGAGTTCCTATACCAAAAACTGGGAACTTGCCCAACTTTGTAACTAAGCCAAGTTTAACTGCTTGTGTAGTTTTCTGAACCATTGGAGACTTTGTAAGTAAACCAATTTTTAAACTTACTAGACTATGGTTTTTCCTTTGCTGGGGGAAGAGGGACACTTTGGAAGAAACTCTAATAGGGCAGATTTTGGAAAAATTCGGAGGGGCACATTTTAAAGGTTTTACAGCCTATTTTTTCCTTGCTTTGCTGCGTGTTTTGTGATTTTAAATATTTGCTGAGTTTCTCTCACCAAGGAGTATTTGCCCCAAACTTGGCATCCAGTAATTCTCATTCTATATAGGTTGTTGTTGTTGTTGTTGTTGTTGTTGTTGTTGTTGTTTTGCACCAGCAAACACAAGTAGGGGCTACTTGTGTTCCAGCCCCAGCCTAGAAGGGGAAGGCCTGAAGCATTTTCTAAGGCCGCATTCACACCATCCATTTAAAGCACAACGATCTTTTAAACAATCATGGCTTCCCCCAAAGCAAATAGCAGGTATGGGGAGGGTAATTCTGACGGGGAAGGTGGCAGGTGCAAAGGCTTAAAGTACAACCCTGATCTAGATCAGAACTGACACACTCACACCAGCTATTTTCTTTTCTTTTAAAGTACAATGTAGCTAAGGAAATAAACTGTATCACTTCTAGTTTGGCCCAGAGGTGTTCATAAGCAGAAATCCGCCCCTTCACTTTTCTGCATGTATTTACAGAAGACTTAGCTTTCTTACAGATCAATTCCTTAATACAAGCTAAATGATCAAAACCACATTCTCCACTGGGGAACCTGCCCCATTCTGCCACATGGTTCTTTTATTCCTTTTTGGAGGAAGAAGAAAAAAATAAGATGGAATGCTGGCTATAATTGGGATCCATTACTTTATGTTTGACCATGGAACCTCAGGCACATGTAATGTTATCCTCATCCAAATGGACATGAACGTTATCAAAATAAACCTGTCAAACAGCCCCCTCTTGTCCCCCACTCCCTTACCCCGCCATTCCCAACCATCACTCCAACTGAAATAGTAGACTGGTTCTGATTGGAGCGGGAGGGAGGCAGGAAGCAGGGAAAAGCCCTCAATTAAGCTGAACAAGATTGAGATGGAATTTTATATTTAGATGGTATTTTAAGTTCGGTGTTGTTATTGAATCCTGCATTCAATTACACTTCAGCTGTGCTGTTAATGATCTCCTATATAAATATACTGTATCATACCACGGACCAAGTGTAAGGTAGTTGTCAAGAGGTCATACTGTTTATAAAAACAGATAAGACATAGCGTTGGCTCAAGCTTTCTTGAGAAACACAGTTTGATTTTAACCCTTTTTTGGCTCAGTATACAGCCTACCATTCTTTGCAGTATAATGTATTGTGTACATTGCCCAAAATCTGCACCACACATTTAAAGCACCATGCTGCCACTTTAAACAGTCGTGGCTTCCCTTCCAAAGAATTCTGGGAACTGTAGTTTGTTAAAGGTGCTGAAAGTTGTTGGGAGACCCCTGTACCTCCCCACAAAGCTGCAATTCCCCTGAGTTCCCTGTAAATCAGGACTGATTGTTAAGCCACTCTGTGATCTGTAGCTCTGTGGGGGATTAGTGTTGGTTAAAGTGGTATCATGGTGCTTTAAATGTATATTGGGAATGTGGCCATTGTTGGCTGAAATGAGTGCAATTCTGATTTCTGGAGGGTATTTTTCCTCTGCAAAAGAGAATACTTCTGCCTTTTATGGCAGCGTGAAATTTCTTTAAAATGTTGATGGGTGCAGGATTTTGATCTTACTTTATTGTCCTGAGGTGGCCAAGGTTGGAGTATGTGTCTCTGTTTCCATTAAATATTTCTCGAGCTCTCTGCAGCCTCCCTGGCTGCCTACCCTTCCTAATCTGAAAAAGTCCCATGAGAGGAGTTAGCCTTGTGATATTTCCCACTGGATATTTCCCCCCAGTTTGAAGTGTGAGCATCCTGGAAGTGCCGTGTTTCTCCAAAAATAAGAAACCGTCTTATATTTATTTTTCCTCAAAAAAACACACGGTGGCTTATTTTCAGGGGATGTCTTATTTTTATTATTATTAAGTATGGTACAGTTTAACCTACAAGGTTAAACTGCCTATCACTATGGCTTATTTTTGGGGTATGGCTTATTTTCGGAGAAACACGGTATGCCACTCATAGACCTCTGTTGAGATGATCTGTAGAGTCAAAGAAAAGCCACAAGAAACATCCTCAACTACTTCAAAATTAAGGTTAGCATCACAAATGCACCTCATCCACAAGAATGTCACCCCCAAATATCTACTCTTTGATCATTTTTATTGCAATCTTTTTTTCTCACCAATTTTTGGAGAAAAGTTGCATGAAATAAGTATATGCTGTATAGCCTTGATTTTTCCCCCTTGTATTTTGCTCCACAATTGCTGACTATCAAAACAAAATGGAAAAACTAAGCAAAACATGTCGTTGTGCAATATTGTTCCATGGTTGCATTGCTGTTGTTGTTGTTTAGTCGTTTAGTCGTGTCCGACTCTTCGTGACCCCATGGACCATAGCACGCCAGGCACTCCTGTCTTGCACTGCCTCCCGCAGTTTGGCCAAACTCATGTTCGTAGCTTCGAGAACACTGTCCAACCATCTCGTCCTCTGTCGTCCCCTTCTCCTAGTGCCCTCAATCTTTCCCAACATCAGGGTCTTTTCCAAGGATTCTTCTCTTCTCATGAGGTGGCCAAAGTATTGGAGCCTCAGCTTCACGATCTGTCCTTCCAGGGAGCACTCAGGGCTGATTTCCTTAAGAATGGATAGGTTTGATCTTCTTGCAGTCCATGGGACTCTCAAGAGTCTCCTCCAGCACCACAATTCAAAAGCATCAATTCTTCGGCGATCAGCCTTCTTTATGGTCCAGCTCTCACTTCCATACATCACTACTGGGAAAACCATAGCTTTAACTATACGGACCTTTGTCGGCAAGGTGATGTCTCTGCTTTTTAAGATGCTGTCTAGGTTTGTCATTGCTTTTCTCCCAAGAAGCAGGCGTCTTTTAATTTCGTGACTGCTGTCACCATCTGCAGTGATCAAGGAGCCCAAGAAGGTGAAATCTCTCACTGCCTCCATTTCTTCCCCTTCTATTTGACAGGAGGTGATGGGACCAGTGGCCATTGGTTTTTTTGATGTTGAGCTTCAGACCATATTTTGCGCTCTCCTCTTTCACCCTCATTAAAAGGTTCTTTAATTCCTCCTCGCTTTCTGCCATCAAGGTTGTGTCATCTGCATATCTGAGGTTGTTGATATTTCTTCCGGCAATCTTAATTCCGGCTTGGGATTCATCTAGTCCAGCCTTTCGCATGATGACTATGGATATAGATAAGGGTGTACATCTCCCTTCTTCTTACTGAATACCACATTTTTCTGTGTATAAGACTAGGTTCCCCCCCCTCAAAAATAATGTCCAAAATTTGGGGTGCCCTATACACAGATAAATCTTTCCCCATTTTCCTAAATCAGAAACCCCAAAATAGGGGGCATCTTATACATGGGGGTTTCTTACAGACGGAAAAATATTGTATATAGTTATATATATGTACCCACAAAGACATGCAGACAGACATGCATACATATATATCCACTAATTGTGAAGTGCTTTTTTGAGATTGGTGTTCCATAGATGGGCCCAATGCCTAATCTCTTCTTACTTTCTCCTTGGGGTCAGCCAGAGATCTTGACACCTACCATATTTCCAAGAGCTGAGATCATCACTTAAATTTCCCAATCCAGCTGAAGCCCTCCTGGAGCAGAAAACATATTGTTATGCATAGATTTTCCCCTAACTTCCATTGAAAAAGATTATCTATATCTGGTAATCATTTATACTAGATAAAGGAGAGGAGAGGCCTGCCAGTAGAATTCTGGGTCTACCTGCTACACTCCCTGAACTGGGGCCCTCATGTTTTGTTTTGTTTTGTTTTGTTTGTGTGTGTGTTCATCAGGACCTTTAATGATCTGGCTTTTTATCTAAAAATGCTCACTTCCAAATTCAACCACAAATTTGTGTGTTTGTATAAAAAGCCACTTGTCCTTCAAAAAGTTTATAAATTTACATTCCCTTTCATTCAGTTCATTTTTGCCAATGTAGTTGTTGTTCAGCAGAAGCAGGCTGACCTTGCTCCTGTTGAAATGAAGAGCACAACAAATGTCAAACTCAGTGACAGAAATCTGGGGTATGATGTTTTTGAAACACAGAATGGCATTATTTCTCATTGAGGATAATGGATGATGTCCACCTGTCTTGCCTTGCTTGCACAATAAACTTCTTTTTGCAGAAGCAGAGCTTCTACTTCCTGTGCACCCCAAAGATCTGATCTGGAGGCTGAGACAACCCTCTGGAGCAAACTTGTGATTGGGTAGCAGGTAGGAAAGGAATGGGAAGTCTAATATTGCAATGTTGGATCTCACCCAATCAGAATCACTTATGGTATTTAGTGCTGGGTTGACATTGCGACTAATTTGACACTGCTGTTTATTATGTATTGCTAATTCTGTACTAGGTACTGTTATATATTATTCAGTATAATGTACTTATTATTATTATTATTATTATTATTATTATTATTATTATTATTATTAGTTATATGTTTATGTTATGCTGTTTATGTTACTGTGCTATAAACCACCCCGTGGCCTTTTGATGAAGGATAGTGTGTAAATGTCTTAAATAATAAATAAAAATAAAATACTTCTCAGAATACTCCCATGAAAAGTAGTTGTACCAAAACGACTGCTCAAGTATAGGGAGGAGGTTGTGATATAGGATGTGCACAGTCTTTTGAGTAGTCTCCAATCAAAACTGTGGCCCTTAGATGGCTGACAAAGGTTTGTCATCCTTCATTTAACATTATGCACATGCCATTAATTCACAGCACAGCATTTGGTCCTGAGTCATAAATAAAGGACCACACACAAAAGAAAATAGTATCATAGAACTTGAAGACATCCAAAGGGCATCTAGTCCAACCACCTGCAATGCAGGAATCACAACTAAAGAATTTTAAGTGGAGTCCTTTCCACTGTCGAACAGCTCTTCCTAATGTTTAGTTGGAATCTCCTTTCTTGCAACTTGAATCCATTGATTTGGGTTCTACCCTCTGGAGCAACAAACACATCATGTCATCTTAGGTTATAGCATTTTTTAACCTAGATAATGGTGGGGTTTTTTGAGTTAACAGGCAAAGAGACATTTACATCTGCTTCTTCATTCTCCGCATAGATTTGCTTTGTGTATCGGCACTGCAGCCTATCAGCTTTAAACACTGGTCTGTTTATCAAACCCAAGAATTTTTTTCCACGCCGCCTCGCTGTGGCTGCCTGCCACGTAGCTGGTGATTGGCGCCTATGACTCTGCAAGTGTGTGAGAGAAACCAACGGGAGCATAAGGAACAAGACCAGCATTGATCAAACCAGACAAAAACACAACTGTATGAAACCACACACACACACACACACACACACACACACACACACACACATCTATAGCCTCTCCTGCCCAGCTGCCAGCTCACAGACACCAACAAGTCAGACCAGACACACTGTTTATTTTTCTGACAGATTCCCCCATAATCTGTTTCAGATTATATTTGCTTGTAAAAATATTTTGACGAAGGATAAGGACCACCACGGAAATCAACACGAGCCTATAGATGCACATGCAGAAAGTGTTTTTTTTAATTATTTTTTGCTAGGTGGACGTCACTTGAGAAATGTATATAGCTATGTAAGTTTCCCTTTTCACTTGCCAGCCTCCAAAGTAAACCATTCTTGAAATTGCTTTGGGCTGTGGAAATGTAATTTTAACAAATTAAGACATCATCTTGACTGCTTTATGAAAAGTTCACACTGTTCGGGGCTCTTTCTCCACTTCCTTTTGCAATCCTAGATCTCAATAAGTGGCGCTCATGACTGGGCTCCATTAAGCTGAGCTGAGTGGGAAACACCTGGAAGAATCTATGGGCTGAAACTGAAGGATCCTTTACACACTGGGCAGAACAGAAGAAGTTGATTTATGCTAAGTGAGACCCACTCAGTACTGTCTACACTGGCATGGGTTAGACAGTCTCACCCAGTCCTACCAGGAGTTGCCAGGGATTGGACCTAGGAACTTCTGCATGCAAATAAGATGCTCTTCCCCAAACCATCAGAGAATTAAGAATATAGACCATCGGTTGCTTCAGATGTCTTGTAAACACATATCTTTTTCCTCAGGTTTTCTCTGAGACATACACATTAACCATTTTTGTTTTGATTTGATTCCCTGATTTTATGTTTTTCTTTACTGGTTTTATGTTGCCTTTGTGTTCTAATATTGTTTAATGTTTTATGCTGTGCACCCGTTACAGATAAATTGGTTAATAAATGCCTTTATATAAATACTGAAATCCATTGAAACCAATGAGACAAAGCATGATTCATAATTCAACCCTCTTTTCCAAAATATTTCAATTCCATTTTTTTTTATATTTAATACCGTTACATAAATTTATACAGCTTGAATACCAACATGGAATGCAAATAACCGAGGCTAGAGAAAACTACCTCCAAATAATGGAGTTTATGCTTATTGTGATTGCAAGGCACAACCTGGAAGATAATCAAAAAACACCAGTTACATATCTTCTGGGGCAGCATTCAAATGCATTCATTATATTTATTATTATGAACTTATTTATGAATCATTTCCTGTGAAGCGTTTTGAAGCAAATTCATGATGCAATCATATGTATAGTAAAATAGTCAAAAGTGGATCAGACCAAAGATCCACCCCATTTCTTTAATAATAATAATAATAATAATTTATTATTTATACCCCGCCCATCTGGCCGGGTTCCCCCAGCCACTCTGGGCGGCTTCCAAAAAAACAGAAATTCTAAAATACAGAAATCCATCAAACATTAAAAGCTTCCCTGAACAGGGCTGCCTTGAGATGCCTTCTAAAGGTCTGGTAATTGTTCTCTTTGACCTCTAGTGGGAGGGCATTCCACAGGGTGGGTGCCACTACCGAGAAGGCCCTCTGCCTGGTTCCCTGTAACTTGGCTTCTCGTAATGAGGGAACCGCCAGAAGGCCCTCGGAGCTGGACCTCAGTGTCCGGGCAGAACGATGGGGGTGGAGACGCTCCTTCAGGTATACCGGACCGAGGCCGTTTAGGGCTTTAAAGGTCAACACCAACACTTTGAATTGTGCTCGGAAACGTACTGGGAGCCAATGTAGGTCTTTTAGGACCGGTGTTATGTGATCTCGGCGGCCGCTCCCAGTCACCAGTCTAGCTGCCGCATTCTGGATTAGTTGTAGTTTCCGGGTCACCTTCAAAGGTAGCCCCACGTAGAGCGCATTGCAGTAGTCCAAGCGAGAGATAACTAGAGCATGCACCACTCTGGAAAGACAGTCAGTGGGCAGGTAGGGACTCAGCCTGCGTACCAGATGGAGCTGATAAACAGCTGCCCTGGACACGGAGTTGACCTGTGCCTCCATGGACAGCTGTGAGTCTAAAATGACTCCCAGGCTGCGCACCTGGTCTTTCAGGGGCACAGTTACCCCATTCAGGACCAGGGAGTCCTCCACACCCGCCCGCCTCCTGTCCCCCACAAACAGTACTTCTGTCTTGTCAGGATTCAATCTCAATCTGTTAGCCGCCATCCATCCTCCAACCGCCTCCAAGCACTCACACAGGACCTTCACCGCCTTCACTGGTTCTGATTTAAAAGAGAGGTAGAGCTGGGTATCATCAGCATACTGATGGACACCCAGCCCAAACCCCCTGATGATCTCTCCCAGCGGCTGCATATAGATGTTAAAAAGCATGGGGGAGAGGACAGAACCCTGAGGCACCCCACAAGTGAGCGCCCAGGGGTCTGAACACTCATCCCCCACCACCACTTTCTGAACACGGCCCAGGAGGAAGGAGCGGAACCACTGCATGACAGTGCCCCCAGCTCCCAAGCCCTCTAGACGGTCCAGAAGGATGTTATGGTCGATGGTGTCAAAAGCCGCTGAGAGATCCAGCAGAACAAGGAAACAGCTCTTACCTTTGTCCCTAGCCCGCCGGAGATCATCGACCAGTGCGACCAAGGCAGTTTCAGTCCCATGATGAGGCCTGAATCCTGACTGGAAGGGATCCAAATGGTCCGCTTCTTCCAGGCGTGCCTGGAGTTGTTCCGCAACCACTCGCTCAATCACCTTGCCCAAGAATGGAAGATTTGAGACTGGGCGATAGTTGGCCATATTGGCCGGATCTAAAGATGGTTTTTTAAGAAGCGGTTTAATAACCGCCTCTTTCAGCGGGTCTGGGAAGCCTCCCTCATGGAGAGAAGCATTTACCAACCCGCGAAGCCCATCGCCCAGCCCTTCCTGGCTAGCTTTTATAAGCCAGGATGGGCAAGGATCAAGGAGACAGGTGGTTGGTTTCATTCGTCTAAGCAGCCTGTCCACATCCTCGGAGGTAACAGATTGAAATTGATCCCACAAAACTTGACTAGACAGGACTCTAGCACTCCCCCGCCCTGGCCCTGCTCCCACGGTGGAGTCTACCTCTTCCCGAATCTGAGCGACTTTATCTGCAAAAAACTTTGCAAAATCATTGCAGGAGATCATGTGGCCCGTACTGGGCCCGGATGGAGCAGGTGGTTCCGCTAAATTGCGAACCACCTGGAAGAGTCTCCTGCTGCTGTTTTCTGCAGATGCGATGGAGACGGTGAAGAAGGTCCTCTTCGCCGTCGCCATTGCCACTTGGTAGGCTCGAAGTTGAGCTCTAGCCCGTGTCCGGTCTGATTCAAAATGAGTTTTCCGCCACCGGCGCTCTAGCCGTCTCAACGACTGTTTCATTGCCCTCAGCGCCGGGGAAAACCACGGGGCTGTCCGGGCTCCATGCAATCTGAGAGGGCGCTTCGGAGCCAGACAGTCAATAGCGCTGGTTAACTCCGCATTCCAGCGGGCCACCAGGGAATCAGCTGAAAGGCCATCGACATGGGATAAAACATCCCCTACCACTCTTTGGAAGCCAATTGGATCCATTAAGTAGCGGGGGCGGACCATCCGAATCGGTCCCACCTCCCTGCAGAGGGGAAGGGTTGCGGAGAAGTCCAGTTCTTTCTTTTTTCATTTCTTTTTTTTTTAAATTTGGCAATAATGTACATAAAATGAATATAATAAATTCCATACAAAGAGAAAGGTAGCCACCCCCCTCCTCTCTCCCCTTGCCAGAAGCCAAGTAAGTACTGTATTTTTAATCTTATTCTATGATCTTCAGCAATATTTGTTTGCTGTCTATTTTTTGTCATTCCTTCAACGGAGATCTTGTTTATCATTTCATCATAGTCTCCATCCACCAAAGGAGACAGGACATACACGAGCATAGTTCTAACGAAGAGAAAATAATCAGGAAGTCCAGCTCTGTTCTCCATTTTACACCTATTAACCTATGTAATTAATGGCCACCAACAGGCAAAAAAAAAATCATCTAGTTTCATTCTTTCATCATCCAGAAAGCCTACAAGCAGATCATGAAGACAATAGCTGTGTCCCAATATTGCCCTCAGCCCAGTCCAGTAGTTGATATTCAGTGATTTGCTTTCTCTGAACATGGATGCTTCATTAGATATCATGGGTAATGGCTGTTGACAGCCCTATTCACCCTGAGCTGGCTGATTTATTATTATTATTATTTTAAGCTATGTAAGCCAGTTGCAATCGCGAAATCTTATGACATTGAAATTCCATGAATGAATTATGTTAAGTGTGAAGAAATACTTTACATTATCCTGAATCCACTATCCATCGTTTATATTTCAGCAGGTATGCCAGAGTTCCACATATTGTGGGGAAAAGGCAGGAGGATCTTTAAACAGTCTGAGACTAAACAACAGGGACATCATTTAGGAGGGGCAGAAGGGAGAAATAACCACATTTGATCATTCATTTGTACTTAGCCAACACAGCGCTTCTGCAGAGGTTTTTAGTTTGATGTCTTACTGTGTTTTGATTTGTTGGAAGCTGCCCAAAGTGGCCAGGGTAAACCTGTCAGATGGGTGGCAAACAAACAAACAAATATTATGCAGTGAAACAAAATTGTTAGCAACAATTGACAGTCAAAATGCCACCTTTTTCTGAAGCAAAAGCTTGTGTGCCTTTAGCAGGCTTTAGAAAAAGGGTGGCAACAATTTCAGGGGGACCAAAGAACCACTAACTTACAACACACTCTTAACCATGTCTAACCAGGAGTATGTCCTACTGAATTCAGGTAAGTGGGAATAGGGTCACAATCTTAATCTGGATCTAGCCCAAAATATGAGACTTGGTTTTGAAAGGGAGGCTCAGAATTTTCCCCAACCCATGCCCATGCTTTTTACTCTCCCGTATTAAAGCTGCAATGATGATGATGTGTGTGCTGAAAAACAGTAGGATCTGAGGACTGACCTGGAAATATCTGTGAATATGTATGAATGAAATATTGATGCGCTTTTTGCAATGGAAGATGGCTGAACCTATTCCCACTTAGTGTCAGAGTAGAAAGCTATCTTGCTATCGCCAACAAGAATGGGGAAATGGTCACTCCTTCGTTCATTTTCATGAAAGAGCCTTCCCCCGACTCTCTGCATTTCTTCCTACATAAAAGCAGAAAACAACCACCCTCTGTATTTTATGATTTCCTGTGGTGATATGTTCTGCTTGCTCACAGTAAAGGATGCATAACTGTACTTCTAAGTTCTTTTCTAAGGGGGAAAATGGGTTGAGAGATTTTCTGAAGCATAGCAGATTGTTATTGCCACAAAGGTAGAATTTGCTTTGCTTTTATTTCATTTTCCTAAAATTTACTCTGGTGTTCTCTGTTCAACAAGAAAAAACTTGAAATGGATTTTATAAGTGTTTCATATTGAGCTGTAATTACAAGTTGCGATGAATCCTACCCTACCCACACTGCAATGCCGAGTGAGTTTCTTTACCATAGGATGTATTAGTACTGTTCTGAAATATGTACCGAGATTTCTAAAGAAGTTTTCTTCCTCTGTGATAGAGGCTTCAATTCTCCCTCATTCATATAAGACTTTATTTAGAATTTCAGTAAGTATGGGTATTTAGCTTGCCTTATTGTCGCAAGGTGGCCAAAGGTGATATATGTTTTTTTTTTCCTTTCCAGTCAATGTTTCTAGCACTCTGCAGCCTCCCTGGATGCCCAGTTCCTGGTGTGAAAAAGTCCATGGGAATGGTTCTCTCTTAATGTTTTCCCTTCAGCACAGGCACCCAGGAAGCCTGCACTTAAAGATTATATGATTTGTAGAATTACTCTCACAATCATCCGCTGGATACTTCATTTCACAAAATTTCTTCCTCCCTTTGATAATTTCCAAATACCATTTATTTTCTTTTTAATTATTGTTGGAGGCAACACAGTATACCTCAGAATGTGAGTTGATGGACTCATAGGTGGAGAAAGTGCTATTGCAGACAGGTTCCATTTGTAGGTTTTCCATGGCCATCTTTTTGACCAATTTGTTGGTCAATTTCTTCTCATGAAGTTCTCAATGTCCTAATCCTAGATTCCTCATGTAGACATTTGTCATTGTCCTTACCAAAAACAAAAACAAAACAAACACACACCTGTGTACATCTACTTTCTTTGTAAAACTCTTGCCCAATATTTTCCCAGTTCCCCTGCCTTACTTCTGCCTATGATATAAATTCCTAACTGCTTTTTGCTGCATTAATATCATGGTTCTATGTCTTCTTAATCTTGAATCTCCTTCACTTCCCCTGTAATTAATCAGAAAATTGTTGTTTAGCTATGCTATATGCATGTGAAAATGTGCATGTTATTCTTGTCTTACAACCAAAACTATTGCTTGAGTCAAGTCAGCATCATAAGCCTTGCATGTGAGCAGATGTCTAGGTAGGGATGCACAAAAAGGTTAAACTTGGTTTTTCATTTTTCCATCCTTAAATTCATTTTTCTGCACTTCTGCAGCGATTTGTGAATTTAAACAAACAAGCAAATAAATCCTTATGAGATTTATTCAGAATTTTAGTGCTAAATTCTCCCAATTTTTCTATGCAGTTTTGACAATTGCACACATTTTTGCAATCCTTTCTGTATGATATTTTCACTAACATATGCATTTCATAGACTCATAGATTCATAGACTCATAGAATGGTTGGAATGGACCCTGAGGGTCATCTCATCAAAACTCTTGCAATGTAAGAATCTCAGCTAAAGCATTCATGGCAGATAGTCCTCCAATGTCTGCTTAAATACTGTATCTCCAAGGAAGGAGAGTCCACCACTTCCCAAGGGAAAATGTACCACTGCTCAAAAGTGCTTACTGATGTTTAGTTTGATTCTCCTTTCTTGTAACTTGAAGCCATTGGTTTGGGTCCTACCCTCCAGAGCAGAAGAAAACAAGCTTGCTCCATCTTCAGCCCTTTAAATATTTGAAGAGGGCTATCATATGCCCTCTTGGTCTCCTCTTTTCCAGGCCAAATATACCCAGCTCCTTCAACCATGCCCCATAAAGCTTGGTTTCCAGGTTCTTGATCATCTTGGTTGCCCTGCACATGTTCCAGCTTGTCAATATCCTCCTTAAATTGTAGCACCCAGAACTGGACACAGTATTCCAGGTATGGTTTGACCAAGGCAGAATATTTTGTACACATCATTTGGTCAGAAAACTACTACACACAATTTGGAGAACTGCAAATTTCAAAATATAATTGTTTTTCAGTTTGGGTGTTGGTTTGAGAAGTGTGAATTAGGAAGCGTCTCATTAAAATGCAAAGATAATTGAATCCCCCCCCCCTCCATCACCTATGTCTGAGTGGAAGTGTCCATAGGACTGAGTTGTAAAAAAACAGAGGCAAACATCGTATCTATGTTAGACCTTTGGTAAGAAACACCACCTTTCTTTCTAGCACACAACTAGCTTGACAGCACTGCCACCCTTACGTTCCAGAAATAGCAAAGCGGGGGCATTTTCTTACACATTGTGCGCAGTCACTAACTCATTTTGTAAAGGATTTGCCACCTCCAAAAGTATACAGCACCAAATGATTAAAGAAACATGATGGTTAATTAGCCCAAATTACTGTGAGTTCCAGTTTATAGCTTCAGGAAGTCATTACCAGTTTATCAGCTTGCATTGCTGCAACCATTAACAGATATCACTTCTCGCAGTCGCAATGCATTCCCCCACTCCCTGCCGCCCTTGGGAAGGGAGGGGAACCTGCTTAAAAATAACATCCTGATATACCGAAATGAATCACTACTGTAGCAATTTAAGGAAACTCAGTTTTCTCTTCTTTGCTGACCTGCTGCAATTAATGACAAAATCTTTTGCAATTTTAACTAATCATGCCCCACGCGTGCTTAAACGGCCTTTTGATGAGGTGGGTGGATCAGAGGTACACAAATGATTTTGCTCCAGCTTTGTGAAAGGTCTCACAATGCAATGCGCTGAAATGATGTATATGCAGGCGAGAAAGAAGAAGCAATTTAGCAAAGGAAATGTGCATGTGGGCGGAGGAGGGTGGGCAGGAATTATCAGAATAGAGAGGTTGCTCACAGTATTTATTGCTATCCAAGACAATGGCTTGCACTAGGGATATACGAGAAATTATCCAATCCATCTATTCCACCCATCAGCCCACACTCTCCATTAGAAAACGTCACGCAGCAACCGATCTGCCTGCCACTTATTCATTATCCCTCAAAAACAGCTCAGTGACATAGGAAGCTGAGTTATACTGAGTCAGACCATTGGGACACCTAGCTTACTATTATTGATAATGATTGACAGTACAGTGGTACCTTGGTTCTCAAACTTAATCCGTTCCAGAAGTCCATTCCAAAACCAAAGCATTCCAAAACGAAGGCGCACTTTCCCATAGAAAGTAATGCAAAATGGATTAATCTGTTCCAGACTTTTAAAAAACAACCCCAAAACAGCAATTTAACATGAATTTTACCATCTAATGAGACCATTGATCCATAAAATGAAGGCAATAAACAATGTACTGCAGTCACACAATCAATCAATCAGTAGCTGAGCTGGGTTCCATATAGTCACAAAAACAAAAACAAAACGCAAAATAAATAACAAAAACAGACAGACCTCAGCGTAACACTCAAACCCGAAGTGTGGCACTCAAATCAGAAGAGTAACACTCAAAACGGAACATGTTCGGCTTCCGAAAAAAGTTCGCAAACTGGAACATTACTTCCGGGTTTACAGTGTTTGGGTTCAAGTTTTTTGGGGTATTAAGGTGTTTGGGAACCAAGGTACCATTCTAGTTCTCCAGGTGTCAGATAGGAGACTTTCCTAGTCCAGCTTGGAGAAGCCAGGATTCAAACTCAGACCTTTCACATACTATGAATGTGCTCTGCTACAGAAGTATGATCCTTACCTATATGATTCCCTACTACTCAAATTAATCCCTACAAGGTGACAGGCTTGGCCCACACAATAAGCTTCATGCCTGAGTGTCGATGCCATTCCAGGTGGCTTATAAAACTTTTAGAGTAAATAAAACAAGGGACTCACCAGCGCCTAAATGGCATCAGCCACTCCCCATGGTCATGTCAGACCTATTTGCATGAGTAGCAATCTACACACAATAAGGAATGAGGCAATGAACGTCCCAATTAATCAGTCTGGAAGAATAGGTCAGCGAAATATACAAATCCAATACATTTCTTCACCATTTGGTGGACATTTCACCAGTGCTGTAATGGTGTCTAATTATCTCATACGCTACTCATTTAATAAAACTACTAAAATGGCTACTTTCAAACCATTACATGGGACCCTAAAATAGCAGGCAAGCAGCTATTAAACTGTCAAATTCAGATAACTGTTGACTATTACCTTGCAAACATACTAAAAATAGTGTTATGTTTATTTCTAACATAATATCATTGTACACATCATTTCACACAGCTAACACCTATTTTTACGGTTGAGACTATGGTAACATCTGCTGCTGCTTTTTCACTTTGTAACATTTGCATCTGTTTATCTGTTACATTACTTCCATTCAGTTAAATGCATTTTGTAAACCTTTTGCTAATTGCATTCACACAATTAATACCATAGCTGACCCTACAAGAACCCCAACTCTGATTCTGATGGAATGGTTAATGGCCCCATGGTTAATAATTTGCTCTTGGTGACCTTGAGCATGCAACTTTATAATCTAGTCTGTTAGTTTGTTTATTCGGGCTGTACTTTGTACTTTCCCCTCCCTTTCCCTTATTATTATTTTTCCTAATGTTAATGCCAAGAAGTCTTCTTAGAAGGCTATTATAAAGTATACAAATTAGGATCGGGGGGGGGGTAGAGTAAATAGCATGCAATTTGACAAAAAGGTGCCCATAGAAATTAGTTTAATGACAACAGCAGTGCAATCCCTGGCTTCCTCCCAGCCTTTCTTCTAAATCCTTACTCTTCATTGTTACAAAAGGCAGGGGGAGGGAAAGTAAACAAAAAGATGAGCAAATAAAAGAAAATCACTGATGTAGTGAGTACAAACAAAAAGCAAAGCATTAGCCTGTACAAAAGTAGAATGTACTTTTCTTGTTCCTTTCCCCCTCATTTTTAAGCAATTGCCCGGGGCTACTTCCAAGGAAGAGAATGTATCATTACACAACCTGTAATTACTTAGCTTGCCAATTAAGTGGTGGCAGGCTGGTAGGTCCCATTCTGTCTCCGCAAACTAGCTAGTAAAATGGGCTCACTCACCTGTCCATGTGCAGAAATTATAATTTATTAACAAAATCCACTGGCCAAAAAGTAGAGGGCGGACAGAATATTAGCTGGGTATATGTAGAAGGGGTGTATTGTGTTGGTATTGAACTTGGCACCGGCAGGAGTAGGAGGCCGGTTAGCAACAGAATGGAAGGGCTTGTTCACATTTATTTTACCACTTGTTTTATCCATTGCATTTATCGCCCAACTTTTTCTCCAAGCGGCTTGAGGTGGTGCACATTATTCCCCCTCAGCTCCTCATTCAGTCCTCTTAACAACCACATGGGGCAAGGTTGGGCCTAGAGGCAGTGCCTGGCCCAAGTGGGGATTAGTCTGTCACTCTACCACATAATGTAATGGAAGAGTTGCTGGCATGTGTAAAGCATTAAATTACTGAATGCTGACTATGGGAGCAAACCCAACCTCCCTGGAAAGGTAGCTGGGACCATGCTAGGTGATATGGACCTCCCTATCTGTGGTTGGAGATGAAAATCCTCTCTTGAAGGGTGCATAACTGGAGGTCCCTTTTGTGAACCCCTCAGAGGCTCTCAGGCCCCAAACAAAGCATTCCAGGAGTGTGTTGGGATGGATTGGGGAGACTGTGAATCTAAAGCTCCCTCATTTACCTAACAAGCCAGTCCGGTGTGTGTGTGTGTGTAAAACCATAAAAGAGGAATGCCAGTTGCTGGAAACCACAAGAGGAGCAAATGCTCTTGTGCTTGAGTCCTGCTTGCCGGATTCTATGATTCTCTGTTTCCCCAAGGTTGGCCACTGTGAGAACAGGACGTTGGACGAGATGGGCCATTGGCCTGATCTAGCAGGTTCTTCTTATGTTCTTAGAAACCAGCAAGGAAGGGGAGGGGGAACGGATAAAAAGGCCAACCTCTCCTTTATTCCCTGGCTGACATGTTGCTAGAAGGCCTTCGGAAATGGTGGCTCTTGTGCCACAGACTCTCTCCATCCCCAACCTCTGTAGGATTGCTCTGCCTGGGTTTAATAGGTCTGCTCCCACAGTGGGTAGTAGAGCTGTTTGTACTCTCCAGTGCATTAGTAGAGGCCAAGAAGGAGGGTGAGGTATAGGCTTCCTGCGGTAGGACATGCAGCATGGTAACAATACAACTTGTGACTTCAAGGCCAGCACAATACATTCTGTTGCCTGAGGCAAAGTTATCCTCACATCTATTCCATGTGCAGAAGGTGACCAGGCTGGCGGCTAGGTTTGCCATACATCAGGAAAATTCCTGACATGCCCTGGTTTTGGGGTGTAAAAATGGCATCAGGGGGAATTAGTAAAATGTCAGGGAAAACCCAGATGTATGGCAACGTGATGGAAAAAGCAGCGAAAACAGCTCCAGAAGCTTAAAATCACTATTTTTGGGGGTTAGGTTTCCTTTAAAAAAAAAAGCTCAACAATTTTGGTGGTTTCCTAAAAACAAAAACAAAAAACAAAAAACCCTCAACTTTGCAGGTCTGTATTTTACTTTTTGAAGTATGGCATCCCTACTGGTGGCTTTATCTTCCTTTGACACTGATCTACTGGGACCATAGGAGCCAACACCTAGGGCCCAAGGTCCCTTAGCCACACCCCATGAAACATTGGAGGGGGCTGGGCCCCCCAAAGTTTAGCCATTCAAATGATTTGTGTTGTGCTGCATCATGTGATTGATTATGTGGGGTGAGGCTTACCTGCCCCCACCCAATATTTTATTCAAGTTGGCATCCCTGACTGGCACACCAGGCTAGCCTAGGCTCATTCAGTGTGTGTGTGTTTGCATACACACGTGTATATTAAAGAAAGTTGCCAACAGATTTGTTTGAAAGCAAATTTGTGTAGCAAATGACATTTCAAAGAAAGGGACAGAATTAAGCAAGTGAGAACGTAAGAGCTCAGAGGTAAAGAACTTTAAAGTTTTGGCCCATCCTCTTGACAAATTTCTTGATGTGAACAGGCATATTTCCAGATTAAGGCCCTGTATGGAAAAAAATGATTCAGATGAATGTGGATTTATGTCACAGAGGAAACTAGTAGGAGAGAAATAGACTGAGCCCATGCCAGCCAAATGGAAGGACAGCATCTTAACCATTGCACTATATTTCCTTTCTGCAACAAAGCTCCGAATGAAATCATCTGGCCCTTTGTTAGATAAATGTCTTTAGGAAATGAAATCTATATAAAGCTCAAAATTATGTCTGTGATTCTCCAAACTGACTCCCCCCCCCCTCCTCCTCCTCCTCCTTGTGCCAGTTTGGAATTTATTTTGGGAATTGTTCCACAGAAGATGTTGATAGCCAAAAAAAAAAAAAAGGATCCCGGATGGTATCTGAACGTTCCTTGCCCACATTATTTAGGAAGCTTTCAGTTCTTCTCCGCCCTTTTCAACTCTGTGTAAAATAATTCTAAAGTTGTTACACATTTAGGAGAGAACATCTGGATCCTTGGATAAAAAGCACACAACTGTCTCGTATGATTTATGATTCCATTTCTCTGCCTAAACCTAGGGCCATTTCCCCTCCTTTTCTATCTCCCCACACCCTTCCCTCCACTCCTCATTCATACAAGTTTGTCATTTTTAAGTATTTTAAGATGGCTTTCACTTTCCGCCTGTCCTAATAAATCCAAGCTAAATGCCTTACGCTTGTTACTGTAGTATCTGCTTGACTAGGAGATTTATTGTGCCCTAGGTGGAGGAATTCCAAATACAGCTACTTCAAAAATAACCACAATGATGGGGCCCCAAGATAATAATGGTAAGTGCCAATTTAATATTTTATTCTTTTTGTAAAAAAAAAAAAACCCAACAACAGCAGCACCAGGGCTTTCTTTAGAGTCTTAAATGCTTCTGATATTGTTAAGCAAAGCTAAAATTAACGTTTCAAGCTCCCAGCTGAGAAAGAGAAGAGTCAGAACTGAATACAGGAAGTAGCTTCTCCAATGTCAATAAATACCAGATCCCAATGAGGGAAAAAAGACAAGTCAGCCTTATTCGTGCAAGTGTGAAATAGTGATTCAGTCCAAAGCAAATAGTTCTGCTTTGAGCATGAGATTCAACATTCAATTTAATCATGTATTATTGGGCACAAACAGTGGGAATTTACAGTATGCTGTAGAGTGCCCTTCAGTACACATTTTTCAGCAAACTTAACTAATTCACACCTAATAAATGGATTTATTATCCTTTGGATTTTGCACTTCTTTGAATTCTGTGATATAGCACCAGAATGTGTTTTAAAGGTGTGTTTTAGGTTAAAATATATGTATCTTTTGAACTGATAAGCGAAGTATTACTTAAATACAGGTTTTGGACACTTTTTTTAGAGTGAAGAATTAATGTACAAATGGGGGAAAAAACAGCTATATGAATTCAAGTGAAATTAATTTATACCAGAAATGCATGACTATTCTGTCATAAATTGTATCCAAAATTGTTCTTGCCTTGTGTGCACAATAGCATCCACTCCTCAAAATGGAGAGAACTCTATGAAGTTATTTTTTGTTATATGGGTTATATGGATAAATTCAACAAAAATATTTTTAAAAAAATATATATGGAGATAGCTATTTTATATGCACTCTCATAGGCATTGACAGACCTGACCAGGTCTTAACCCCAACAGTTCACTCTTATCTACACAGATACAGTGGAGAACTTTCTAGATATTGAAAGATCCATTGACTTCAATGGTGCTTGCATGAGTATAAATAATGTTTTATGTTCCAGGCTGACTGAATGCAATATGAAGCCCCCTTCTCATCTGGTGTAACTCAACACAACTCATGTAAAGTCAATGGGAACGATGCCAATCTAAACTGGCTAAAGCCCCCGGCCTCTGTTTTTCTTTGTGCTATCTAATCTCTGTCTTCCACTCTGCAAAGTGCAATGGCAAAGACTAGAAATAACAATGTCGCAATGTCTTTGCATGTAACTCCCTTGCATAGAAGCTGATAAACAGATTTTCAAAATAAGTGAGGGCGGAAGAAAAAGAGCATTGATGATGTTTGACATGATTCTTAACGTGATATTTGCTTGGACTGACCTTCCATCTAAAATGCCAGTATAAGCACTTTAAGGCCCTGATTGAAGCTCGGAACATTCCCCACAGGAAATGGTACAAATGTTCTATAAGTAGTCATTGGAAACACTATATATATATATATATATATATATATATATATATATATATATATTACTCAAACCATATGAAAACACTTGTAATGGTATCAGAAGGTATTTTAAGGGAAAATATATATATTCAAGTTAGCCTGAGTACTTTGCTTTGAGTTCATGAAAAAACAAAAAGGAATTTAGATAGCTGTGTTTTGATCAGCATACTCAACGTTTGGGGTTGTATCTAACAAAATCCTTCTGCAAACAGAATGGCTTCCATTTGTATAGCGGAACTTCACCTCCTTGCCCTTATTCTTTGTAGGACAAATATGGGAATCACCAGTGGCGTAGCAAGCTGCCGCGACACCCGGGGCAGCAAATTGCTATGCACCTGGGGGGTGGGGGCGCGGTGTCACTACGTAATGATGCATAAGTGCTACGTAGAGGGGGATCACGCACCCCACAACTTCTAAACGGAGCCTAGCGGAGCATCCAGGCGCCAGGTAGATAGCCCACTGTCACCGCGCCGAGCAGGCTTTTTACCAGGAGGCTGGAGGGGCTCACCTTGGGCGTCGCTGGGTGGGGCGCCGACTGTCACCCCCCATAGTGGAACCTGGGGTGGCCTGCCCCGTACGCCCCTAGCTCCGCCCCTGGGAATCACATTGTATTTTGGATGCTGATTGGTACATCAGTGATGCCTGAATGTTGATCAGCAGGGTTTATATATTTCCCACAGCATTTTCTTTCTTCATCAGGTTAGTGGTAATCAGCCTTCGCAAGATAATTTTCTCTTTTTACATTATAATTTTCTCCTACCTCCCTGAGACCTCTGGATACGAGGTGGCATATAAATTAAATTAAAATTAACAACAACAACAACAACAACAACACTCAAAAAGTCAGACCTCCATCCCATCCCCTCTGCACAGGATTCTGAATATTTGCCATTATTCTTGTACATATTTACAATGAATAAATCCAATAAATAAACAATGTGCAGCCATGTTAAGGAGGTTTAGCTGAATAAGAGATTACATAAAGTGCCAGAAAGAGGTCCTGTTTTATTTCATCTTCTGAACTTCATCAGGTTACCTGCCTTTATGATTTTGATATTTCCTTCAATAATTCATTTATCCACCCCTAGTGACAACAGAGGGGTTGTGATTCTATAACATAAACCCATTTTCAGAAGTTCCTTGCTAAATGTTTTGGGGTCTGACCAGCACAACATGGGTCAAGAGCTATTTTGACAGTCAAAAATGGCTTCTTTCCACCAAAAGGGTGCCCTGATAAATGAGATGGTGGCAATCTAAAGTGCTGTCCATTTTACTACACCATAGAAATATGATTGGAATAAAACAACTGCACAGATAGACAACAGTAAATAGACTGAGAGGAGAAAATGGCAAAACTTAAAATAATTTCTTGTAAATCAAAGAGGGGACATTCCCCCCTACCCTGCACATGGGTGAGTAAGCAGCTGAATGACCACTGAACATTCTCAATAACCACAGAATGTTGAGTCTCAGTTCGAAAAGAAAGATGTAAATTGTGCATGGCATCCAACCAACTCATTCCATCAGAGAAAAGATTTACACTTGCACGGTGGAACCCCCGGAACAAATTCAGGGGCTTTCATGGCATGAGGAGAAGGGAGAAAAGTTCTGTAGTGTAAGAGCAAATCCTTGCATTGATGAAACCAGTTAGTTGGATACGACCTTGTGTGTGTATGTGTGGAATGGAACAGAATATCCCAGAGAAATGTGTAGCAAGATAGAAGCCGAACAGGAGCACTCTGGTGAGATGGTAAGGATCCACTGCAAAATTGATTGTAGGTCCCATTTCTATACATAGAATACCAAAGCTGTATTTACAGAGAGAACAAATCACTGGTGTGTGATGTTACAGGGAGATTCTAATAAGTGGACCTGTTACCAGAAGTTGATTTTGGTTTTAGGGGGAGCCATCTAGATGATTCAGCTCTCCCTTTCTAAAGCCTGCATGGAATCCTTAGGTTTCTGACCCGAACAATCTGATCAGCTGCCATCGCTGTGGCAATTATTCACAACATTGTAGTCTATTCCATGGAATAGACTATAAAAGCCTATCTACACATTGCATAAAATGTCCTTGTTCACACATAACGCTAAGTCAAACCACAGCTTACCAAAACCCTCGCAGAGGGAAAAGACAGACAGAAGATTTCCTGATTTGTAGTGCAACATTGTAACCACCACCTACTCTCTATGTGTCTTTTGTATGCTGGTTTTTCACCTGAAATTTTATTGTGTGGCAGGAGTATTTCAATTACAAAGCCACCAGGCCACCATGCGATGGATTCCAAATGCCTGGAAAACCCTGCTGTGTTGCAGTCTTTGAACATGTGGGAACACAAATAAAGTTCTCCATGTGCATTTTTTTTGGGGGGGAGGGGGGAATTAGACATAATTCTAGTGTTCCTTCCCGTTTTGGATTCTGAGTAATCCTTCCCCTTACAGCAAGTAGGAGCAGCAAAATTCAACTTCTAGAAATGTGATGAAACCTCCAGGTGCAGCCAGTCAAAGCAAGCTTCCTTTGCATTCCAGCCTCATCTTTCACTGTGTGAGCATCAAAAGGGTATATCAGTAACACTTGGGAACAAATGGCTGATCATTACTAATTCCACTGGTATTCGTTGTATAGCGATAGTGTTAATCGCAATGACCTAACTCCGTTTTGCATGTGGGATTAGTTAGCATAGGAGGCAAAACCCAGCGTCGCGTGCCAATACCTTTGGGACAATGTTGCTGAATTTGCCCTGGAATGCTCTGCTTTGTGAGTGTCTTTGATTAAATCAGTGGACAGTGTTTGGTAGATGAAGCGCCATGGTCTTTGCCTAGTTGATACCCTCTTATTTGTCCCAATATTTTTAGAAAATCTTTATAAAAAACCCCAGGAAGTTGCCATTTTACAGCATAATCCTCCTAACCATTTCATTTCATATTTTAATCCATTTTATTAAACCTTTGCTTTACACATTGCATTTTCTTTTAACATATATAATTTGTATTAGTTTTTTACATAAAATTTGACATTATTTGATTCACTTTCAATATCTTACATTTTGAGATATCTTACATACCTTTCCATCCTTATGTCTGTGATGTTCCTGTTGTATTCCTTTACCTGCTGTCACAACTGCCATTTGTTTTCTATTATATTATAACTTATATTGCAATCATTTATTTATTCTCCTTCCCTTACCTATTATTCAAATCCTGCTCACGATTTCTTTTGACTATAGTTTCCTGCCTGCAAATAGTCCAAAAAGAACCTCCAAAGTTCTCATCTTTTAAATCTCTTATTTTTGCTTCACCATCTCTGCATACACATTACACTTTCTCCTGATGTGTAGCTGGTGTGAAAACCCTTTGGTCCTCCAGATATTGCAGAAGTAGTGCACATCCCATTAACCCTTGCCATTGGCCATGCTTGCTGGGGCTGATGGGAGTTCAGCAACTTCTGGCGGGCCAAAGGTTCCTCACATCTAATCTGTGGTATATCCTCTTTTAGCAAAGAATCATAGAATTGTAGCATTGTAGAGTTGAAAAGGACCACAAGGACTGACTAGTCCAACCTCCTGCAATGCAGGAATCTTTTGCACAACATGGGGCTTGAACCTATGACCCAGAGATTAAGGGTCTCATGCTGTACCGACTGAGCTATCCCAAGAAACCTAAACCCCATTTCTCATATCACCTTTTCCCAACAGATGAGCATGAGATATGAGCATATCTCCTTTTCCCTGTGATTCTATCACACAGCGCTGTCCATTAGTGTGGCCAATCCCCACAACTGCTCAGTGATGGTTGTCTCATGCTAACTTGTTCACACCACCTATCTAGCCATACAAAGCAGACTGTTGTGGATTTGTTCAGCCTTCTATTTATGTTTAGACTCAAAAGAAGAAGAAGAAAAACCCAGGGGTTTTTCATTCACCTGGCACAGGCTGCAGTTCATGGCTGCTAGGCTGCATTTGGCTCTATAGACCACAAATTCTACAGACCTGCCTTAGGTTTATCTTCTGTATATTTCCACAGAGCCATTAACGCAGAGAACTGAAGTTTCCTATAAGCACTATACGCTTCTGAGGACAAAAAGGGGCATGCATCTGTTACAGTACGCCACGCTTGCCAGATTACTGTAAGAATTATACAACAGTGGTGCTCGAGGGCAAAGGCATTTTATCAGCGGTGGGGTTACATGCACTCGCAAGAGCACAGACGTCTGCAGTCTTTTGCATTACAGTGATCAGTAAATTTGGATGAACTCTCTGGCACTGGCCACCCAGCAAGGCGAGTCTTGGACTAGGCGGGCTTTCTGGCTCCAAAGAAACATGGGGGTTTCTATATTCTTTATGAATTTCTATTATACGAGGATTGAAAACGTTCCAGACATTTGGATGGCAACCTATGCTTGTTGCTGATTGTAACTGGCACCAAACTCGAGATGGAAATCTGTTTGATGCAACTGGCACATGCACTGTTTGTTTTAGAGTGGAGCGAATGCTGTTAAGGAACCCCCTGCCATGCTTGCAAAATCTTTTTTCTTTCCCCATCTAATTTCAGCTTAATGCCAAAAGTTATTTAATTCAAAGGGGAGGGGGATTCATTTGCCTTGTGGGTATCACAGCAGTGTTCTAGAATTGTGTGCTAGCCTCCCCCCCCCACTTACAATGCATTTGAAGCAGTAGTAGTATAGCACTTTAAACAGTCATGGCTTCCTCCTGGGAACTAGTGGCAGACTTTGGATTTTGGAAATTTCAGGGGCACCGTGCGTGATGCCAAAATTTGGTGCCCCCCATGTCTCTCACCTTCCATTTCAAGTCATTGTTGTGGTGTACCCGCCAGCGCCCTCTCAGCTTGACACTCAGTGCAGGCAATTGGGTCCCCCCCTCTAAATCCAGCTCTGTGGGAACTATAGTTTGTTAAGCATGCTGAAAGTTTAAATAAATTTTTAAAATTGTCCAGTAGCACCTTAGAGAGCAACTAAGTTTGTTCTGGGTATAAGCTTTCATGTGCATGCACACTTCTTCATGCACACGAAAGCTTATAGCCAGCACAAACTTAGTTGGTCTCTAAGGTGCAACTGGACAATTTTTTATTTATTTATTATTTATTTTGACTGCGTCAGACCAACACGGCTACCTATCTGAATGCTGAGAGTTTGTTAAGCATGGAGTTTGCTAATTGTGTAGCTTGTTAAGAATGCCGGGAATTGTTAAGTAACCTCTGCTCCCCTTTGGCCTGATTCAGCAGATTCTTCTTATTTTCTTATGTTATCACATCACCTCCTCAAACCTTAGGTCAGTTTCTGAACCCACTGCCTACAGTGCTTTAGGTACTGTGCACTCTGCTTTGTGAAACTTGCAGCCCATTGGAGTTAGACAGGCTCTGGCATCATACACATTTTCTATTTCTCCCTCCCTCCCTCCCTCCCTCCCTCCCTCCCTCTCTCTCTCTCTCCCTCTCTCTCTCTCTCTCTCTCTCTCTCTCTCTCTCTCTCTCTCTCTCTCTCTGTGTGTGTGTGTGTGTGTGTGTGTGTACAGGTATATATATTGAAAGCATGCATTGACTTGTAGGTAGCATCAGATTTCTTTTGGAAAACTGTTTTCATCTATTTTACTTATTGTAGTTAAAGGTAAGGTAAAGGTAAAGGGACCCCTGACCATTAGGTCCAGTCGTGACCGACTCTGGGGTTGCGCGCTCATCTCGCATTATTGGCCGAGGGAGCCGGCGTATAGCTTCCAGGTCATGTGGCCAGCATGATAAAGCCGCTTCTGGCAAACCAGAGCAGCACATGGAAACACCGTTTACCTTCCCGCTGTAGCGCTTCCTATTTATCTACTTGCATTTTGACGTGCTTTCGAACTGCTAGGTTGGCAGGAGCTGGGACCAAGCAATGGGAGCTCACCCTGTCACAGGGATTTGAACCGCCAACCTTCTGATCAGCAAGCCCTAGGCTCAGTGGTTTAACCACAGCACATGGTTCAATATTGTGTGGACAGGTGGAGTCCCCCAAACCCCAGGCGACCCCTGAGCAGAATAATGACTCAATACAACTTTCTATGGGATTAAAACTGGGCACAACTTTATTAAGATTCAGATGAAGGGAGACCTTGGCTCAGGCATTGGCCGTTTATCCTTCCAAGTCCCCAGCCAGGGATCTGGGAGACTTCAGGGTTATCCAGAATGTGGGCTGGCTCTGGAGAACATATGTTCAAGCAGAGAGCCCCCCCCCACAATTCGCCATTGCTAGAGGGGAGAGCAATGACAGCCTCTCGGTGTATGGCCAATGCCTCCCCTTAAGACATCTTTAACGGGGAACCCTGGTATCACCACCACAAAAGGGGGCATGAGTCACCGCTTCAAACCCTCCCCCCCCCCCATTTAGGAAGATAGACTAAAGGATTCTGCCCAAGGCCTGAAACTGCCAAAGTTGTGATGTTTTGCTAAGGGAAAGGCAAAACCTGCCAATGCAGGGAAATTCCTTTCCGGCTCTTCAACAGCGACCTTGACGTAGCAGTGCCTGCATGCCTGTGGAGAAGAGGTTAACCTGCAAAAGAAGACTTAATTGAGGGGGTGGAGGGTGGGAGCCAACTGCCGCTTCCCAGGTAAGCTACACCTTCTGTTGTGTGGGCAGGGCAGTCCCTCCCCTTACCTGGCCAATCCCCTGGCAACACCTCCCCAGGCAGGATTGGGCGGTTGACTGAGGTAGGCAGAGAACCCAGGTATCCTGCCTGGGGAGGATGAAGTCAGACCGAACTACCAGAAGCTGCATTGGGATCCAGGAGGCTGCACATGACCACGCAAAAGTCACCCCCCCCCCCATTTGATGTAGGGAGCGGTCATTGTTTTGTGCTTTATTGCATCAGTACATGACAAACACCATTTCTCAATACGGCGATTGCTGCATAGTCTTCCTATATCATTGACCATATTTGTACTGACTATATTTGTCAGCTTTGTCATTTTCCTTCAATTTAAGCTTACCTTTCACTTTCCCAGCACACATGGATATTCCACTGTTGGTTAACATTCCATTGTGATTCCAAGCAGTTATAATGTTTGTGAACATCCCATTCTATCACAACAGCTAAAGGGCGTGCTGATGACTTGCCACAGGTAACAACCACTTTTTATGCTTATTATAAATAGTTGGATTAATGACTGTTGAGATATCTTTAGATGCTTAAAATTTATATAATGAGTTGAAAAAGATGTTTAAGTATACTTTCAGCAAAAACCCCGAAGCATTCTTATTGGGACTAATGGGCGATGAGATTGCTAAGGGGGGTCAGAGACTTTTTATGTATGCTACAACCGCGGCGAGAACTTTATTAGCCCAAAAGTGGAAAACACAGGATGTACCAACTATTGAGGACTGGACTATGCTGAACTGGCAAAGTTGACCTGTGGGATCCGAAACCAGGGAGAGACAAAGTTCCAGAGGGAGTGGAGTAAATTCATTGACTCTATGGAGAAAAATTGTACAAGTTTAAAGACACTTGCAGAAATGAGACTGTGTATAATAAGAACTGTGAGATAGGAGTGGAATAACAAAGCCGTATGAAGGGAGGGAGGGAGGTCACAGCTCGGCAGAGCAAAAAGAGATTGGATGAGGAAGCTATGATGTAATTAATAAGTTTTATTTTTGTGTTCCTGTGTATGTTTGTTGCTTTGTTTTTTTTGTCTTGATTAATTGGAAAAATGAATAAAAAGTATTTTTTTTTAAAAAAAGAGAGAGATATCTTTAGATGCTTGGCTGTGGGTGACAAGAGCAGTGTAAGAAGAATACCACAGAATGCATTAATTGTGAATTCCAAAAGGCCCCTTATTCAGTTGTGTTTCATCTTTTTTTCTGTAATGGGATCCCCTTCCCCCTTTTACACAAGCTCTCATCTTTGCTTTATCTAGGAGCAAGAGATGCAAGCAGGGTTACAGCCAGATGTGTAATGTTTTCACTGCGCCAGTCATGGTTTTTGAATAGTGCCAGCAAAATGCCGCCAGGTGTCTTAGATCTCTTCAGCACACACACACAAAAATGTATTTCCTTTTAAATGCATTATGACTAGGTACAGGGGAGGGGATCCCCTTCTTTACTGCACTCGTATAGGGAGGAAATCACAGAACACTAAAAAAAAAAACCTGCAATCAAAGGTCCAAGCAAGATGCCAAGTGTAGCCATTAGATCACGGACAACAGCCATAAAACACATTCTCCCACAGTTGTCTGCTTGAAGATCAGGAGTACGCAGCTCCTCTAAAAGTCCCCTGACACAATAAATTGTTCATGTTGGTTAATGATGAGTGTGGAATGCATGAGATAAGAATATGGTGAAGGTATGGGAAATACAGAGTGGGGGCGGGAGTTGCGGGGGGGGGGAACATTAAGGGAAATTCCAAGGCATCAAGCAAGCAAGGATTAAGAAGCACTTGTGGTAAGTCTGCAGCTCTTAAGACTTAGTGTAAGACATGTGTGGGGAACCTCTACAACTCCCATTTGAACAATATTTAGTTAGTTAGTTACACAGTTTGTAATCTGCCTAACATCAAGAGACATACCAGGCAGGGTTCAGAAAAGAAGAAGAAGAAAGAAGAAAGAAGAAAGAAGAAAGAAGAAAGAAGAAAGAAGAAGAGCAAGAAAATGTGACACTGAACAAGAGAGCAGTTTAAATAATCACCAGCTCACAAAGCTTAAAATGCCAGGCAATGAAATTATAAAAACATTGGCACGAGTTATTTTTTTAAAGCGGAGAGCGTTCCAAATTTGAGGCACCACCACAGAGAAGGCTCTAGCCCAGGTCACCACATATTAAGCTTCTTCCACTGGTGGAATGTGGTTTAGCTGTAGTAATAGTCATAGGTAGTATATATTCCATAAATTCATTTAATCCCTCCCTCCCACTAAAACACATAGAGGGAAGAGTGTTCACGTGCTCATGTTTTGCTTGCGGGTTTCCCACAGGCATCTGGTTGGCCACTGGGAACAGGATGCTGGACTAGATGGGCCACTGGCCTGATCCAGCCAGCTATTCTTATGTTCTTAATCATTTTTGAAATCCGGGTTCACCATCACTTCTTGGAGTAATAAATTTCATAATTGCATGAATAATTTAGCATTCTGCAATGAGGAGCAACTAGACATTGTTGTTCTCCCATTTAGAGTTACCACCAAATTTCCAATAAAGCAAGTTTCTACTTGGGGTGAAAATATTTGTGTTTAGAGCGCCAGATTAGGACTGGGGAGATCTGGGTCCATTTCCCATTCAGCCATGACTTTCACTGGATTACCCTGGTCTAGTCACTATCTCTCATCTTAACCTATCTCAAAGAGATGCTGTGAGAAATGGAGAAAATTCATGTATGCTTCTCCAAGAGTCGGTCTCTGGGACTGTCCATGGTCTTTACTCTGCCATGATTTGATCTGAGGCTGCTCTGCTGATTTGCTGAGAGGAGACTGCCTGATCTGTCTTCATTAAAGGTTTGTTCATTCCCTGTGACTTGTGTGTTTATGCTTTTATGACTTTTTATTTTCATTGGTCCCCCCCCCCACCTTGTTATTAGCCACCCTGAGAACTCAAGGTAGCCTGCAAATACTGAAAATCCATAAACAAGCTTTGAGTCAAAATGTAAACTTCCTAAAAAATTCCTTCCAGTAGCACCTTAGAGACCAACGAAGTTTGTCATTGGTATGAGCTTTCATGTGCATGCACACTTCTTCAGATCAGGAATGTGTATCTGAAGAAGTGTGCATGCACACGAAAGCTCATACCAAGGACAAACTTAGTTGGTCTCTAAGGTGCTACTGGAAAGAATTTTTTTGTTTTGTTTTGACTACGTTAGACCAACACGGCTACCTACCTGTAACTGTAAACTTCCTGTTCAGGAATATCTGAGGGAGGCAAAAGTTTATCAACTATGAGGAAGGCAAAAGTTTATCAACAAGTTTTGGAGCAAAGGGTATCTTTGCACCCCTCCATCCTTGGTAAAGGGTGCCTGCTTTTGCTCTTCACAGAGATCAAATTGTTCATAGGATGAGGTGTGCCAACTCATCGGCATTGCAAGTTTAATCCATTTTACTTTAATATTCTCCCCACTGTCTTTTATCTCCATGAGTCTTTATTATTAGCATACTGATTCAAGCCTCTGATGCAGGGGTTAAGCTGGAGTTATTTATAAAATCTAAATCCAAACAAGTGTAAAATAGCATAGAGTGAAAGCTTAGGTATAAAAGGCCAATTGCAGGCTTAATTTCAATTAATCAGAAATAATGGGCTTTTAGCAGGAGGGATAGTATAAACAGACAAACTAATCCTACACATTCCAATTATAAAATACACTGAGGCTCTAAGTCTTATTGATTTAATACTGTATTTAGTTTGCAGAAGGGAGACTAAGATGATCAGAGCTAACTTCCTAGGCCATAGCACTTTTATTAGAACTTACTAAATTTCAATGAAATAGATGTACAAGGTTCTTATTCAGGGTACCTATTTATAAACAAAGCAAAGCAAAACCTTTTAAAATATACAAAGTGGAAACGTGGTGGAGGGAATTGACCCAAAGATGCTGGAAATCTCATCTACAATATGTCTTAAGAGGTTGACACAGCTCTTTGCAGACTTATAATTAAGTCAATGCCCAGTGCAAAAGAAGAGGGTTCAGCTTAGGATAACTGCTGTTTTATATCTTTTATTTCCACACAGTTCCTTTCTTTAGTGTTGCCAACTCCTGGAAAGGATGTGCATGCAAAAACTGAAAGCCTGTTCTCTGCATTGCAATTGCTAGTTACACTTAAAATAGCTCACTCTCTTAATGTTGACCATACAGTTACCTGCTTTCCTTCTGTCTGTTTGATAGCAAGTACTCAGCACAACCTGGGCAGCAAATGCATTTTCAGGAATAGCAGCAGCAGCAAAAGGAAATGTTGAAGAAAAAGAAGATAATAAAGGAGATACTGAATGAAACCTCTGCAATTTTCATGACTGTTCCATAGAGTATCTAGAAATTATCATTCTTTAGAACACCTAATATTAAAACCTTTGTGGATAAGATCCACACCACTCATTGTGCAGTGAAGCCTAAGCCTTTGAGATCAACCCAGGTCCTTTTCTTTTCCTCCTAAGGATGGGGAACTCTATTGTGCATTACATTGAATCCAGCGGAGGCCTGTGCTCATTAGAACTGATAAGGTGGAAGGCAGGGCCAACAGTAGGTGGAGCCAGAGCCAATTATGGGTGGAGCCAACTAATCCTGCTTTTGTCCCCATTGTTGAGTTCTACAAAGGCAATACTGAAAGGGAGGAGGAGGCTGCCAACCAGTGTCACCACTACACCGGTTGTAAGTAAGTGGGCTGGCTGACACAAACTGATCTTGGTTGGACCGTGCCCAGCATAATCGTTTCCACTATTATGGTTTCTATAACTGGGGACTGCTTCCATATAATAGGACTGAGGTCAGTACAAATTGCCTCTTTAGTTCCTTTTTGTCCACAGCCACCCTATATATTATTCGGCACTGATATTGTATGCAAAAGCTTGGGGCAAACAAAAACAGCAGTTTAGACATTCATAATAATAAACTCTGCAACTTTCCCCAAATACCAATATTGCATTGTCATATCATGTTAAAACATGGTCCACCTGTAAAATGTTCCAATTATTTTAAATATGCATGTGCTATGGTCCGTGGGGTCACGAAGAGTCGGACACGACTAAACGACTAAACAACAACATGCATGTTAAAAAAAGATTGGAGGACTAAAAATATGACCTTTTTGTGTTTCCACATTTCTAGACTTCACTTGTGTTAAAACTCACACATATACAACCACACACCCCTACTTTTTATTTGCACTGATGGAGCATGGAAGTCCTTGAAAATACCTTCTCAGCTCAATGTTAACCAGCCAAAGTTGCATCTATTCACAGTGTCATATTCACAAAAAACGAGAGCACACCAGGAAAGAAATGAAAAAAGCTTTTATAGCAGAAATAAAAGCAGACAGCAATCCTTTCTTACCATACAGCAATGGTGTCAGCGACTATGCAAGCACTTTATCTGGTAAACAAAACATTGCCTTCGTATCAGAAAACGGAGAGTGTGTCTGTGTGTGCGCATTAGTAGCTTTCTAATAAATCACCACTGATTCATGTTTTATGAAGCAAAGCTATTCTTCTAAATAAATATCCTACTAAAAGAGAGAAGAGAGAGAAATATGGTTATTTATTTCATTGTTTTCCAGATTTACGATGTCAGTAAATGACAGCACTCAAGGCAGAATGTCATGGTTTCCTTTTATCCTTAGCTGGAGGAATCGTTTGCCTCATCATGTACACTCATCTTTGAACAGAGGGTAACTCCTTTGAAAGTCTCTATTGACATATTATGCAGAATGGGGAGAAAGACTAGCACTGTGGACTGTACCACTTCAGACTGCAGGTGAGGGGCTGTATATTTTTTTCAATTCTTCCTCATGCGAAAATGCTCCCTGTATGAAGATGATGAGGAAAATTGTTAACTCAACATTTCCTTTCAATGTCCTTGTTTTCTTCATGAATGATTTGATTATTTAATAAGGGGGAGGGAGAGGCATTACAAAATGCAGACCCCCCCCCCACTTGCTGTCAGAAATTGAACAATCCAGAATTCTATTATCTCATGAGAAGGTCAAGAGCACTGCATAACAGGTGATTCACCTTTGTATAATACTAGGCTGATTTCTACAAACACTCACATGCCTCTGTCCTCCATCCAGACAAGCAAAAAGCCATCATCACAGTTCAATGACACATTCCATGGAGAGCAAGGTCAATGAAGGGTGAAGCCAATGAGGGGTGTGACCTGAAGAGATGGGCTGTGGCTTTGTATGTTATGGCCCATTTATATGAGCAAGCAGCCCCATCACAATCCATCCTAAGCTCACAGAGACAGGGTAGCAAACATGGGACCCACCAGATGTTCCTAGCATTCACCTCTCAGACCATCCTGGCTGGGGCTGATGGAAGCTTTTCTTGATAAACTTCAGAGCTTGCTTATCTTTGGACACCTTGGGCAGCTCCATCTCTCCACAGCATCTGGAGGCTGTGCCAAAGGGCCTTAGATTGTATGTTACTGTTGATATGTGTCTTGTGACACAGGATTGCTTTGATGCTAGAATGAGCAATTTTCATTTCTGCACCAAAGATATTCCTAGAAAGCACTGGTATGCATGTTTGTATGTGTCATGAGCTAAGTTGTTCGTGCCAAGCAGGGAAGCACATGGTTGGGACAATTTCCTTGGAGCCAGCAGAAACCTTTTTTCTGCTGGGGTGTCACTATTATCCATGAACTGAACCAGGTTTCTTCATTTCAGTTCTCTCATTCATTGAATTAAAGAACCTTTTAATGAGGGTGAAAGAGGAGAGCGCAAAATATGGTCTGAAGCTCAACATCAAAAAAACCAAGATCATGGCCACTGGTCCCATCACCTCCTGGCAAATAGAAAGGGAAGAAATGGAGGCAGTGAGAGATTTTACTTTCTTGGGCTCCTTGATCACTGCAGATGGTGACAGCAGTCACGAAATTAAAAGACGCCTGCTTCTTGGGAGAAAAGCAATGACAAACCTAGACAGCATCTTAAAAAGCAGAGACATCACCTTGCCGACAAAGGTCCGTATAGTTAAAGCTATGGTTTTCCCAGCAGTGATGTATGGAAGTGAGAGCTGGACCATAAAGAAGGCTGATCGCCGAAGAATTGATGCTTTTGAATTATGGTGCTGGAGGAGACTCTTGAGAGTCCCATGGACTGCAAGAAGATCAAACCTATCCATTCTGAAGGAAATCAGCCCTGAGTGCTCCCTGGAAGGACAGATCGTGAAGCTGAGGCTCCAATACTTTGGCCACCTCATGAGAAGAGAAGACTCCCTGGAAAAGACCCTGATGTTGGGAAAGATTGAGGGCACAAGGAGAAGGGGACGACAGAGGACGAGATGGTTGGACAGTGTTCTTGAAACTACGAACATGAGTTTGACCAAACAGCAGGAGGCAGTGGAAGACAGGATTGCCTGGTGTGCTATGGTTCATGGGGTCACGAAGAGTCAGACCCGACTAAATGACTAAACGACTAAACAACAACAACATTCATTGAGATCAGTAATGATTTGAACTATATAAAAAACTAAATAAATACCCAATCCTGCCAACCCTGTTTCCGTATTAACGCTGCTGTCTGGATGAATAGAAGTCTGTTTTCTCAGAAGAAGGCTTTGCTGCTTCTCAAAGAAAGCAGTTAAAAACACAGAAAAACCAACCTTCATAAAATGTCCCCTTTTACAAGAGTCAGCTTCTTAATCCAAGTAACTTGCAGTTACATTGAAAATGGATGGATTGAGAACGCAAAATTTACTTACTTATTTACTTACTTACTTACTTACTTACATTTATTCATCTATATATATATATATATATATATATATATATATATATATATATATATATATACAGTATTATTATTTAATAGGTGATTCTGTTTTCATGTGTGAAACATTAGAGGATATGGAATTGTTACAACAAGAGCACTTCTAGTGTAGTTTTCTAGCAGGAGAAAGGAAATTGAAGAACATGATCCAAAAAAAGCAGCTTCTTGTTCAACATATGAATAGGCGCTGTGAAATAGGTAGAAATTCTCTTATTTTGCCCATAAGCAGCTTCTAGGCTTTGGCAAAAGGGGATTAGCAAAGTGAGAAACTGGGAAATATTACAGCTCTTCTGTCTAACCACACCATGCAGAAACCTGTTACGGGTGCTTGGAGTACAGACCATGCTCTACAGTAAAACCTAATGATGGGTGACTTATACTCAGTTGACACTTTGGGATATTTTTTTTTTTAAAAAAATCTATTTTTAGGCCAAGCAGAATCAAGAAGGCAGCGCTGGTAGAAAGAAGCATAGAGATGATTCCCAAGAAAATTCCTTCAGCTTTCAACAGTGCTTCTTTTCTTTTCTTTTCAGCAATTTCTCCCTTCAGGGGCTAATGCTCTTTCGAAATGCATCTTCAGAAGAGACAAGAACTAGGAGGAAATTGTCCATGAGAGATATGAAGCTTTGTTACCCTTCATATCTGAGGTCAGGTTTTTCAAGACTTCAGGCCGAACCAGTCCCATGGAGTTCAATGGGACTTACTCCCTGATAAATGTGTGCAGCAAAAACCAACCTCTTATTTTCAAATATTAACAGGATAGGACCTTCAGTCCCTCGTAGACCTGATTATTCAGTCAGCAACCCTATACAATGTAGAATGCAACATAGTCTCCAAGAATTTGTCTACGAAGAAGTACTTTCTTTGCGTTGCTTACCTGCTCTGTGTATTTAGGATTTTCTCCCTACCAAACAGACCTTTTTCTTCTCTCAGAGAAGCTGCTCTGTTTGCCAGTAGTCCATTGCTAACATTTTAGTCATATCATTTGGAGAATATGCTTCCGTGAAGCAATTAGAATTAGAATATGACAGGAAAACATAACCATTCAATTCAATTCAATTAGTACTCTCTATCCATCTCTCTTTCTCTCCCTCTTGCTCTGAGATTTAGAAGTAAAACAAATAATATAATATAGTAGTGAATAAAAAAAAGGAAATATGCTTCTTAACCGGAAAACCCTTTTCAGAGAGGTAAAGAGCTGATATTAAAGAAACAATAGGGAAGGCACAAATAAATAACTGAAAGGAAGGGTGTGGACTGTTGTGGCCTTTCATATTTTAAACTATTAGATGTTTCAGTGCCTGTAATAGAATTTGGAAGGCAGGGACTGCTCCTGGTGTTTCCAGTAACATCAAATTAAATATCTAAAAATACATCTTCAGAAAGAAGAAAGCATTGCCACGTGTGGCAGATCTTTTTTCTCTGTCTGTGAGTGAGCATCCATGGCTGATGGCCAATAATAGTTTCCAACGTAGAAGGAATCCTCAACACCCAGTTTTGAGTTCCTTGGTGCTCAGCACTAGTTCCCACAACCCCATAAACCTGTGTAAGACATGCTGGATGAATTCAGGAGGTCCACATTCCAGAATGCTCTCACTTGGTCTGCAGCCACTGAAATGGTTTGCAGATAGGAATGTGGTCCACTCTGGAATCCACACCCCTTTCCAATCTTATGAGGTGCCTTTCAGATGCTTCATTCTTCTGAAACCAGATTTTTCTGAGAAACATGGAGCAAAAGAGCATTAGAAGAACCCTGCTGGAAAAGCCCCAAGGCCTTATCTAGTCCAGCATCTTGTTCTCACAGTGACCAAGCAGCTGCCCATTGGTAGCCCACAAACAAAACATCAATGCAACAGCACTCTCTGCATTAGTGGTTCTTGGCAACTGGTGTTCAGTAAGGCTGTGCATAAATTGGACACACAGAGCCAACAATTGTTGTGAGTCCAGTTGGATTGACCCAGAGTGATCCATGGCCGTCTAGGGGGAGAGCATCAGGCAGGAAGGAGAGGCAGGCAAGATGGGAAAACTGTGTGTAAAGTCCAAGCAAGACCTATCTGACCAGTGAGCCACATCTTCCAGGAAAATGTAAACCCAGTGCCACAGCCCTCCTTCCTATATGACATCCTGTTCCACAGGATTAGTGTCTCCACTCATGACCTATTGTGCTCACTTCTCCTAGTCCAATGCAGGGGCGTAGCGAGGCGCTGCGACACCCAGGGCGGCATGGCAATTTGCACCCCCCCCCCCCGACTTCAAAACGGAGCCTAAACAGAGCATCCAGGCTCCAGGTAGATAGCTCACTGGTGTGCCCGCCGCACCAGTGGGCAATCTGCCTGGAGCCTGGGCACTCCGTTTAGGCTCCATTTTGAAGTCGCGGGGGTGCGATCCCCTCTACGTTGTACGCATGCACAGCATCCTGCTGCACATGCGTGCTATGTAGAGGGGGATCATGCCCCCACGACTTCTAAATGGAGCCTAAATGGAGCGTCCAGGCTCAGGCGCTGATTGCAGGGTGGGGCCGCGGGCCCCGAGTGCCACCCCCCCTCCAGCAGGCACCCGCACAGCGCCCAATAGCTCGGCGGGCACACCTGCAGCTTCCCCCCAAGGCTGCCGTGCAGGGGCTGCCATGCAGGGGTGGGGGCACAGCCCCGAGTGACACTCCCTCCAGGGCGGTTCCCGGGGCGGACCGCCCCCCGCCCCCGCTTGCTCCGCCCCTGGTCCAACGGCATCAGGGGAGCACCAAGTTGGGCAAAGCTTGCTTAGAGTTATTCACATTACCCCAAGGGCATGGAAAGACTGCTGCAAGGTCCACTTGAACAAAAACATAAGTCTCCTGGAAATTGTGCTGGAGAGTTTTTGACACACAACCTCAGTGAACAACAGGGAGTTTCGGGATTCTTTAGATGGTAGAATCCATTATAATAAAGTGCAAGTGTCTCTGCATCCAGTCCCTGTGTCCGTGGGATTGCGCCACTGCGCATGTGCCCCACGGACAGCCGTTGGGACTTGGAGCGCAGAGACTTCGGACAGCTGGGCGGAACTGTTGAAGCGGCGGGTGTGCGCGGGGGCATGCGGCGGGATGCGCTCTGCGCATGTCCCCGAGGTTGCTAGAGCAACAGGTCTGTTCTAGCACCCGTTAATTTAACGGGCTTCATGATACTAGTATTATATAAACCTGCAGCAAGGTCTTTTGATATCAGAGTTCATGTAACAACTTATTCCCTGAACTATGTATACCTTAAAGCTGAAGCACAATGTAAACAAAAGCCCTATTTTTATTAACAAGCACTCAAAGACGGATGAAGCTTTTTTTGTTTCACTATTACAGATGCAGTGCTTGTTTTCTGTCAGAAATTTCATTTCACTTTTCAACAAGAACTTTACTTATAATTCTGCACAACATAATTATTTAAATTAAAAAATGGCTGTACACTTTTACAATGGCCTGTAAAAAAAACACCTATAGGCCCTTTCTTGGTCCTTTTCCTCTACCTAAAGAAATTATACAGGTTCATAATGCCTGATTCCATAGCTAATTCCATCCCTATCTGCTGGCTAAACTGTCAAATTTCTCTTTAGCATTCTCAAGCTCTCCTGATTGGCTCTTTCTCCTGCCTTCCATGATTGGCTAAGAGTCTCTGAGATGATGATCTGATCATCTGTCTGTCACAGAGTTAACAAGCAATGCATTTAATTGTTAATACTCTGGAATGTTGGAATGGTCTGTTTCACGAGGAATAATTGATAAAACATGTGTTTGCACCTCTACAGTGATGAATGGGCTCATTTGACTTGGAAATGCCATCAAGGAGAGACATTCATTTGGGAATTATTTTGCAATTAAATCATATAAACACTGATAGCAATGATTTCTTTTAAACTAAAAGTATAATCCACAGACTTTTTAAAAAATGTTGGTGAGCAATTGTTACAGTATATAAAACTATTTCAATTCTTTTCCGTAGTTCTCATATTTTTCCCCTCAGTGAAGAACACCATGTAGAAGTGTCACTTTTTAAACCGTTAAATCTGCTTTAATATAGCAAACACTTCCCAGGCTTAAAAGAATCCCACTTGATCAGATATGACATAGGCTCCTGATGCTGGAACCTAGCCAATCTTTCCAGTCTGCTGCTTTAAAAAGAAAGAAGGGGAAACCCTGATAATAACTTTTAACTGGCAAAAATTAGAATTGGATGAGTTCCACAGAGTTGGTGTTGAGACAATGGCATATCCAAGAGATTTCCTTCGTCCCTACGGACCTTCTCGAGATCAATGGAGGGAGCCCACTTAGTAGTTCCACCACTCTTAGAAGTTTGGAGTGGCAGCGACCTGGTAGAGGGCATTGTCTGGGGCATCCCCTAAATTGTAGAATTGCCTCCCCAGAGAGGTGTGGCTGGAAGCTTCACTATCTAGCTTTAAATGAATGCCAAAGATGCCCCTCTTTACTCTGACTTTTGACAACTGACATGTGTGCTTCCAGGACTCACTCTATTCCTAGTTACAGGTAGGTAACCATGTTGGTCTGATCTAGTCGAAACAAAAAAATAAATTAAAAAATAATTCCTTCCACTAGCACCTTAGAAGTGTGCATGCACACGAAAGCACATACCTATGACAAACTTTGTTCATCTCTAAGGTGCTACTGGAAGGAATTTGCACTCTATTCCTGTGACCTTAATTTGTTTCAAATATTTTTTAACACTAAAACTTACATTGTTGTAACCCACTGTGGGACATCCTGATGAAGGACAGGCCGTAAATTTAAATACAGTGGTCCCTCCACTTATGAACTTAATCTGTTCTGAATGCACATTCATAGGTCGAAAAGTTCGGAAGTCGAAACGCGTTTTCCAATAGGAAATTTTTTGGGGGGAAAGTCGAAAAAACCACATGTAGAAATTTGTAAGTTGAGGAAACCGCATTTAAAGCCCTCAACGGTTTCCATTCAGATGTAGAAAAATTTGTAAGCGTGCGGCCATTTGTCCCGTTCATAAGTCGAAACCTACGGATGTCGAGTAATTCGTAAGTCGAGGGACCACTGTAACAAGTATCATGCATGAAGGAATGAAGGAATGATCTGATCAAAGTGAGTAGATTTAGTTCTGCTGCACTAATAATAATAATAATAATAATAATAATAATAATAATAATAAAAAATGGGATGGGGAGGCTGTGTGTAATAATAATAATAATAATAATAATAATAATAATAATAATAATAATAATAATAATAATAATTTATTTATACCCTGCCCATCTGGCTGGGTTTCCCAAGCCACTCTGCGCGGCTTCCAGCAGAATATTAAAACACAATGATTCATCAAATATTAAAAGCTTCCCTAAACAGGGCTGCCTTCAGATGTCTTCTAAAAGATAGTTGTTTATTTCTCTTTTACATCTGATGGGAGGGTGTTCCACAGGGCGGGCACCACCACCGAGAAGGCCCTGTGCCTGGTTCCCTGTAACTTCGCTTCTCGCAGTGAGGGAACCGCTAGAAGGCCCTTGGCGCTGGACCTCGGTGTCTGGGCAAAACGATGGAGGTGGAGACGATCCTTCAGGCATACTGGGCTGAGGCTGTTTAGGGCTTTAAAGGTCAGCACCAACACTTTGAATTGTGCCCTGAAACGTCCTGGGAACCAATGTAGGTATTTCAGGATATTGGATAGGATTTACCTAATAAATCACAACAGCAGAAGCCTTGTGCAAAGACTTCTTCTTGTGCAAAGGGGCTTCCACCTCTTTCTCCTCCTGTGCCACCCAATAGTGACTTGGGGAAGTTGAGAGAACCTACAGAATAGTGTGCTGGTGGGGGGGGGGGTCATTCTACCTGACAAGCCAAAATGTTCTCAGACCCATTATGTTACCTTAGATGACTTTCTAATTAATGGTGCTGAAGCCAGCGACATGTTGCTACCTTCCTTTCTCACTCGCCCACTCTCTAAATACAACCATGAACAAATTTCAGTTTGCCTTATGGGATATAGTATATATGGCTAACGGGATATGAACTCTCTAACTCCATGGTGTTGGCTAGTTCTCCACAGAGTTTGTATCGTTTTGGTTTTTTGTCCTCAGCATAGTTCTTCTCCAGGCAGGAATGAGGAAGAAACAATTCAGAAGAGTCCTGAAATAATTGTGAAGGCACCAGTGTGGGAAATATGTGTATCATAAATAATGTGAATAAATAAAAGGAAAAGAGGATGAAAACCCAGGAGAGTGTGCCAGCCATTGCGAATTACATGGCATGGGCTTTTTCTATGACCTTTCCAAATGCAATGTTTTCTACATTTATATTGGGGGGGAAATCATACTTTTCTTCAAGTTCTTTCAAGAGCCCACAGCACCATATATATTATATTTAGTATACTAAAGATGAACTGTAGAGCTATTGCTCCTATGAAGAAGCCAAATTACTTCATAGTGCAATACAGAAGAAAAAGTTGGAGAATAAATGGGCGCCATCAAATATGAAAGATGACTATTTTATCACTATTGGATTCCCTCCCTTATTTACTTTTCCAAACGTCTCAGGAATTTACAGGTCAAGTAATTGCTTTACTAACCATTTATGCTGCTAAAAAGTGGCACACAGTACAGCCTCTTAATAACACTTTAGAAGGGTGGGTTAAAATAAAACTAGACAAGGAAAATATATTTTTTTAACTTTTTGAAGAGATTATATACACACACACACACACACACACACACACACACACACACACACACATATATATATATATATATATATATATATATATATATATATATATATATACACACACACACTAAATACAATATCACCCTTTACAGGGAGCAGAGCATAAACATAGCCATGAAAATGACTTAGCTTTCCTGGACAGCATTTGGAAATATAGCAGTAGAAATATGCTCATTATTCCTCTGCCTGATGCACATTGGGGATACTGTTATATGGTATTGGTAAAGACATTCAGAAATGGTCCATGGTTGCACAAATTGTTTATTTCTACCACTTCTTATTTCCTTCTTTTAAAACATGGGCCATTTAACAACAGAGCTACAATAAATATCTACAGTCTGTGATTCTGATAGTATTGTTACTCAGCAATGGCACACAAGCTTCAAGGAATTTAAAATACGGTTACCAAGTCAATAATTAGGAAGTGTTTTAATCTTGCATAGCACAATGCAATAGCTTCTAACAGGCAGCAATGACAAAAATTATACATCTTGTCTGTGGGTCACAAGAATTCAGAGACTAGGTTCTTACTGTGGTGGTCTGGGAGCTGCTACAGCACTATTCCTTCTGTGCTCAGATTAATGAGTTACAGCAGGGATCCCCAAACTTACCCGGCTTCTGATCGTGTGGCGGACAGGAGGGCGGGCGAGTGCTCGCCTGTGCGCATGTGCACACACTCTTACAGGTGCGCTGGCGTGCTTCCGGGTCAAAAAAAAAAAAGCGCCGAAAATCATTTGTGTACATGTGCATGGGCCTCCCCCGACCCAGAAGCGCACCGCTGCACCGGTAAGAGCGGGCGGCGGGGGGCATCGTGGTCATTGCAGGTCGGATAAAAGAGGCCTTTGGGCCATATGCGGTCTGGGGACCCCTGTGTTACAGGGAACCAGGCAGAGGGCCTTCTTGGTGGTGGGTGCCTGCCCTGTGGAACACCCTCCCATCAGATGTCAAGGAAATAAACAACTGCAGTGGTACCTCTAGTTACGAACTTAATTTGTTCCGGAGGTCCGTTCTTAACCTGAAACTGTTCTTAACTAGAGGCATGCTTTTGCTAATGGGGCCTCTTGCTGCCGCTGTGCCGCTGGCACACGATTTCTGTTCTCATCCTGGGGCAAAGTTCTCAACTTGAGGTAACTGTTCCAGGTTAGCGGAGTTTGTAATTTTAAATTAACTCCATTCACCAGCTAGCTTTCAATATTTCATCACCCCTTCAACTGCACAGTGTCATCCAGGAAATGTTCACCATCCTGGCACAGAAACCTAATCAATAAAGAACACACCCTCAAAACAAAATAATAAAATTCCTTCCAGTAGCACCTTAGAGACCAACTAAGTTTGTCATTGGTATGAGCTTTCGTGTGCATGCAGACTTCTTCATGTACACTGAAACAGGAGTCACCAGACCCTTATATATAGTGAGAGGGTGGGGAGGGGTATTACTCAGAAGGGTGGTGGGGATGGGTGATTGACTGGTACCAGATGGGTGATTGACTGATATACTGGTACCAGAGCCTGCAATAAACCCAGATGCCAACTTTGCTGCCACATACACCCAGACAACACCATTCCTGGCCCCAACAACATCAAACATACCATCTCAGGACTATATAATTGCTCATCTTCTAACATTGTGTATGCCATCAAATGTCAACAGTGCCCTTCAGCTCTCTATATTGGACAAACAGGCCAAACCCTACGCCAAAGGATAAATGGTCATAAATCTGACATCAGGAATCACAAGACAGAGAAACCAGTAGGAGAACACTTCAATCTCCCAGGACATTCTATACAAGATCTCAAATTAGCTGTCTTATTACAACAGAATTTAAGAAATAGACTGGAAAGAAAAGTTGCTGAACTGCAACTTATTACCAAACTTAAAACCATGGAGAGACCTGATCTGAATAGAGACATTGGATTCTTATCTCATTATACATGATAAAGCTATTTCTAGCCATCTCACCCCTTGCTTTTTCCTGTAAGACCAATTGCAGTCGTTAACAGACGTCAACAGGTTTACCACACCTATCAGCCAATCACCCATTCCCACCACCCTTCTGAGTAATACCCTTCCCCACCCTCTCACTATATATTAAGGGTCTGGTGACTTCTGTTTCAGTGTATCTGAAGAAGTGTGCATGCACACGAAAGCTCATACCAATGACAAACTTAGTTGGTCTCTAAGGTGCTACTGGAAGGAATTTTTAAAATTTTGTTTCGACTACATCACACCAACACGGCTACCTACCTGTAACGCCCTCAAAAGTTGCTCTGGAAAAGATTTTTATATTCTGTTTTGGTATATCTGAACTGTGACATGATTGGTCAAACACTTGTTTCTTTGCACTGGGCATGTCATTATACCTGCTACCAGATTGGTATAGAAAGGATAGAGATAGAAAAAGATGAAAAGACCCTAACATACAGTTCAGCATTCTAGCACTCTCGACAACCCAATTACACTGTTGCTGGCTAGATATCAGCTCCACTATTTCTTAAATGGACTTAATTACAGCTGTGGTGTACATTAAATGTGACTGCTTTATTGTAAGATCAATATGACTGTCACGCGAATAAATATTGTTCATTATTTTGCACTGCAGTACAGTGTCTGCTATGTCATATTAATGGAAGACAACCCTTATTATACTCTCTTAATGAAGTCCTAGCCCAGCACATATTTGAATTCTTCCACAGGAGACACTGGGGTGAATTGGCATGCACCAAGGTTGAATTGGAGTACAGAGATGCCCACATTTATTACCGCCTGGTGGTCAGTGTGTAACTTTATGCTGTTAAGAATAGATTCACATGTGTCCTCACCATGTTACATATAGGTGTATCTGACCTTTCTGGCCTTTTTAAGGATTATTAAACATGCACTGGATTGTGGAAGGCAATAGAACCTCACGGTTACAGCAGAGCATAACACGATTATTATGTTTGGGGTAGAAAAGACTGATGTTGCCAAGTAATATAATATCATTAAGAAATCCACAATAAAACATTTTAAGTATTCATATACAACAATATTACAAAACAGGAGGTCAAAAAGTGGTCTAAACATTACTTCCCAGTAAATATATTGTCCCTCAGCCTCAGTCCTTCATGCTGATCTCCCCGTTGTCCTGAGCCCTGTGTGAATTTCCCCTGCCCAAGACATAATCAAACTAACTTTTCATCTCCTTCCCAGAAATGTTGACAAGAAAGAAACAGTTTGACGTTCTCCATGGTGAACAGTTGGTGTCAGACTGTGTTTGCCGTGTAGGTCTTTCCACAAGGTTTTACTTGTCAGTTGAGACTTTTCGTGTGTGAGGTTGTGGGTTTGAAGTTCTCCTCAGGGGAGCAAATGCTGGTATCATTTGGCTGGGAGGCACATCTCATCCCTGCTAAGCAAAGCCAAAATGACCAGCCCAAATTATCCCTGCAATACGGGGGGGGGGGGGGGCAAAATTGCAGTTGATTGGGGAGGGCAGAAGTAGCTTACCCAGTACAGTGAAGTCATATCATTATTGCTTCTGCTTACCAGGAAAGGGAGTGGTAAGGCGGCAGTGAATTTGGGACTTTGTGGGTGAGCTGGGCAAGCTGTGTGTGTGAAGTCTTCCAACAGTTTTTCCTCCCAAAATTATCTTCTGAAATAATTTTAAAACTGGATCCATACTTATCCCCCAAAATTGACTCAGTATAAGACAGCTTCATTTTTTCTTTCATATCCTCCAGTTTTACCACACTACTGAAACCTGACATAAATGTTTCTCAGTGGCCGCAGACAGGTTGCTCTGCAGAGAGCAGCCAAGTGCCCATCCCACTGATATTTAGTCTCACATAAATAAATTGATATTCAAGTATTGCACTTTAAGTTGTCGTAGATAAGCTGACACTCAGTGAAAATAATGACTCTGATAGAAGATTCAAATGCAGAAACAACCTCAAGGCATACAGCACTTAGAATCTCTGTTCATGTATGAATCACTATTCATTACAAAAAAAGAGAAATAGGGAAGTGAGAGCAATTTTGTCCTAATAATGTTTAGCATTTATATGGCACATTGCAGGGAATCTAGCTAGCCTTATGGAAAATATTTTGATCTCCTTCAGATGGTTCAACCTGATGAGGAACTTCTGCATTCACTTTGAATTTGGGTGGCATTTCCATGGCAACTCTTGTTTCAGATATTTAAAGCAGATATTCTCTCAATAATACTTTCAACAGCCACGTAAAGTAGATGAGCAATGTTCTTCCCATAATGCCAATGGGAAGCAATGCAACCCTTATCAGGTTTACTCAGAAGGAATTCCCAGTTCAATGGGGCCTGTGACCTACAGACCTGGCATCAGGATGGGCTGCTATAGGGTGTAGCTAATGGCTTTGCTGGGAAATGTCATATGAATTTCCCACAATGCCCTTGTTAACTGCCAGCCACTCATTCAGTGTGCTGTTGCTCCTCCTTTTAGCATCCACCTAGGTAGGAAGGGGCTCACCACATGGCATTTTGCTAAGGGACCCTTCAAAACAGAACACTGTCTTGCACCCTAGTAAAAGCGTATCTCACATATTGCCCTCCAGACTCTGTTGGACTTCAATTCCCATCAGCCCCAGCCAGCACAACCAAGGTGTTAACAGAAGTTGTCATTCAAGGCACCTGAAGGGCATCAAATTGACTACCCCTGTTTAAGATTGTTGACTTTGTGAGTGCAGTTTGAGAGTTTTGAACTGTTGGCATCCCAGTTTGTTTTAGATCTATAATCTGTTAAATATTAAAGAAAAATCTCTACTTTGCATTCTTTCCCACATTGACTCAGAAATAGGAACATAGGAAACTGCCTTATACTGAGCCAGACCACTGGTCCATCTAGCCCAATACTGTAAACACGGGCCGGCGGAAGCTCTGTAGGATTCATAGCTGCCAAGTTCTCCTTTTTTTTAAAGGGAAATTCCCTTATGCTGAATAGGCTTCCTCGTGAGAAATGGGAAAACTTGGCAGCTATGGTAGGATTTCAGACAGGGGACCTGCAAATGCCAAGGATTGAACTTGGGGCCTTCCACATGCAGAGCAGATGTTCTCCCACTGAGCTATGGCTCTTCCAAAGTGAATTCCAATGATTTCAATACATGTACTATCTTTAGTATGAACACATATAGCCATGACTGGTCTGTTTTGCAAGGCCTTTATTTCCAGACGTCCTAAAGCAGGCATCCCCAAACTGCGGCCCTCCAGATGTTTTGGCCTACAACTCCCATGATCCCTAGCTAACAGGATAAGTGGTTGGGGAAGATGGGAATTGTAGTCCGAAACATCTGGAGGGCTGAAGTTTGGGGATGCCTGTCCTAAAGCCTTACGGTCCTTGCTGCTCACACACGAGACCCATTGATTTGTATGAGAATTAAGCAGCTGTTACTGAGCGCAGGGTTGCAACCACAGCTAGAGTATACATTTGTGGGTGGGTGTTTTATATCATGGCAATGTTTGGGATTGTTTTATATTATGTTTTCAATTTTTTTTACAGCTTTGTAGCTAGAACTTTATGAATTTTCCATAAATATCAGGGAAAGAAAGCAATAACCTTGATATTTTGACAGAACGAGTGCATAAAACAAAGAGCAGCTGGGAAGCCCTGCAATAGATTTCTCCCCCTCCCTTCTTAGACTAAAATGGGTGACATTTCAGATATCCTCGACACTGAATCTAATCCTTTTCCTTGATAACAGGCATTACTCATCGTCTTTCACTTTGCTTCTTTAATAAAGGCAGCATCACACTGGGAACAGTTTCTTTCTTGCTTTCTGTTTTGCTCTTCGTGGGCTTGTGTGTAATTTATTGATCGAAGGACATCTCAGCTCAGTGGTTGCATCTTTTATGTTTCCCAGTCAGAATCTCCCTCCCGCCCACACTCACGGTTTTCTTTTTATCTGGACAGAAAAAACATTTGACATGACCCAGTAAGAGAATGACATCCTGAATCTAAAGAAATGGTGCCAGGATAGGGGGTGGAATGCTGCCCTGAGGACTTTGGGGAGCTTTCTCCTGAGATGGCCTTTTCAGAAATCAAATAAAGAATAAAGGCAGGCACGCTCTGATGTAGCCAATAAAAGCATAGCATGAGAATTGTTTTGTTGCAATAGATCAATATCCATTCTAATCCAGCATTCCACTGACCTCATAGATATCTCTAGGAATCTTGCATGTGGATCTGGAGGCAATGCCTTATTTTGCTTGTTTTTAGAGTCTGGTATTTGGTTGTATAGTCCTCCTGAATGCAGGAGATCCACAAAGCCATCAACAGACCTAGCCTTTATAAATATCTCTTGGATCTCAAACCAATGATTTATGAGGTTTAGCTTCTTAGGAGATAGTTCAGGCGCAATGCATTGATTTCCCCATTGATTTCTTAATAATAATAATAATAATAATAATAATAATAATAATAATAATAGTTGTTTAGTCGTTTAGTCGTGTCCGACTCTTCATGACCCCATGGACCTTAGCATGCCAGGCACTCCTGTCTTCCACTGCCTCCCGCAGTTTGGTCAAACTCATGTTCGTAGTTTCGAGAACACTGTCCAACCATCTCGTTCTCTGTCGTCCCCTTCTCCCTGTGCCCTCAATCTTTCCCAGCATCAGGGTCTTTTCCAGGGAGTATTCTCTTCTCATGAGGTGGCCAAAGTATTGGAGCCTCAGCTTCACGATCTGTCCTTCCAGTGAGCACTCAGGGCTGATTTCCTTCAGAATGGATAGGTTTGATCTTCTTGCAGTCCATGGGATTGCAGTCCAAATGCAGTCATAATAATAATAATAATAATAATAATAATAATAATAATAATAATACCGTATATGGGATGAATACACCCATAATGGCAACAGCAGATGAGTAGCAGGTTTCACAGGAATCTGATCTTTAGTTACAAAAATGTGATTCAGTGCTCTGTGTCTTGTTGATACTTTTATGCTGTAAGAAGGTACAGACTAACAAATTTCCACGAACAAAACTCTGCTGAACTTCAGTCTCTTTCTCTCTCACTCCCTTTCTCTTTCTTTTAATTGGGCATATGTATATATCCTTGGGAATTAAATAGATTTCAGGCTAAATCTTGATTTTATTTATCCTGGAGCAAAACCCAGCTGCAGATGCCTGATTTTTATAAATAACTTTTTTGTACAGTTGTAACCATATTACTGTTTCTATAACATATTTAGACTGATGAGGATTGGGTGTAAATTGTCATGTATTTTTTTCTCTGTGAGAACAGAGTCAGAAGAAACTTCAGAATGTTCAGGGCACTCTGCAATCTACTATTCATTAATTTCATTTAATACAATAACTGAGCCAGAGAAGAAACAAGCCAATTGTTGCATAGAGACCACAATCTGTGTTATGAAAACAAGGAGCTTCAGAATGTCTAACGATAGTCAGAATTGGGAATGGAAGGATCTGTCAATTTCAATTCTCTCAGTTTCTTATTTTTTCAATCTTAAATTTGGTTGTCTAGATTTCTGCAGCCATCTGCAGCTTTTCTATTTCCTTTTTGAAAATCCTCATAAAATTCTTCAGCATTTAATGCAAATATCTCATAACGAACACATTTCTGTATGACATTTTGACTAATGCATACCGGTACATTTTTACAAGGAATTTATCCTAATATATTTTGGTACGTTATTTTTGCTATTATATTCATTTTTATGCACACTTTCCTCCAATATATGCAGTTTTATTAACATTGTTTGGTTGGAGAATTCCATAATAAACATTGAATGGATTTCATAGGATGACTCTGTTTTGGTTCTCATATGGTTTAGCAAAGTGCACAGTTGATATATTCATGTTTAAATGTGAACTAAATTGAAATTCTCCCTCATCCCTAGTGCACAACATGTTTCCATGTGTATGTAGGGCAGCTTTCACCAATGTGGTAAAGGTAAAGGGACCCCTGACCATTAGGTCCAGTCATGACCAACTCTGGGGTTGCGGCACTCATCTTACGTTATTGGCTGAGGGAGCCAGCGTACAGCTTCTGGGTCATGTGGCCAGCATGACAAAGTTGCTTCTGGCAAACCAGAGCAGCACGCGGAAACGCCGTTTACCTTCCCGCTGAAGCAGTACCTATTTATCTACTTGCACTTTGACGTGCTTTCAAACTGCTAGGTTGGCAGGAGCTGGGACCGAGCAATGGGAGCTCACCCGTCACAGGGATTCAAACTGCCGCCCTTCTGATCGAAAAGCCCTAGGCTCTGTGGTTTAACCCACAGTGCCGCCCATGTACCATCACCAATGTGTTACCTTCCAGCTTTTTGGACTATGAATGTTTTGGCTGTGCAGGTTTAGGGTTTCGGGACTTGTGGTACAAAATATCTGGAGGGCATCAGGTTGGCAAAATGTCAGTTTTTTCTTTCCTTTAATGGCCCCTTCTATCTAGTGCAATATTGCTGCACTGGTGACAGATTTTCTGTGAGTTCATGGGGTTGTTCCTGAACAGGAAATGTCCCTTAGTGTACATGCTAATGTAATTGGCTTTCCCCACAGTGCCCACAGTGTAGAAATGTCTTTAATTGTTACAATATGCATGTGATTGTGTAATAAAATGATCATATATCCAGTTGCATCTATTGCAAAATTGCACATACAGAACAAAAGCTGAAAGCATTGCCAAGCATTCAAATTGGTCCAGTGTTACGTTTTTGCATACAATTATGGGTTTAAAGAATATTCCCTGGGATATTGTCAAACTCCCATTAAGCTGGAGAGGGAGATGGTTGCGAAGGGAAAATGTAGACCGCTGTGCTTGAAATGTAGCAGAGAAAGCCACGAATTTTCACTATGTTTCATTTTTGAATGAACCTTTTGAGATCCCAGTGTTATGTGTTAATTTATGAAATTAGATTTCACCAATCATTGCAGTTTTCAGTTTCAACAGTGTCCCATTTGAATTTGAAATATTCATTTTAACTCTGTTCTCTCACCATTCAAGTTGCAATTTCACATCTACAATAGCGTAGAAGTCCAGAAACGTGCCAGCTTTTATGTTTCATCACATATACTCCCATTACTGTGCACTTGCCAACTGCTCACTGTAGCCATGCAATCTTATGGGTCTATGAGGGTCCATCAAAGCCCTCTAGTTGGTTCTGGAACATTTCTAAGACCTATGAGGCTGCAATTTTCAGGACACATGAGTCATTCCCAAGTTAGTTTGCCACTGCAATCTTAAGAGGAAAATACTGTCTGGGCGCAGTCTAAAATTCTCATGTCCACGTTTTTAAGATTCCACCTCTTCCCCCCAATCACGTCTTGACCTTCTTGAGGCTGCCAATAAATGTGGCATATTTGTGAGGTATTATATTACTTTTCATATTCAGGAAATCCTTCTAGCGGTGTCTAATAGACATGAAAACCTCATTGCTTTCCTTTGGGGATTCAGAAGTCTCCGCTATTAAATATAATTTACAGTGGGTTTTGGCTTCTGAGTTCAAACCAGATCTTGGCACAAGAATGGCAAAACATTATTTTTCAAAATTTTATTTTCGTTAGTAAGCCAATACTTTCCCCCTTTTAGGAATTTCATATTTCAAACCCTTGATGTCTTAGCCAAGGCTAAAGACACACAGCCTAAAGTTACCAAACATGTTCACCACAAATGATGGCGATAGAGGCAGTAAGAATGACTGGATGGATGTCTTAGTGATTTCCTCTCCTCAGCTGAAGCTAGAACAACGATTCCCTCCCACACCATTAACTGCATATCTCACCTCTACCCGTTTTTTTAAAAAAGTAACCTGAGATGTTTCAATACTACAAATACACACAGTGTTACCGGTAGGCTTGAGGGCAAAGGAAAACAGTAACACTTTTCTTAAGTTCTTATCCTTCTCCAATAATAATGAAAGTTCTAGAAACCATGGAATAGATTTCTGTGTGACTCATGAGACTGTGTGCATGTCTGTGGCGTACAATTACCTTGGGACAAAGACAGAGTCCCAGTGGTCAAATTCTTTTTAAAATGTCAAGTCATCTTCCTGTTTGGATCCCATGCTTTCCAACCCAATCCTTGGTTCCAACAGTGGTGGAGTTAAGTAATTTTAGACTCTGGACAGAAAGGCTTCACCCACCCACTCCTCTTTAACTGATAATTGTGCTACTTTAGTTACAAACTAGGCCCAATGTGTTTGGGGGCAATCCTAGTCAATGGGACTCTGGATTTTAGCCCCTAAGACCTGTTCTGGCTCCCAACAAATTGGGTATTGTTCTTTCATTCTTTTCTTAAGTATATACACTTTGCAGTTGATCAGAGCTACCTTCCTTCTTCATTGGTAGTAGTAATGATCACTAGAGCTGTTCAAGGGGCAGGACCACTTAAACGAAGAACAGCTCTAGGCTGAAGTGAATCCCTTGTGCAAATATTCACAAATGGTGTGCCAAAAGAGAATGGCAAGCCTGCTGTGTGGAATCCATTTCCCGAGTAATCAATTTCTCCCAAGACCCCCCAAAGGACACACAGTTTTCCAGTTTTGTCTCTGCACAATCTCCTCCTTAGGGCTTGCTGTCTTCTGAGCAGTAGCCCCTGGGCTTGGGTAGCACTGTTTATTATTTGGAGTGATCATTCAGTCTCTTCCAGTGACAAGCAAGCTGCCTCTTATTGCATCTCTGATATGTCACTGCTCTGAGCATCTCTACTGAATGAAAAGGAGTCCTTCTTCATGAAAGGAACATGATATAGATAGGCAATGGAACCTGCACTAAGTTTGCAATGGAATTCCATGCATCTATAGGATAGTTTGGCACACTGTGCCAATTCAGCTTTGAGGTATGGAGGCTGAATGTTTTAGTGCTGAGGTGACAATTTAGCCCAGCTGAAACATATAGGCTTTGAGGGTGGAGCTGGACCAAAACATACATTTGGGAGGGGGGATTCATCAAAAAGCACTGAGAATGTGTGTTTTACATTTAAAGTGCATAAAATGCATACAAAATGATAACAAAATGTGTAGAATTCAAATGTGGACTTTCCATGCATTCTTTCAAAACATCCATGCAAAATGAGATGGTATGGACCTACCTATGACTGAGCATCAATGAAAGTGAAAACAAGACAGAATTAAGCTACTCAAGCCCTCTCTAGCTATCTGCTTACTGACCAAGCCCAGAACAGGAAAGAAAGAAGAGTGTGAAAGTGAAATTCAAGAACAGAAGAAAGAACTTTACAGAAATGTCAAGAAGCACAGAAAAAGTTCACCTTTAGGTTAAAATATGACCAACAGCTGCTGGGCTCATTTTTCATTCATCTTGAATTGCTTACCCCTAATCCCGAATTGCATTTGTGACGTTTAGTAAGATCATTTTATCCACTAGAAAACAGAGAACATAAAGTACAACCTCATTTATCCAAATTGCCAGTCTGGGCAGCCAAGATAGCCAACTTGGTTCCAGAAGACTAGTTAAACGGTGTGTGTGTTTACACAGAAGAATATTTACAGTAGCCCACATAATATTAAGCGTATATCCAACTGAATGTCAAATGTTGTGAAATGGCCACATCACTCACTGGTATATGTTAAACCGTAGAAGCTGTTGCATGCCTAAAGCTTAACCACACCAGTTTGCTTTTTATAGGAGGCGGTCAAGGATGAGAATTTACTGGTTTTCTCCACATAAGCACTACCCTATCATGCTTTTTCTCATCCCAATTTATTTGAGTTTCCATAACTAGTAGTCTCAAGAAATCACAGATTCAGGTTATGGATCTTTCTTCTGCTGTTAATTTAGCTTTTGTACATAGACTTCTCAGTGCTAATTGATTGTTGTGCCATGATTGTTTGAATGTTGGCATTTGGATCAGGGGTTGAATACTCTGTCCTGAAGCTCTTTGGCAGCACACTCCTATGCATGTCAACTCAGAAATTAGTCCTATAGTGCAGTGACACTTACTGCCAGGTAAGTGTATATAGGATTACATCCTGGCAAGCTTGTACCAATCCCCACATCTCATCTACTCTTGTCTTCCTCCCGCCCTCTCTCTCTCTCTGACTTACCTATCTCATAGGCCTGTTATGATAAAGTGGGGAAATCCCACCCATTTAACACAACTCCAAGCACATTGGAGAAAAGGTGGACTATAAATAGCAAGAGCTACAATTTCTACTTGTATTTGAAAACAAAATAGCAATATTAAATGCTATATATAATGTAAAATGGAAGTAAAAAAGAAATGCCAACCCTTGGAAGAATCATAGAATCATAGAATCATAGAATCATAGAGTTGGAAGAGACCACAAGGGCCATCCAGTCCAACCCCCTGCCAAGCAGGAAACACCATCAAAGCATTCCTGACAGATGGCTGTCAAGCCTCTGCTTAAAGACCTCCAAAGAAGGAGACTCCACCACACTCCTTGGCAGCAAATTCCACTGCCGAACAGCTCTTACTGTCAGGAAGTTCTTCCTAATGTTTAGGTGGAATTTTCTTTCTTGTAGTTTGAATCCGTTGCTCCGTGTCCGCTTCTCTGGAGCAGCAGAAAACAACCTTTCTCCCTCCTTTATATGACATCCTTTTATATATTTGAACATGGTTATCATATCACCCCTTAACCTTCTCTTCTCCAGGCTAAACATACCCAGCTCCCTAAGCCGTTCCTCATAAGGCATCGTTTCCAGGCCTTTGACCATTTTGGTTGCCCTCTTCTGGACACGTTCCAGCTTATCAGTATCCTTCTTGAACTGTGGTGCCCAGAACTGGACACAATACTCCAGGTGAGGTCTGACCAGAGCAGAATACAGTGGTACTATTACTTCCCTTGATCTAGATGCTATACTCCTATTGATGCAGCCCAGAATTGCATTGGCTTTTTTAGCTGCTGCATCACACTGCTGACTCATGTCAAGTTTGTGGTCAACCAAAACTCCTAGATCCTTTTCACATGTACTGCTCTCAAGCCAGGTGTCTCCCATCCTGTATCTGTGCCTTTCATTTTTTTTGCCCAAGTGTAGCACTTTACATTTCTCCTTGTTAAAATTCATCTTGTTTGCTTTGGCCCAGTTGTCTAATCTGTTAAGGTCATTCTGAAGTGTGATCCTGTCCTCTGGGGTGTTAGCCACCCCTCCCAACTTGGTGTCATCTGCAAACTTGCTCAGGATTCCCTCAAGCCCATCATCCAAGTCATTGATAAAGATGTTGAACAAGACTGGGCCCAAGACAGAACCCTGTGGCACCCCACTAGTCACTACTCTCCAGGATGAGGAGGAGCCATTGATGAGCACCCTTTGGGTTCGGTCAGTAATCCAGCTACAAATCCACTGAATGGTAGCATTGTCTAGCCCACATTTTACCAGCTTCTTTACAAGAATATCATGGGGCACCTTGTCAAAGGCCTTGCTGAAATCAAGATAGGCTACATCCACAGCGTTCCCTTCATCTACCAGGCTTGTAATTCTGTCAAAAAATGAGATCAGATTAGTCTGACATGACTTATTTTTCAGGAACCCATGCTGACTTTTAGTGATCACAGAGTTTCTTTCTAGGTGCTCACAGACTGTTTGCTTAATGATCTGCTCTAGAATCTTTCCTGGTATTGATGTCAGGCTGACTGGGCGGTAATTGTTTGGGTCCTCTCTTTTCCCCTTTTTGAAAATAGGGACAACATTTGCCCTCCTCCAGTCTGCTGGAACTTCGCCTGTTCTCCAGGAATTTTCAAAGATTATTGCCAGTGGTTCTGAAATCACCTCTGCCAGTTCTTTTAATACTCTTGGATGTAGTTCATCTGGCCCTGGAGACTTGAATACATCTAAACTAGCCAAGTATTCTTGTACTACCTCCTTACTTATTCTGGGCTGTGTTTCCCCTGCTGAATCATCTGCTCCATATTCTTCAGGTCGGGCGTTGTTTTCTTTCTTGGAGAAGACTGAGGCAAAGAAGGCATTGAGGAGTTCTGCCCTTTCTCTGTCCCCTGTTTGCATTTCACCATCTTCTCCTCTGAGTGACCCCACTGTTTCCTTGTTTTTCCTTTTGCTACGGACATACCCATAAAAGCCCTTTTTGTTGCTTTTAACCTCTCTGGCGAGCCTGAGTTCATTCTGTGCTTTAGCTTTTCTGACTTTGTCTCTACACGTGCTGGCTATATGTTTGAATTCCTCTCTGGAGATTTCCCCCCTTTTCCATTTTTTGTACATATCCCTTTTAAATCTTAACTCAGTCAAAAGTTCTTTAGATAGCCAGCCTGGCTTCTTTAGGCACCTTCCATGTTTCCGTCTCATTGGTATTGCCTGAAGTTGTGCTTTTAATATCTCCCTTTTAACAAACTCCCAACCATCATGAACTCCCTTCCCTTTTAGTATTACTGTCCATGGGATTTCACCCAGCGTTTCCCTAAGTTTTCTGAAGTCGGCTTTCTTAAAGTCTAGAATTTGGACCTTAGTATGCTTGGTTGCTCCTTTCCGCTGGATAATAAACTCCAGAAGAGCATGGTCACTCCCACCTAATGATCCTGCCACTTCTACCCCACTAACCAAGTCATCACTATTGGTTAGGACCAGATCTAAAATGGCTGATCCTCTTGTTGCTTCTCCCACTTTCTGGACAATGAAGTTGTCTGCAAGGCCAGTGAGGAATCTGTTCGACCTTATGCTCTTGGCTGAGTTTGACATCCAACAAATATCAGGATAGTTGAAATCCCCCATTACTACTATCTCACTTCCTTTGGAATGCTTGGCCATCTGTTCCAGGAAGGCATCATCTGTGTCCTCAGTTTGGCTTGGGGATCTATAGTAAACTCCCACAATGAGATCACTGTTGTTTTTCTCTCCCTTAATTTTGACCCAGATACTCTCAATTTGGCTTTGAAGTTTTAAATCCTGGATCTCTTCACAGGTATACATATCCCTAACATATAAAGCTACTCCTCCTCCTTTCCTGTTTGGTCTATTTCTCTTAAATAGATTGTATCCCTCTATTACTACATTCCAGTCATGAGACTCATCCCACCAGGTTTCAGTGATGCCTATTATGTCATATTTAGTTTGCTGTACCAAGAGCTCAAGTTCATCTTGTTTATTTCCCATGCTCTGTGCATTAGTATACAGACATTGAAGACCGTTGATCATTCCCCCATGTCTCTTATTTAAGGATATTTTCGTCCCACCACTAGGTCTGCATGCTGCTTGCTCCATTTGGTCCTTGACATTTGGATGATCATCTTCAGCATTTGATAGACTCCTACCTTCAGGACCACTGTCTCCCTCCCCCACATAAGTCAGTTTAAAGCCCTCCTGATGAGGTTTTTGAGTTTTGTGGCAAAAACATTCCTCCCAACTTTTGTGAGGTGCAGTCCATCACTTGCCAGAAGTCCATCATCAAGAAACTGCAGACCGTGATCTAGGAATCCAAACCGTTCCTGTTTGCACCATTTGCGAAGCCAGTTGTTCACTTCCCCTATTTTTCCCTCTCTCCCTGGGCCATGTCGTTCAACTGGGAGGACAGAAGAGATGACAATTTGTGCATCTAATTGCTTCAACTTCCTGCCCAGAGCCTCATAATCATTTTTGATCTTCTGTAAGCTATGGCTTGCAGTGTCATTGGTTCCCACATGCACCAAAAGGAAGGGGTATTTGTCGGTGGGTTTTATTATTCCTTGCAGCCGTTCTGTTACATCTTTGATCTTGGCCCCAGGTAGACAGCACACCTCTCGAGACATCTTGTCAGGCCCACAGATCACTGCTTCTGTACCCCTCAGTAGGGAATCCCCAATCACCACTACACGCCTCTTCAGAGGCTTGGTTGGGATTCTTCTATGTGCTGTCCCTTCCAAGGTTACCTGCATATTTCCAGAGGACTGACTTGGTTGCTCGTCTTCATATTCCTCATCAACTGTGATGAGGGAGAGATCCTCAGGTGGAGTCTGTTCCTCGTCTTCCATGAGCACTTCAAAACGGTTGTTTAATTCTAAGCACTCAGAGCGATCCCTGGGCCCATTCACTCTATTTTCCTGAGTCTCCTCCAGGTCCTCAAAATACTCCTTCATTCTACGCTTGTTTCATTTTGCCCTTCAGCAAGCAGCCAAGAGGGCAGAATTGATGGACTGATGACAAGATCATTGGTTTATTGTTTGCCTCCATCTGATAACCTATAACCAGAGACATTATATCATCCTAAAAAAAATAGTTTCCCTCAGCTGACAGCAAGAGTACTTCAATGATTTGATATTGACCTACTTGAAGTTTGATAGGCATCCAGGCTAAAAATGTTATTTATTAGAGAACAGAAAGCGATTGCTTGAATCAGAGAAAGGGAGCAGCTCCCATATTCTGGCAACACTTGCTTTTCTTTTCTTTTTGCTGTTGATTATTTTATCAAGCAAATTTAGAAGCACAGTGGCTCTAAATAGGCTGCAGAATTTTGATGGATGAAAAGCATATATATGGCAAATGTTGAAACTTATGTATGAGGAAGTACATGAGGCACTAGGGATGGAGAAATCTGGGATGAATTTAGGGTTCCCATATTCCAGCTATGTCTGGGACATTCCGGACGTATCACAACCCAATCTCAGTTTCTCATTTTTCCAAACTTAAATTCAGTCCTCCACACTTGTGCATCAATTTGTATTTTTTAAAAAAGCAGATCGTATAAAAATTCAGTAGCATTTAATTTCACATTTCTCTTAACATACAGATTTTCGTATGCAATTTTGTCTAATGGACGGAAATACTGCCTAATATAACCAATTTCCATTTTTGTATTAATATGCATTTCTGCACACACTTTCTCATAATATAAGTATTTGGGCACACATGATTTCACCGGAGAACTGCATCACAAAATTCAGAGGAGTGTGAATTTTGAAGGATAGCTATGTTAGTTTCCATTTTGAAGTATGAATTAGTTAAGTCCACAATAAAATGGGATCTTAACCTAATTTCCCATTCATCTCTATGAGGTGCATGCAGTCTATAGAACAGTGTTTCCCAACCAGTGTGCCTCCAGATGTTTTGGGACTACAACTCCCATCATTCCTGACCACTGGTCTTGCAAGCTAGGGATGATGGGAGTTGTAGTCCCAAAACATCTGGAGGCACACTGGTTGGGAAACACTGCTATAGAACATCCTTGCATATTCAGTTGCTTTTCAAAAGCTTGACTATCACAGCCTTAATTTAGCAACCTTATTTTCAGTTAGATGAGCATGCATCTAATGTGATATGGCAACTATTAATTGTGCAGTACTAATTTCAGGAAATAAACACCTCTGGAATAGATTTCTTTAAAAACAATCTATATGGGGCAAGGGGAGCTCTAAATGTGATCAAGAGATACAGATCTAGCACTGAGCACACAGCAGCTTCAGGTGAAAATGCCCACCACATGTGACCTCTAATCTCCAACTGTGGATACTTCTTACAGTGCATATTCTGAAAATGCCTAGTCTGTGATCTCTGATATGTTACGGAAATTTCAAGGCAAGTAAGCAGAAAGTAGTTGTGACTTTCAGATGAAAAATGTGACTTTGTGAATCTGTCCAAACCTTGGTTAGCTTAAAAACAGGGGACATCATAACAGATGAAGCTAGGGATGGGTGAACCAATCAGTTACGATTTCTCTCTGTTTCTCATTTTGTTATTTTTAACTCCATTTTTTCGCATTGCCACATCCGTTTACATTTTAAAAAATCATGAAAATTCACCAGCAGTTTGCTGTAAATTTCGCCTGACATGTTGTGCAATGTTACGTAATACACACATTTTTTTGCATGCCATCTTCACAATATATGCAGAATATGCACAGTGCATCTTCACAGTGTATTCACTTTTATGAACACTTTAATGTACACATTTTGGGGGCACATTACCTGGCTTGAGAACCGCATTGCAATATTCAAAGGAGTATGAACCTCAAAGGATAGCTGTCTGCCGGGCCACATGGTGCTTCAGAAATGGTGAATTCACCATTAAATGTGAACTGGAAAAGATTTATTCCTCATCCCTAGATGAGACATACCAACGGCGATGTGTAAAAGTGTACTTCTGAAAGTAAAAAGCTAATCACATGGTTCCATCTGATTTAGACCCTATTGCTTGGGTTTGTGATATGCCTTTAGATATTGCATATTGACTAGGGGCCTCTGCTGTGTGAAGAATAAAAAAATGAAATTTCTTTTAAAAAAAGAAAGTAAAAGGAAAGTAATGATCTGGCAGGAGGTATAGTTATTGCTTTCTTTTAAAAAAATCTTTCCCCAATATGCACTTCAGACACAGTGTCAAGCTCCTTCTTATCCCCTCAGGCAAATCCTGATTTTTAAAAGGCTCCAACCCTGTTTGATTGAATTGGTTTTTATTAGATTTAGGTCTTACATATAATTACAAGTATGCGCCAGTCAAGGAGCTTTATGGGACATACTCTGTGGCAAAATATAATACGTACAAAGCATTAAACTGTGCTGGGTAAATTCACTTCAAATTAACATTATATTGAGGTGATGCTTGAGCGGGTGGTTTGGTTGCCTTCAAAATGTGAAGCGTGGAGGCTCCGTGCTTCCCATGCACTTGGAGAGCTAATCATAAATGGTAAAAGGCTGTCTGGGGTGTACTGTAAATCATTTAGCGCCTCCTGGTTTTCACAAGGAGTGAGCAAATGAAGGGTAGACAATGGGCAGATTGTATTTGTTTTTATGGATTAGCTTTCTGACTTAAACTGTCTGCTGCCTTCCAAAAGAGAAAGAAAAATAACTAAAAAAAAAAAAAGCCCAACCCAATGTAATTTGTTTGTTCCACACAAAATGAGATGAAAATGCAAGAACAGTGTCACCAAGTGGCCAAAATGTGTTTGTTATCTCTGTACCTTTGACAGGGTGGCCATTTTCGAAACAGGGACACAATTGTCACTTTGAATGTACGAAGCTGCCTTAATCATTGTTCTGGCTACGTAGTTCAGTGATGCCCACTCTGATCAGCATCGGGTCTTCAGGTCTCGGAGATCTTATCCACTCCATCCTACCTGAGTTGTTGGTGCTTGGGATTGAACCAGAGACTTTCTGCATGAAAACCATGCACTGTTATCCTTTTTTTCTGGTACCCATAGATGTCACAGTGATGCTGATGCAACTTCAGTGCAATTTCTGGTCATGAGAATTGAGCAGGTCAGTCCTATGACGCTGGAGCCACAGAACTGCTTCACACATAACAATTCCCCCTATGTTTAGATTGTCTTCAGTTAGAAACATAGCAAGTATGAAGTGGCCTTAGGACTACAAACAGCAAATAAGCTATAGCAGAGCAGTGTATATTAAGCACTGAAGGAAAAATAAATCAAACTGTTTGCATCAGAATATCCTATCTTCTATTTAGACAAAACTGGATTCCATGACCAGTGCACTTTTTGGGGTGGGGTGGGGTGGGGTGGCGTGGCGTGGGGTGGGGAAGCAGGGCATCTTAATTGTGAATGTTGCAATGATTTGCAATAAATTGTGCTACATTTTGTAGTCATGGGGGAAGAGAGGGGGGGTAATTGTTTCAGCCACACCCTAGTTTTCTGATATGTCATCACATACTAAGTCTAAATCAGAAGACAAAGGTGACCACAAGGGGCCCAGAGGGCAAGATGAGGTTCTTGGAAGGGGAGGAGAACGACCCAGCCATAGAGGGCCAAAGGACCTGCCATCATGAATGAGCCAGGATAGCTATAAAAATGGAGCAGCAGGACTTTAGACAAACTTACTTGGTCTCTAAGGTGCTACTGGAAGGATTTTGTTGTTGTTGTTGTTGTTGTTCCAGGTTTAACGTTTGCTCCATCAAGGTATGGAGCCATACTGCGCCCTCATAACCTTTGGCTAAGTGGAGAACTTTGAAATGGCAATCCTTATTTGTGGAGCTTTGATATTCTATCCTTTCACATTGCAGAGCATTGGGTCTAATGCCTCTTTGATACTTGAGGAAGTACCACTTCCCATACCCACCTGCCTTTCTATTAAGATATTCTGTAGGGACCCTTCCATGTATACCCTCTTTAGCAGTTATATGTTATGTTTTCCCAAAAGAGAATACCTTTTCTGTGGTGGTGTCACAATTCTGAAACCCTTCTCTTCTGGGAGGCATGTATGATGCAAACATTACAACCTTATTTGTGCAAGGTTTGTTTGTCCAGGCATTTCAGTAGGAATTTCGTCTCACTTATTCTTTAGCTCTTTTTTTAGTCTGCATCTTATTTTTCTACATTATTGTGCTTATTTGCCAGTTTTCATTTTGTATTTCTGTATTCTATGTTATATTTCTAAGTTGGGTGAATACTTTTCTACACCTCCTTGGAATCTTCTGAATGAAGGATGGTTAAGAAATATGCTAAACAAAATAAAATAATTAGCTCCCTACTCATGGGGTACAAAGGGCCAATCAACTGATGGCAAAGATCCTTGTACACAAATTTAGAAATATAAACACATTCTTTATTATGTGCTTCCACACCCAACCTGAAGCCTCTGAGTTTTCATTTGCATTGGAGGAGGCCAGAATTATTACCCTCTTTCTGGATAGTCTATTCTACAGAGAGGAGAAGCAGAAGGAACCATATCTGCAAATTGCTTTCCTTCTAAAGCTGTCAGCCCTGTGGGAGCACCAACACTTGCTGCTTACCCTGTTAAAAATGATAAGCACTATAATTTATCAACAATTACAAATGGCTCTGTGATGCCTGGGAGGATTGCATGAAGTGCTACCTCGAGACACATACTGTATTTTAACAGCCAGAATTGAGAGCCTCTGAGATGAGTTCGATGCTGCTGAAGTTCTCTCTAGAAATACCATTGAATTTCTGTTGAAAACTCCCTCCCTCCCTCCCTTCCTCTCTTTTCCTCTCTCTCAAAAGACCTGGTGAGAAGTCTGGATTAAAAGCAGCAATATAGGCAGGCTTCTCGCCATTGCCTCCGAACGGGGCAAGAAATTATAGTCTGCAAACATTGAAGGAATTCCCCAGAAGGCAGCATTCTAGCACAATCTTCATTTCTCTGGGCCCAAAGCAAACTTCAGATAATAGTCCCACTCCCCCATCCTCTAGCCTTTTAGGAACACCACATAATTAAACTATGGGATTTGCTATCCCAAGATAGAATGGTGGTTCCCAACTTGGATGACTTCCAGGGGATTAGGGAAGTTCACAGAAGATAAGGCCATCATTAGTTACTTGTCATTATGATTTTATATTACCACCAGGAAATATGCCTCTGAATACCAGTAGCTGGAAAACAAAGTTTGGAGAGGGATATTATTCTAGTTTCCAGTCTGTGGGCTTCCCATAGGCACCTGGTTGGCCACTGTAAGAACACAGTGTTGGACTAAATGGGCCTTTGGTCTCATCCAACAGGATTCTTCTGATGTCCTTAATCTGCCTTATATCAGGTGGGCAGACTATCTGGCCATTGTCTTCTCTGACCCCCAGCAAATCTTCAGGAGTTTAGGCAGGGGTTTTCCCCACCGCCTGATAAATGAACCTTTTTAGACTGCCAGAGATTGACTCTGGGACCTTCTTTATACAATACATCTGATCTACCATTGATCTATGGTCTCTCTCTCTCTCCATGTTCTAAAAAACAAGAAGATTGATTTGTGCCCTTTATAGCTTCCTTTAGTCTTCATGCTCCTTAGGCATTGGGTTGCTTTATTAGTACTTAGGGATGGATGGATCTGTCATTCTGGGTCCCCCCCCCTTTAGGTTCAGTACACGTGTTCACAGTTCTGAATCAAGTGGATTAACCATCTCCTGGAATACAAGTTAGATCTTGGTTGGGCTTGGAGGTGGAGAGCTACAACATCACTATACATGAGTGAAGTATCAGGCAATGGTGATGGCTGGGGACCATCAGGACCAGTGGGGCAAAAGGCAGGGGGAACAACAGCAAGAAGAGACAGAGCCAATAACAGGCAGAGCACATCCTCCCTGCTGAGGACAACACTGAGACTAATGACGAAGAAGCAGACAGTCAGGGTTAGCCCTTGAATTGACCCTAAGGAAGGAAGCAGGTAGATAGATGGCTGGTGATTGAAGGCCGATAGAGATTGATGGGGCACTGCTTCAGTTGCCTCAATGAGCCAGCTTCCATTGTCAGAATATTTTTTTAAAAGACCACTACAGCAAGCAAACAAGAAGAAGTAGAGTTTAATCCTCACAGCTTTCTTTTCTTTAATCGGAATCCAACTTTTGTCTGCATAGAGCAGTGCTTCAAGAGGTGCATTCTCCCTTGGCTAACCCTACAGAAGACACATAATAGGGAAAAAAAACAATACACAGAAGTACAGGGTGTACACTGTGTGAGTGTCTGGAGGCGGTTGGAGAATGGATCGTGGCTAACAGATTGAGGTTGAATCTTGACAAGACAGAAGTACTGTTTTGGGGGGACAGGAGGCGGGCAGGTGTGGAGGACTCCCTGGTCCTGAATGGGGTAACTGTGCCCCTGAAGGACCAGGTGTGCAGCCTGGGAGTCATTTTGGACTCACAGCTGTCCATGGAGGTGCAGGTCAGTTCTGTGTCCAGGGCAGCTGTCTATCAGCTCCATCTGATACGCAGGCTGAGACCCTACCTGCCCGCGGACTGTCTCGCCAGAGTGGTGCATGCTCTAGTTATCTCTCGCTTGGACTACTGCAATGCGCTCTATGTGGGTCTACCTTTGAAGGTGACCCAGAAACTACAACTAATCCAGAATGCGGCAGCTAGACTGGTGACTGGGAGTGGTGCCGAGACCACATAACACCAGTCTTGAAAGATCTACGTTGGCTCCCAGTAGGTTTCTGAGCACAATTCAAAGTGTTGGTGCTGACCTTTAAAGCCCTAAACGGCCTCGGTCAAGTATACCTGAAGGAGCGTCTCCACCCCCATCGTTCTACCCGGACACTGAGGTCCAGCGCTGAGGGCCTTCTGGCGGTTCCCTCACGACGAGAAGCCAGGTTATAGGGAACCAGGCAGAGGACCTTCCTGGTAGTGGCACCCACCCTGTGGAACGCCCTCCCACCAGATGTCAAAGAGAAGACATCTGAAAGCAGTCCTGTTTAGGGAAGCTTTCAATGTTTAACAAACCATTGAATTTTAATATTCCGTTGGGCAGGGTATGAATAAAAATTATTATTATTATTATTATTATTATTATTATTATTATTACTACACACAGCCTCCCCATCCCATTTGATCCATGCATCAAATTAATAAGGAGGAGGAGGCAGTTTACATCCCCATTAGGGCTACGTGGAATTTTCTTTTCCCTTTTCTGCCACCGCAGTGCTGTGCTTGCTTCAATCCCGCCCCAATCTTCTCTGTCACCAAAATCCATTGGGGTGTTGTGGGGGCTGAAAAAATATTGAGTGTTGGATCAGACCCTGAGGTTGATGAAGAAAATTAGGAAGAAACAGCAGCAAGGGAGAATTAAGGGTGTTTTGACACAAGCAAAACCCTGAGAGGGTAAAATGTACTGTGTTGCTTTAGACCAGTGTTTCTCAACCAGTGTGCCTCCAGATGTTTTGGGACTACAACTCCCATCATCCCTAGCTAGCAAGACCAGTGGTCAGGAATGATGGGAGTTGTAGTCCCAAAACATCTGGAGGCACACTGGTTGAGAAACACTGCTTTAGACCACAGGTACAGAGGAAGCCACATTATACAGAAGACACACAATTAGTCCATCTACACTATCCGCCAGGGGTTCTCCAGGGGTTCAGAGAGGGAACATTCCCAGCTCTATCTGGGGATGCTGGGTATTGAACATGGGTTGTTTTTCATGCAAAACATGTTCTTTACCACAGATCCAGGCTGTTCTTCCAAATGTACAATTCCCACAAAGATGAGGGGTATAATTTTTGAATGCTGCATAGAAACACCTCTGCAGGTAGGAAACAGTCACATTAAGGATAAGATCCCAGCCCAGTCTTCTTCCTGCTATTATCTTCTTGCAGGGTTTTAAGAACACACACACACACACACACACACACACACACACACACACACACACACACGTGTTGGGGAATGCTTGCGAAAGGACTTCTCCATTTGCAGCCTGAATTGCTTCTGCCTTTTCAACCACCTCAAGATTCTCTGTGATTTTGTTCTGTCCGTATAGATTCAGACTCAATAGAAACCATAAACAACTCCACCTGCTGAAACTTTGCTACATCTCATTTCTGTGAATTTCAGCAAAACAATTTTTCAACACACACACACACACACTTTACCCCACATGTATTATTCTTGAAACATGATCTTTTGAAACCTGCTTGCCTCCTTGTTTTTCAGACTGTCAAGAGTTAAGGGAATGCATTCTCCAATAATCTGCCTGGAATGTGTATTTATGGAGTTCCAATTATGGGTCCAGCAGTATTGCTCTTGGTGGATTTATATTAAATGATGACAAGGTTTGCGAAATAATAAAATGCAAGTTAGGGTTGAAGACGATAGATTGTATTAACTATGCACTGTGTTCTGAGAATAACAAGTTCAGGAAAAGTTCAGCAACTTACTATTTCAGCAGCAAAATATATGGGCATTAAATTGTGCGGCATTCAATGAAAGCTACCATAAAGAAGGAATATTCCAACTTCCACACAAATATTATTGAGAACACAGATGCCATATGAAAATCCACAAGGGCTCTGAATCCAAAAATTCTCTCTCTCTCTCTCTCTCTCTCTCTCTCTCTCTCTCTCTCTCTCTCTCTCTCTCTCTGTGTGTGTGTGTGTGTGTGTGTCCCACACACAGATATTTTATATCCATGAGGCTAATTCGAGAAATTTGAGAAGGGAAACAAAGGAGGTAATCATGAATCACACAGCCATGTTATGTAAAACCTGTCTTTACACTTTTGGTATGGCTTCAACATGGTGTTGCCTTGTCACTTCACTCGCCAACAGCTCATAGTATTTTCTATTGCAGGTTCTGATTACTGACACTTTTAGGAACATAGAAAGTCATCTTATACCAAATCAAACTTTTGGTATAGCTAGCTCACTGTTGTCTGTGCTGATGGCAAGTGGTTCTCGGTTTCAGCAGTTCTACATGGTTTCTGATAGGGTTATATTCCAGCCCTATCTGAAGACACAGGGACATTCACCTGGAGCTTTCTGCTTGCAAAGCAGATGTTCTTCCAGTGAGCTGCAGCTCTTCCCACAAAATGGTGCAAAACCAGCAGTGTACTGATGAAATAGTGGCACAGGAGTTTTAAAAGAGTGAATATTTGCACAATTTAAGTGGTCTCCTGGAGAAATTACCTCCAAACTGATATTGTTAGTTTATCTCAAATATTGAAACTGGTGAACATTCGGCTCAGCCCTTTGTTTATTTATTGGGGGATTTATCATCTGAGTTCTGGAAGCAGAGAACGTTATTTTTAAAATTGGAAACATCTGATGGCAATGCAAAAAGAAATCAGCCCACTATCCAGCACAGAGGGTTCATTTCATGTTCTGTGACATCAAAGCAGCTTCTCCACTGATGGTACATATGCTGTTTCTCTAACCATTACACTTTTGCAACACCACTGAAGCTAGGGGTGGCTAAGGAAGTCTTGGTAATGGCACTCCACATTTATCTAGAGATGTGTTCATATTACCACCTTGTTGTTGTTGTTTAGTCGTTTAGTTGTGTCTGGCTCTTCGTGACCCCATGGACCAGAGCACGCCAGGCACTCCTGTCTTCCACTGCCTCCCGCAGCTTGGTCAAACTCATGTTTGTAGCTTCAAGAACACTGTCCAACCATCTAGTCCTCTGTCGTCCCCTTCTCCTTGTGCCCTCAATCTTTCCCACATCAGGGTCTTTTCCAGGGAGTCTTACATTCCAAGTTCCTATGCAATATTTTTCTTTACAGCATTGGATTTTCCTTTCACTTCCAGGCATATCCGCAACTGAGCGACCTTTTGGCTTTGGCCCAGCCACTTCATCAGTTCTGAATCTACCTGTACTTGTCCTCTCTTCCTCAGTAGCATGTTGGACGCCTTCCGACCTGAGGGGCTCATTTTCCAGTGTCATACCTTTTATATACCTGTTGTCTTTGTCCATTGAGTTTTCTTGGCATGGATACTGGAGTGGCTTGCCAGTTCCTGCTCCAGGTGGATCACGTTTGGTCAAAACTCTTCACTATGACCTGTCCATCCTGCACGACATAGCTCATAGCTTCTCTGAGTTATTCAAGCCCCCTCGTCACGACAAGGCAGTGATCCATGAAGGAGTTCATACCACCTTAGAGTGCCATGAAGTTGGGCTATTGTGTGCATCCATTTCACAGCTCTTTCCCCTGTAGCTGTTCATATGGGCATGGCTTCAATTTGTTTCTGCTTAAGGATTTCAATAGGTGTAAAGCATCAGATACTAATGTTGTTGTTGTTGTTTAGTCGTTTAGTTGTGTCCAACTCTTCGTGACCCCATGGACCAGAGCACGCCAGGCACTCCTGTCTTCCACTGCCTCCCGCAGTTTGGTCAAACTCATGTTCATAGTTTCGAGAACACTGTCCAACCATCTCATCCTCTGTCGTCCCCTTCTCCTTGTGCCCTTCATCTTTCCCAACATCAGGGTCTTTTCCAGGGAGTCTTCTCTTCTCATGAGGTGGTCAAAGTATTGGAGCCTCAGCTTCAGGATCTGTCCTTCCAGTGAGCACTCAGGGCTGATTTCCTTAAGAATGGATAGGTTTGATCTTCTTGCAGTCCATGGGACTCTAAGGAGCCTCCTCCAGCACCATAATTCAAAAGCATCAATTCTTCAGTGATCAGCCTTCTTTATGGTCCAGCTCTCACTTCCATACATCACTACCGGGAAAACCATAGCTTTAACTATACGGACCTTTGTCGGCAAGGTGATGTCTCTGCTTTTTAAGATGCTGTCCAGGTTTGTCATTGCTTTTCTCCCAAGAAGCAGGGGTCTTTTAATTTCGTGACTGCTGTCACCATCTGCAGTGATCAAGGAGCCCAAGAAAGTAAAATCTCTCACTGCCTCCATTTCTTCCCCTTCTATTTGCCAGGAGGTGATGGGACCAGTGGCCATGATCTTGGTTTTTTTGATGTTGAGCTTCAGACCATATGTTGCACTCTCCTCTTTCACCCTCATTAAAAGGTTCTTTAATTCCTCCTCACTTTCTGTCATCAAGGTTGTGTCATCTGCATATCTGAGGTTGGTGATATTTCTTCCGGCAATCTTATTTCCGGCTTGGGATTCATCTAGTCCAGCCTTTCGCATGATGAATTCTGCATATAAGTTAAATAAGCAGGGAGACAATATACAACCTTGTCATACTCCTTTCCCCATTTTGAACCAATCAGTTGTTCCATATCCAGTTCTAACTGTAGCTTCTTGTCCCACATAGAGATTTCTCAGGAGACAGATGAGGTGATCAGGCACTCCCATTTCTTTAAGAACTTGCCATAGTTTGCTGTGGTCGATACAGTCAAAGGCTTTTGCATAGTCAATGAAGCAGAAGTAGACATTTTTCTGGAACTCTCTAGCTTTCTCCATAATCCAGCACATGTTTGCTATTTGGTCTCTGGTTCCTCTGCCCCTTCGAAATCCAGCTTGCACTTCTGGGAGTTCTCGGTGCACATATCAGATACTAATATCTCATAGCAAAGCACAGGATACATATGCATTTTGGATAACATTGTTTGAACACAGATTTTAAACCCAGTACTGAAAACACAGTGGGTGCACACAGTAAACAAGAGAGTGAATACCGCCTAAGGCAGAGGACAGACAGGCAATATTCATTTTTCTTTGGGAGATCTTCATTTTTTGCCACTTTATTCTTCTCTCTATAACCATGTGAAGAGTCCTGAAATGAAATGATAGATCCAGTGTCTAGCACAGGATCCATGGTCAAGAGAGATCAGGTGTGTGTGTGTACGTCTATTCGGTATAAAATTCCGCTATGGGGTTATGGGAGCCATGGAGAACACTCTGTTTTACAATTGTGTAACATCCTTGAAAACACACATCTCCCTCACGGGCTTTGCTTTATTTCATCACTGTTCTTGACAGATGAGCGTGAAGTTTCCGTTGCTGCTTCAGGGAGAGGAATCAGCACCCAATCTCCGTGGTGTAGATTCTCCTGATTTTCCCTCTCAAATGTAATTAATGACGGTGCCTTTCAACCAGGACTCCCAGAGGGATTCTGTTTACAAATAAAAAGAGCAATATGTTTCTGCCTCGCCACTCTCCCTTCTGGCTACCCATTCTTCTTCCCAGACATGGTTGACAGTATTGGCTTCATTTTCAATTCATAATTGGAGGAGGCTTAAAAAAAAGAAGCCTTTAAGACGTACATAGCTGGCCCCTGGCTCCTAAACCTCTGCCAAGAGGGACTGGATCAACTAAAGGCATTAGCTTGCTCCAGAGAACCAGAGCTTGGTTTGCTCCAGATTAAATTCCATTCCCTTTTGAATTTCTTAACAGAGGTGCTCTATTGCCTGATAAACAGAAAGCCAACAGGTCCAGGTCGTCCCAGTAAGCAGAGGCTGTGGTGTGAGAAGTTGTATCTGCTGAATTTCAACATGCCATACTGAAGATAGAAGGACATTGCAGTATTCTACTAATGAGTCCCAACAGCCCTAGGATTTCTGATTGTATTACAGGACTCCTCCCTCTTCCCTCATGCCTTCCTCAAATCTACTCCGGGGGTTGGAGAAACCCCAGAACAGGTTTAGGGAGGCATGGGAATTTCTATTTTGCAAGCAGAAATCTCTATGCTGTTGGAACAATTGTATTTGTTGAAGGTGGTAAACTACAGTCCTACCTCGGTTTAAGTACGCCTCGGTTTGAGTATTTTCAGTTTAAGTGCTCTGCGGACCTGTCTGAAACAGATTAATCCACTTTCCATTACTTTCAATGGGAAAGTTCGCTACAGGTTAAGTACGCTTCAGGTTAAGTACGGACTTCCAGAACCAATTGTGTTTATAAACCGAGGTACCACTGTACTGAAGTTCCAGAAGAGAAGTACTGGAGTAGGGGGATACCAGCTGCTACTCCCTGAAGTCTTTGGATCCTTGGCTGTGTTTCAACAAAAGGTTTCACCATAATGTATCCTTTGTATTATCATAATGCTCCTTTGCTAGGAGGAAAAGTAATACCTTTGAAACCTTTCCCTGCAGAATAGATATTAAAGACATAGGAATAGGCTATTCAAGACTAATAAAGCGGGACAAGGTCACCTAAGAAATTAGGAGGCGCACCAACCAATCTCAGTAGAGAGCACAACTATATCTCTGCCACTTTGGTGTTTTCAGTCTAATTGGCTACCTTGTGGTGAAAAATGCACACTGGACATGACAGACCGAAACACCTATCTATTAGATTATACTTGATTAATGGAAGCATCTATAACTTATGTGCAAAGTCTGCGACTTCTTGTTTCTTAAAGGTTATAGCTGCCAATGGATTAAGTGCAGCTGGGTAGTTAGTGTGAATTATGTATCTTCTTGTGAGTTTGTTTCCAGCATGTGAAGATCCTGTGTGCGAAAAGAGATGCTCTTTAGACCCAACTGTTGTGAGCCAAGCTTGAATCTGGGAGTATAAATTCCATCTTCAGCTTGCAAAGCAGCTGGTTGTGACCTTAAAAATAAAGTCACCATCGGCTTAGGGTCAGGGTACCTAATGTGACTCTGCTTATAAGAGAACAGCCTTAGCACATTGGCAGAACACCTGTTTTGCAGGCAGATGGTTCTAAGATCAGCCCCTGGCATCTACAGATAGAGTTGGGAGATACCCTTGTCCTGGAGAGCCGCTGTCAGTCAGTACTGTAGACAGTATTGAGTTAGATGGAGCAATGCTCTGACTTGGTATAAAAAGGCAGCTTTGTGCTGGCTTGGGCTGTTGGGAGTCGACGTTCAGAACATCTGGAGAGCAGCAGGTTGGTGAAAGCTGGTATAGAACATAGGCATGCCTGTGATATCTTGAAAAAGATTGTGGCTTTTCCGTTTGTTTGAGAAGCTACACTAAGCTAAACTTTGCATCAGGCTTCCCAATTGAGGTGTTTACAGCTGTGGTAACTGTTTGTGGTTCTGCTTGGTGACAGTAACAGGCAGGCCTGGTGTCTGTGCAGACTCTATTGAAAGTTGCATCTCCTTTATTTGTGGCATTTCCTGGCTTTCACTTCTCTTTCAAGACGAAAAAGGAGACAGCATTGAGAAAGTCAGCAAAATCGCACCCAAAACCTTGGATTTCTTGGCTCACCTCATCAGCTGATTTTTGAGTAGGTCATTGTATTGCATCCCAAGAACTGTGCCCTACTGTTTTAGGATAGTTTGTTCTTTTTCTGTGTGATTGAAACCATCTGGCCATCCATCATCATGTCATCCCAAGGCTTTACTCAGCTGGTGACTATTTTCTTGCCTTGCTGAGAAGGCTGTGTTGACCGATTCTTGTCTGGTTTCAAGAGAAGCCTTTTCTGGCATTCCAGAATTCTCTTCTCCTGATGAAGATACTCTCAGCATTTGGATGCTGGATGTCAAATCCAGCAATCAAGGAATGGGAAGCTTTGCTTCGGCTTTGATCCTTACTCGATACCCCAAATACAGAGTTATCTGTTTCATTTGAAGATGTTATCCAAGTGCCTTTGCATTTGTCATCGTCTGCAACTGGGAAGGGAGGAGACACAATACCTTTAGTGTGACATATGATCTAAAATAAACTATGATCCCTTTTACCTGCACTGGGTTGGAGTCAAATGATTTACTGCAGTGATGAATGCACTGCAATTACAGAATTGCCTTATTATTTAGTACCACTTTGTGGAAATGTTGCCCAAAGTGCTCTCCGCATATTCTTTATAGAAGGTTATTATTTGAATGAATTTTCAGCAAAGTTCCACTGGCAAGTTCTACAGAGTGAATCAAAGGCTGCAAACCTTGAAGTAAGAAACTACATTAAACCCAAAGGGACTTATTTGTGCATAGAAACACATACGAACTGAATGCCTCCTGTCCATCTAACTGTCATATAGCTAACATGAACCCCACGACTAAGAAAATATTCTGATGTATTTTAGTTGGTGTTGTATTCATACTCAACATATATTTTGTTTCCATGGAAGAATGTTTTCTTCAGTATTGATTCATGTGGTCTGCATTTAGAAATGGGGGATTTAAATCATCTGCCTTAAACAAACCCCGTTATGCTACATAGGTTACCATTAAATTCATTGGAAATCATCAAGTTCCATCTGTTTTATTAAAAAAAGAAAGAAATAATAAGGCTTGCCTTTTTTGTTATACTGCATATTGGCACAGGTTCCAACTACCAAGGGGCTTAACCTAGAAAACTATATTTATTGCCATCATCAAGCTAGTAACTGCAGAGGAAAAAAAAATAAGAACATACATCTGAGTTAAGAATGCAAGAACATTGGATCAGGCCAATGGTTCATCAAGCCCAGCATCCAGTTCTCACAGTGGCCAAACAGATGCCTGTAGGAAACCTGCAAGCAGGATCAGAGCACAAGAGCACTCTCTGCTCCTGTAGTTTCCTGCAACTGGTACTCAGAAACATTACTGCCTCTAAGTGTGGAAGCAGAACATATCCACTACGGCTATTAACCACTGATAGCCTTCTGTTCTGAGAATTTCTCCACTCTTTAAAGCTATCTAAGTTGTTAGCTATCACTGTCTCCTGTGGGAGTGAGTTCCATAGTTTAACTATGTGCTGTGTGAATAAATCTGTCCCGAATTTTCCAGCATTTGGCTTCATTGGATGTCCATGACTTCTAATGTGGGTAGAGAGAGATACTTTTCTCTACCCACTTTCTCTACTCCACACATAATTTTATAAACTTCTATTATGTCGCTTTTAGCTCACCTTTTGAATGGGTAGAACTACTACCGTATTTACGCGAATCTAATGCACCATCAAATCTATTTCGCACCTCAATTTTCAAAACATTGAAACAAAAGAAGTATCTGCTGGTGAATGTAAAAGCACCATCAAATTGAATGTGCATCCTAATTTTCTCGACGTAATTTGGCAAAAAAATGTGTGCATTATATTCAATTAAATACGGTATAAGCTGAGGCACACAAAAGCACAAAATTTGCACACACACACCTCTGTTCTTCATGCGGAATGGGTCAGTGCAGCTAGCAGTTAACCAGAACGTTGGTGGTTCAAGCCCACTCTGTGGGCAGGATTCCTGCATTACAGAGAGCTGGAGCCTCCAGGCCACTTACAACTCTGCAAATCTAAGATACTATGACTCTAGGTTTTCATGCAACCACTTTCCACTGCCAAAGAGCCAGGCTGATGTTCATCGGAGGTTAAACTTTTCAGCACATAAAAAAAAAACAACTCAAAGAAATCTTATTTTCTCTCTCTCTTCATCATATGCTAGGGACCACTGATATTTCCTGGAGCGCGGTCCAAGAACTACTCATTCATTAGAACTGAAATGACCTTTTTAATTATACAGTATGTATATGATTTTCTTTTGGCTTTAAAACAAAAACATGGCTGTAAATCATTTTGGGGACTTTCTGAGTGGGAAGCTATGTATAAATTTAATAAACCTAAACCCTTGGTTGGAAGTCTTATGTCTCTTTATGCAAACTCTTCATGTCTAAAAACACACACCTAAGCACAGCTGTGCCATTCAGAGGCTTTCTGGGAAGCCCAGTGCAGAAGTCAAGTGGTGGGTTTAGCAACTGTCATTAACCCTATATATTCCCTATGCCTATTGTCATCCCTACTATTACAGTGGAGCTGAGTGTGTGATCAAATCATAAGATTGTCCCCATACATTTCATGTATCACCAGCCTTGACGTTTGGGGTGATTTCTTCACCTATACTCTATATTCATATCTACTTGGTGCTATCTACTATCTACCCACTTTGATTCACTGGTTTATTGGGAAATTCCCAATGGTTGTTTGCCAATCCTTTAGAGAATATTTTCCAGTTCACTAGTTTTGATTAGAATCTAGCTGACTTACTGCTGCCCTCTCACTCAAGCTTTTCCTATTCCTATTCCTCCAGTAATTGCAACCACTAAAGGTATTTTAATGAACATCATCAACACCAAGTAAAACTTAACCTCCATGGTGAACAGCACTGTGCTCTGATTGCTTTATATGAAGGTTGAAAGAAGATACAAAATACTATATGTACTCAGAACATGAGCTTTCAATGGTGTACCAGAGAAGGAATGCTGGTTTATTTGATTCAAATATGTATGCCCTACCCTTCAAATATTCAAGAACTATACAACAATAATGAAGTTACAGGTAGGTAGCCATGTTGGTCTGAGTCGAAGCAAAATAAAAAAATTCCTTCAGTAGCACCTTAAAGACCAAGTAAGTTTTTATTTTGGTATGAGCTTCCGTGTGCATGCACACTTCTTCAGATACACTGGAAGAAGTGTGCATGCACACGGAAGCTCATACCAAAATAAAAACTTACTTGGTCTTTAAGGTGCTACTGAAGGAACAATAATGAGAACGCCATCAGAAATGATAAAATCTGCAACAGATAAAATATGAACATAATTAAAAACCAGGCAATGGAGAAAACACCAACAATGCCATACTGTTAAAATGTCTGTGAGATTAAAGAAAGGTCTTTTGCCTGGTACTGAAATTACAAGTACAGTAGCTGGTAAGTAAGCCTCCTTGGTGAGAGTATCCCATAATCAGGAAAGCAGAAATGAAAAGGCTTGTTTGCTAACTAGTCACCTGATATACCCGTGACAATGAGCATACTCAAAGAAGGGCCTCTGTGGATGATCTTAAAACACCATAGCTACTAAGTACCCAGCGGAGAAATCCGGGATTGGCAGCCATACGACACCGGAAGTTGCATAGCCGCAACTTCCGGTGTCACTTGGCCCATCTATGGGCACTGAAAATGGCTGGCGCTGGTGCCGGAAGTCGCGTCTACGCATGTCCAGAAGTGTGTGAACGCAACTTCTGGTGTCGGCGCCGGCCATTTTCGGTGCCCATAGATGGGCAAAGCGACACTGGAAGTTGTGTCTACGCACTTCGGGACATGCGTAGACGCGACTTCCGGCGCCCACCATTTTCTGGTGCCCATAGATGGGCAAAGCGACACCAGAAAAATGGCCGCCGACAGGAACAAAACTAAGGGAAATTAACGGGAGAGGAGCAGGAATGGGAGACCTCTGGGAAACGGTAAGTAAAAACGGGGGTTTCCCGGGAAATACGGGGTACTTGGCAGCTATGTAAAACACTGGCTCATACGGAGAAAGGTGGTCCAACTCTTGGTCCCAAGCCATGAAAGTCTTTAAAAGAGAATCACCAAACATGGACCCAGTGCAGATGTTTTCACACAGGTGAGATGGGTCCCTGACAACCCATCCAATTTAGCACTCCTGCAATGACAGTTTCAGAACCATCTTCCACAGCAGCACCATGTATTATACATTTCAGTAGTTCAACCTGGAGGTACCCAGGATATGGATAACTAAGGCAAAGCTGTCTTAAAACAGACCAGCTAGGCCACAGTCTGACAAAACAATCCTTATGTCATTGTTGTTGTTCTTTAGGCATTTAGTTGTGTCCAACTCTTTGTGACCCCATGGACCAGAGCACGCCAGGCACTCCTGTCCTGCACCGCCTCCCGCAGCTTGATCAAACTCATGTCCGTAGCTTCGAGACCTTATGTCATTACGGATACATAAATAATAAGTGAATATAATATTTTAGGAAATGCTTCAAAACATTTGTGCACACATTGTCAAACAATGGAACATAAAGTGTTCGTTGCTTGGAAGCGTAGGACCCTGTGAAACTCAGCTTCCAATGAAAATACTGTTTGACTGGGGAAAACATGTGAGTAATATGACCTGTGACTGTTCTTAGATAACAGAAGACATAGGAAAGGAAATATGTTGTCTCATTGACGGTATGCTTGAGTCCATGTGCTGACCACTTTCCTGCTACTCTCTGTGACATCTCTCCTTCCTCAGAAATAAATGGGAAATAAATAAAAAGGCAGCCCAAAGTCATTATTCTCAACTGCCTGCTAGCACAATTATGACATTTTGTAAGATATGTCAGTTCCCCTGAAATGTAAAAGCTAGCAGTACATAGTGGTAGGGCCCTGCATTCATTTACAGTACACTTTAAAAGCTTTGCCGGATACAAGATCAATAGCTTCATTTTCAAATGAAGGGGAAAACAAAGGAAAAAAAGTTATCATTTGCTTTGCATTTCTCCCTAATGAGTGGCCTTGAGCAAACGTGCATTAGCTCTACTTTTTCTTCAAAAGCCAGCTTGTAATGTTTAGAAATATAGTTTGAAGCTTCTGCGTTGTGACAGGAAATGTAACCAAAAGCTTCAGTCCTGAAAGCCAAATAAACAGTGCCTGGATGATTACATTTGGGGGCTTTTGTGTAAATTTCATTCACATGAACTGAGCAACTCAGAAACTACTGTAAAAAAAAAAACCAAAAACCAACCCCAAACTAGCCCCCTCTTCCGTTACTAGATATTGTCAACCAAAGAGGAACTCTCTAAATTAAAATCAGGGCTTAGAACCACTCAGTTCTCACCATCCTGCATCATTTGCCATGCCCCTGTTTTGAGCCATTAATTCAAGGCAGATTTATTCCACAGAAACACTGAAATATAGTGGAGGCAAGAGGCGCAAGGCTATATTTAGAATTTGTTTTGGAATGCTAGACAGAATTATGGATTTTTTTCACTGTCTTAAGACTGTGGCCCCATCTGCACTACACATTTAAAGCACTTTAAGCAGTCATGACTTTCCCCCCAAAGAATCCTGTAAGGTTTGATAAACTGTAGTTTGGTAAAAGCCCTGGGAGTTGTTAGGAGACCCCTATGCCCCTCATATAACAGAGGAGGGCTGTGAGGTTTTCTGGGTTAGCCCCCCCCCCCACTGCCTGTGGTCATGGCAAATCATCACATCCTTTTGCATGTTCAGACAGTGTGGGAAGGGGATGCTGATTTGTCTATGGTGTGGAGGATCTCTGTTGTTTGTTTATTTAATGGTTCATTGATATCTTCTTCTTTGTTCTTCTTTGGTGATCACTCATAGCCAAGTAAGATTGTCTTCCATGAACACGGTCTTAACAATGAGTACATAAGTGACTGTGGAGGCCAATTCTGGTTCCACACGTCCTTCCACTTCTGGTTCTACACGTCCTTCCACAGTGGTTTCTGGGCGGGAGTTAATAATAGTGAGGGTTTGCCAAGCGTGCCTTCCTCTTAGCACGTTCCTCCCTTTCATCCTGAGTTCAAGCATCTTCAAAGTCCATGACACCTTTGGTAAAGGCTGTTCTCCAGTTGGAGCGCTCACAATCCAATGTTTCCCAATTGTCAGTGTTTATACTATATTTTTTACGGTTTGCCTTGGGAGAGTCTTCAAACCTCTTTTGTAGGCCATCAGCATTACCCTTTCCATTTTTAAGTATGGAATAGAGTAGTTGCTTTGGAAAGACGATAACCGGGCATCTGAACAACATGACCAGTCCAATGAAGTTGATGTTGAAGTTCACCAAGGAGATGGTGCGCATGGTTCTCCTCTCCATTTTTATCTGTGCAACAACCATGCGAGATAGATTAGGCTGCAACACTGGGTGACTGGCCCAAAGTCACCCAGTGAATTTCACAGCTGAGTGGAGATTTGAATCCTGGTCTCCCAGGTCCTTGTCCAGCATTCTAACTGCTATACCACACTCATCACATGTTCTGATCTAGGTATGTGGCACATGTCAGTGTGGTGTAATGGTTAGTGTTGGACTAGGAACTGGGAGAGGAGGGTTTAAATCTCCACTCAGCCACGAAGCTCTCAGGGTCACCGTCTCTTAGCCGAACCTACCTCATCGGTGGGTGGTAACAACAACAACAACAACAACCACAGTACACAATGGTGGCAGACCACACAACCTTGTGACTCCCTTACAACTTTATTGAAGGTGATTTGAAAACTCCTTGTGTCAACTCTCCTAATGTACAAATTTGTAGGTGTAACTGCACCCCCCACCTCCCCCAAAACCCACCATTATACCTGAGGAATACATTGTTCGCAGTTTCAAATTTGATGCTAAAGCACAATAATGCCTTGGCTTTGCTTACAGATCTCCAATAGCCCTCAGGGACTCCAGGCTCACTTACAATGGTAATCAAACATTTGTCACCTTGTATCATAAGGCATCCTCCAGTTGTGATTCTTACAAAGTGGTGGTAAGTAGTGATTGACTAGTATTTTCAGGCTATGCTGCTTGATGAAAGAGGGGAAAATATCTAGCAGGAACGACATGACAGCTTTCCTCACCCGCATGTCACCAAGCAGCTTTAGAAAGGAAAAAGAAAGTCAACAAAAACAATTAAAATTCCTTTCACTCACTTTAGGACCTTTGGAAAACAAATCGCTCAAAAGTGGAAGTTTTATTTGGGGCTCATGATGAACAATGGCATACAAAATAGTTCCATTGCTACTTTATGCTCCCATTACCTTAATCCTGAATGCCATTCATCAGTTTCATTAATTGAATCAATGGAAAGAAAGGGCAATAAAAACACAGGATGGATCCATAACTCAGTGATGGAACCTATAACACACCACACTTTTATCCTGAAAAGCTTTTTTTATTAAAAAAAAGTCAGTAGCATGAGAGCCTGCATTAGCTTTTTTTGGATTAATGAAATAAACTGGGGACAGAGCTGTAAATAACTCAGACACCTGAACAGGGACACCAAATAGGGCGAACCGCCAGCACCACACAGATCTTTTAAAAGTTCTTTTCGAAAACATATTATAAGGCATTTTGGTCCTGGTATGTTGCATAAAGTACATACCAGTACATACCTTGATGGATATATGTTTCGAAAGCCTAAAAAGAAAATAAGTGTGACATTTGTCACAGTAGCCACAATACAGCAAAGCAAGAAAATGTAGAGAGAAGGGAATGTCTGACCTGAAGTGAAACATAATGTCAGGCTGGCTCTTGAGAGTGTAGAGTGAAAGGGGGGGAGGTCTATGTTGGAGCTGTGAAAGCTACCCAACCATTGAAAAACTAGGGCTTAAGTTCTATTTTGAGTCCATGCAGAATGGAGGGTGTCTTGGAGATGAGTGATTTGTCATAACACTTATATTCCCAGTTTATTTCCTATTAAGCTCTTGTTTATTTCCCATTTTATTTACCTTGCTCAGTTGCTAGTTGGAAGAATATAATCAGTGAGAAGTGACTTACCCGGTTACTTGTGTTCATTTCTTGAGTCCAAAGTTTATGTTACTATTGTTTACAGGGAAACAAATTCTTTTTTGTGGGACATCATAAAATCATAGAATGGTAGAGCTGGAATGGACCCAAGGGTCATCTAGTCCAACCCTCCAACAATGCAGAAATATCAGCTAAAGCATCCATGACAGAAGGCCATCCAACCTCTGCTTACAGACTTCTAATGAAGCTGAGTCCATAACATAGCTGCCAAGTCTCCTGCTGAAAAATGTGGGATCAGCAGCGGCGTGGCACCGGAAGTCGCCATGCATAGAAGCAACTTCCGGTGCCAGTGCTGCCCGATTTCTGGTGCCCATACATGGGTAGCGCAGTGCCGGAAGTCACTTCTACGCATGTCCGGACATGCATAGAAGCAACTTCCGGTGCCACTTTGCCCAATTTACAGTGCCCAGACATGGGTAGCGCGGCACCGGAAGTCGCTTCTACGCATGTCATGCGTAGAAGTGACTTCCAGTGCCGCTCTGCCCATGCCTGGAAATCGGGGGGTGTCAGGACCCAAAATGGAGCCTCCCTGGCAGGTAGGAAATCCGGGGGATTTACGGGATTTTTTCCAATCCGGGCTGCCAGCGGGAAACGTTTTAAAATACGGGGGTTTCCCGTGAAAAATGGGAGACTTGGCAGCTATGGTCCGTAACCTCCCGAGGCTTTGATAATCTTGGTCATCCTCCTCTGCACATGTTCCAGCTTATCAATATCCTTCTTAAATTGTAGGGCCCAGAACTGGACACAGTATTCCAGGTATGGTCTGACCAAGGAAGAACAGAGCGGTCCTCCTGTTACTTGATCTGGACACTATACTTCTGTTGATGCCTAGGAGAGGATTCACTGTTTTGTTGCTGCATCGCACCATTGACTCATGTTAAGCTTGTGGACTGCTGGTCCATGGGGTCATGAAGAGTCGGACACGACTAAATGACTAAACAACAACAAAGCTTGTGGACTAGAGCCCCTCACTGCAGTACGAAGACCCACTGGAGTCCGTTGAAGCTGAGGCAGACCCCCTCAGGCCTTTCAGAGGGCGTGACAGGCCCCACCGGGCCTCCTCCCATGATGTGGGCTGTGGAATATTGAGGGGGCTCAGCCCCCTTATTGAAAATGGGTGGAGGGGCTCATCCGCCATGGCCCTGCATGTATGGCGCCCCTGACAGGACACAGTGCCCAAGGCCCTTCATCTTCCTGCCCTCATAGTTGCTTGCTATAAATTGAAGGCAGTGTTAATTAAAGTTTGCTGACAATACTAGATTACTGTGCTGATCTTTACATAACGTATTAGGAGCACAGGAAGCTTCATCAATGCCTGCCAGTACATGTTTGAGATAAGAACTAGAGTAGGGTCAAGGAAGTTCATTTAGGAATATATATTATATCAAGTGATACCAGTTGTGCTGATGCCATGATCTTTGGAATGTTGTTGTTGTTGTTGTTGTTGTTGTTTAGTCATTTAGTCGTGTCCGACTCTTCGTGACCCCATGGACCATAGCACGCCAGGCACTCCTGTCTTGCACTGCCTCCCGCAGACTGCAGTTTGGTCAAACTCATGTTCGTAGCTTCGAGAACACTGTCCAACCATCTCGTCCTCTGTCGTCCCCTTCCTAGTGCCCTCAATCTTTCCCAACACCAGGGTCTTTTCCAAGGATTCTTCTCTTCTCATGAGGTGGCCAAAGTATTGGAGCCTCAGCTTCAGGATCTGTCCTTCCAGTGAGCACTCAGGGCTGATTTCCTTCAGAATGGATAGGTTTGATCTTCTTGTAGTCCATGGGACTCTCAAGAGTCTCCTCCAGCACCATGGTTATTCTTTGGAATAACCATGTATAAAGCTCAAATTGGCCATGCACCATTGAGTTATGGCTTGAACTGCTCCCAATGGACCCCATTTGGCCATTGGTAGATTGCACTATGGCCCATCAGCCCCATGGTGAGCTTGTGGGCAGAAAGCACCAACCTCCCAGATCCCTCATACCATCTTAAACTTTTCCCACCACAAAGAGGTGTGTGAACTTGAAGAGGAATGCTGTTCTTGAGGTCACAGGCCTGAAAGGCCTCTGGTTGCCTTCACACATATTGTATTCCTTCCTTTGTTGTTGAACCTCTGGGTTTCGTGCACCCCACCTGGGTTGCTTAACAAACTTTCATTTTCAGAGTTTGGGCAAACTGCCTACCTTTTCACACACTTAATAAAACCAGACAGAGGGAACTTCAGACTTAAAAGGCAAAGAAAGAAGTGGGGGAGGGATTGCTTATGGAAAAAATAACACCGGGTTGTTATTCTAAAGCAGGCTGACATTTGTTTTCAATATGGACCTTGCATATAGCATGGAAAATTGAAATGGTAGTTTTCTTCGAAAGCAGCAGTGCTGTGAGAATGAATGGAAAAGGTGATTCAAGCCTGCAAAGAATATCCGGTGTACAACAGCATTTTGATCTGAGTAATTTCCAAGCCATTACTCTGCTCTCCTCGGTTGCATATTTTTTTCTCCGGGGTAAAATAAACCAGGCTAATAATTGCTACAGCCAGGCTACAAGCCTTCCATTCCCTCCCATAAGTGCAAACACTTTATTTTGTATTTTTCCCCTCCTTAAATGAAAGCTATTTTAACACCAGCGCTGCAGGTAATGCCACTGTTATTTTATCCAGTGCCTGATTTTAGTGTAAGCCAAAGGCTATGGTCGTGCCTCTGCAGTAATGCCAGGAAATGAATAGAAAGTGCAGCATCTTGTACCAGTGAGGGGAAATAGCTCTGTGAGGGAATGGGGGGAAATGAGAGCCCGCTGGTCTCTTTCCCTCTGCAGTAAAAAGTTCTTTTATTTCCTAATTTCTGTTTGTTTTTATTGTTCATATCAGTTTTCTGAGTTAAAGTGGAAGTGCTCCCAGCAATACAACATGTAGGCTTCATATCAAAGAAACAAAATCTAAAATACGGGGAAGGGGACAAGGGAACCCATCAGAAGGAAGGCCACAGTCTGAGATGAGCATTCTATGGTTCAGCTGCTTTGTTGAGTTACTTTCTGTACACACCGTTTCTGGTACCATCAGGACAGGACTTGGGCTCTCTGGGCAGGGAGGACGGGCCTTCTAACAACTCTCACCACCTTTCACAAACTACAGTTCCCAGGATTCTTGGGTGGAATCTTGTGGCTGCTTAATAGTGCTGGTTTGAATGTGACCTCAGAGAAGTGAGACATGCCAATTATTTATAAGGGGGAGGGAGGTACATATGGCAATTAAATCAGGGGGTCTAAAATTATCTAACTGCACTTCTAAAAAATGCAGAAAAGGGCTTTTCCCCATCCAACCCACCATAATCTTGCTTTATATGGGATGGCATATAATAGGAGCCTAGAGCCGTGTGGCATAGAGCAGAGGTGAGAGGAAAGCTTCATGGCTCAGAGGCACAGGTGGGTTAAGCAACAGTCGCACACTTTGTCATTGTATAGCTGCCTAGTTTCTCCATACATTCACATAGCCCTCTCATTCTTCCATCCTGACAAGCAGGAGATACAGGAGAGTCTCACAGCAGGAAGGATGCATGATGCAAGTGGGATGTTTAACCTGAGGAATATTTATGGGTTTTTTATTTTTGCTGTTTACTTATGTTTGATTCCACGTCCATTTTTAATAAGATTATATTAAGATTGTGAAAGGTTTGGCTGAGCCTTATGGGAGATGAGCAAGGTTATCAAAGCAATATAACAAGGATGCATAATCTGGGTAATGGCTTCCATTGCCCATTGCAAGTTCTTTCCGTGGCTGCCTGCTGTTTTGTATTTCGCTATGCAGAGTAATCCCCCCCTCCCTTCATAAGTATGAAGATGCTACACTGCTGAGACTATTGCTGGTTTAAATAGCTCTCGGCTGTCAAGCTTGTCCAAGATTCCACAGGGGCCAATTGCTGTCATGTTTAGAGTGCATTAAAAAGCTTGATTCATTTTGCTTTCTCTGTGTATGTGAATCCTTCATCTCTCTCAGACGGGGCCTGTCCTTTCAGTTCCAGGCCAGTTTATATATATTAGACCCCCTACACACACACACACACACACACACACACACACACACACACACACACACACCACTCCAATGTTCTTCAGTAGTTCTCAGAGTAGTAGCAATTCATCTTTTTAATTTGGGTTTTCTATCATTCCTTCCACTCAAGGGTACCATCTTGACCCATGTTTCAGGAGGGGTTTAGTCAAGATACGTACAGGTTCTGTGGCAAAGGTGGGGAACCTGTTCAGTTGTAGTTGTTGTGGCTCTCCCAAGTCCCATCACACTCAGGTCAAGGGCGATGGGGTTTGTAGTCCAGCAGCAGTTGGAAGGCCAAAGGTTAGCTGCTATTGGCTGGAAGGCTGTATTTAGGGGTGGCACATCCCGATTCACCACTTGTGGCGAAACAGGATGTGCCACCCTGCTGCTGGTATTTCCTGCACTGCCCATGCCGCTGCCACCAGCAGAGGTAGAGGGCCAGGCAGGGCACCCACAGGGGCGCCACCTAATGGCTGCCCCAGCCCTGCCTGTATTGACTATAAAAACAAACGGAAAGGAACACTGCTATCCTATGCATGTCTGGTGTTTTGGACAGCCAGAGTGACCAATGGTCAGGGATGATGGAAGTTGCAGTCCAGCAATTTCTGAAAGGCTACAAATTCCCAATCCCTAGTATTAACGGCCCCCTTCATGGATCAATGCCTTCTCATGGCGAAGGGGCTTGAATAACTCAGAGAAGCTATGAGCTATGCCATGCAGGGCCACCCAAGATGGACAGGTCATAATGGAGAGTTTTGACTAAACGTGATCCACCTGGAGAAGGAACTGGCAAGCCACTCCAGTATCCCTGCCAAGAAAACTCCATGGACAAAGACAACAGGCATATAAAAGTTATGACGCTGGAAGATGAGCCCCTCAGGTCGGAAGGCGTCCAACATGCTACTGAGGAAGAGCGGAGGACAAGTACAAGTAGATTCAGAGCTGATGAAGCGGCTGGGCCAAAGCCGAAAGGTCGCTCAGTTGCGGATATGCCTGGAAGCGAAAGGAAAGTCCGATGCTGTAAAGAAAAATATTGCATAGGAACCTGGAATGTAAGAACCATGTATAATGGTAAGCTGGATGTGGTCAAAAAGGAGATGGCAAGAATAAATATTGACATCCTGGGCATCAGTGAACAAAAATGGAAGGGAATGGGCGAATTCAGTTCGGGTGACTATCATATCTACTACTGTGGGCAAGAATCCCGTAGAAGAAATGGAGTGGCTCTCATAGTCAACAAAAGAGTGGCAAAAGCTGTAATGGGATGCAATCTCAAAAATGACAGAATGATCTCGATACGAATCCAAGGCAGACCTTTTAACATCAGAGTAATCCAAGTCTATGCACCAACTACCAGTGCTGAAGAAAGTGAAATTGACCAATTCTATGAAGACTTACAACACCTTCTAGAAATGAAACCAAAGAAGGATGTTCTTCTCATTACAGGGGATTTGAATGCTAAAGTAGGGAATCAAGAGATAAAAGGAACAACTGGCAAGTTTGGCTTGGAGTTCAAAATGAAGCAGGACAAAGGCTAATAGAGTTCTGTCAAGAGAACAAGCTGGTCATCACAAACACTCTTTTCCAACAACACAAGAGACGACTCTACACATGGATATCACCAAATGGGCAGCATCGAAATCAGATTGATTATATTCTCTGCAGCCAAAGATGGAGAAGCTCTATACAGTCAGCAAAAACAAGACCTGGAGCTGACTGTAACTCAGATCATCCGCTTCTTATAGCAAAATCCCAGCTTAAACTGAAGAAAGTAGGAAAAACCACTGGGCCAGTAAGATACAATCTAAATCAAATCCCTTATGAATACACAGTGGAAGTGAGGAACAGGTTTAAGGATTTAGATTTGGTGGACAGAGTGCCTGAAGAACTATGGATGGAGGCTCGTAACATTATCCAGAAGGCAGCAGCGAAAACCATCCCAAGGAAAAGGAAATGCAAGAAAGCAAAATGGCTGTCCAACGAGGCCTTACAAATAGCAGAGGAGAGGAGGCAAGCAAAATGCAAGGGAGATAGGGAAAGATACAGGAAACTGAATGCAGATTTCCAAAAAATAGCAAGGAGAGACAAGAGGGTCTTCTTAAATGAGCAATGCAAAGAAATAGAGGAAAACAATAGAACGGGGAAAACCAGAGATCCGTTCAAGAAAATTGGAGATATGAAAGGAACATTTCATACAAAGATTACCATAATAAAGGACAAAAGTGGTAAGGACCTAACAGAAGCAGAAGACATCAAGAAGAGGTGGCAAGAATATACAGAGGAATTATACCAGAAAGATATGGAGGTCTTGTACACCCCAGGTAGTGTGGTTGCTGACCTTGAGCCAGACATCTTGGAGAGTGAAGTCAAATGGGCCTTAGAAAGCACTGCTAATAACAAGGCCAGTGGAAGTGATGATATTCCAGCTGAACTATTTAAAATTTTAAAATATGATGCTGTTAAGGTGCTACACCCAATAGGCCAGCAAGTTTGGAAAACTCAGCAATGGCCAGGGGATTGGAGAAGATCAGTCTACATCCCAATTCCAAAGAAGGGCAGTGCCAAAGAATGCTCCAACTACCGCACAATTGCGCTCATTTCACAAACTAGCAAGGTTATGCTTAAAATTCTACAAGGCAGGCTTAGGCAGTATGTGGACCGAGAACTCCCAGAAGTGCAAGCTGGATTTCGAAAGGGCAAAGGAACCAGAGACCAAATAGCAAACATGCGCTGGATTATGGAGAAAGCTAGAGAGTTCCAGAAAAACGTCTACTTCTGCTTCATTGACTATGCAAAAGCCTTTGACTGTGTCGACCACAGCAAACTATGGCAAGTTCTTAAAGAAATGGGAGTGCCTGATCACCTCATCTGTCTCCTGAGAAATCTCTATGTGGGACAAGAAGCTACAGTTAGAACTGGATATGGAACAACTGAGTGGTTCAAAATTGGGAAAGGAGTACAACAAGGTTGTATATTGTCTCCCTGCTTATTTAACTTATATGCAGAATTCATCATGTGAAAGGCTGGACTAGATGAATCCCAAGCCGGAATTAAGATTGCCGGAAGAAATATCAACAACCTCCGATATGCAGATGACACAACCTTGGTGGCAGAAAGTGAGGAGGAATTAAAGAACATTTTAATGAAGGTGAAAGAGGAGAGCAAAAAATATGGTCTGAAGCTCAACATAAAATAATAATAATAATAAGATCGTGGACTGGTTCCATCACCTCCTGGCAAATAGAAGGGGAGGAAATGGAGGCAGTGAGAGATTTTACTTTCTTGGGCTCCTTGATCACTGCAGATGGTGACAGCAGTCACAAAATTAAAAGACGCCTGCTTCTTGGGAGAAAAGCAATGACAAACCTAGACAGCATCTTAAAAAGCAGAGACATCACCTTGCCTACAAAGGTCCGTATAGTTAAAGCTATGGTTTTCCCAGTAGTGATGTATGGAAGTGAGAGCTGGACCATAAAGTAGGCTGATCGCCGAAGAATTGATGCTTTTGAATTATGGTGCTGGAGGAGACTCTTGAGAGTCCCATGGACTGCTAGAAGATCAAACCTATCCATTCTTAAGGAAATCAGCCCTGAGTGCTCCCTGGAAGGACAGATCGTGAAGCTGAGGCTCCAATACTTTGGCCACCTCATGAGAAGAGAAGAATCCTTGGAAAAGACTCTGATGTTGGGAAAGATTGAGGGCACTAGAAGAAGGGGACGACCGAAAACGAGATGGTTGGACAGTGTTCTCGAAGCTACAAACATGAGTTTGGCCAAACTGCGGGAGGCAGTGCAGGACAGGGGTGCCTGGCGTGCTATGGTCCATGGGGTCACGAAGAGTCGGACACAACTAAACAACTAAACAACAACAACAAGTATTAACGGCACACCAGGGATTATTTTACAGATACAGAATGGATAGCTTAAAAAGGAAAACTGGTCTAAAATGAATGTTGTATATTTAATTATAATTATTGGACCTATGCAGAAGTGATGCTTTTCTTGTCCACTTGTTCATCTCCTCCAGTGAGGATAAAGGCATTGGCATTTATTTATTTTAGTATACATGTGCTCTGAAATTGTACTGCTAATCACAGCTCATCAACAGCTCAAGCTTCCTGGAGGTGGAAGTGGAGAGAGCTTGCCATACGAAACCCCTGAATGCAATTTTACCAGGGGAAAGAATTGTGTCATCCTGACTTTCTAGGGAGAGGAGAAGCTTTAAAAATAGTAATAATAATTTGTCTTTCCAGAACAAATTATTTCTAATTTATAAGATGATGGATTGCTTAAAAATCTCGATTGTTTAAATTATTTGGTCAACATTCCAAATAATATCAAGGACAATGCCCATTGGCTAAAAAGCTGAAACACCCACAAGGGGGTTCCACATCCTATCTTTCCTTCTTCCAAAGGAGCCAAAATTCAGACATTTTAGGGTGACTCTTGTTAACGTAACTCACCAGCTTTATCTCAAGGACTAGTCATCAACCCTGCAGTTATTTCTTGTTCTGGAAAAGGGAAGGGGAATAACAGAAAAAAAGAGATGAGAAATCCAGGTTTAAATAATATACAAAACAAGTGAGAGCTCTGTTTTTTTTTAAAAAAACGAAAATATTTTTGAAACAAAAATAGTTGAGGTCTTTGAAAGTAGTGCAAAGGAGGCAGATGGTGCCATTGTGATAGCTGAATCTGATTATTCATTTTTTTTCCCTCAGTCTTTATCAGTCTAATGAGCAGAGTGATAGAGTAATGATCTGTGACTGCTAACATGTTCTGGCAATGCAGCCACCAGTTAAGGATATTCTCAGGCTTCATAGTGTTGGTACAAAATTGGCAACGTTTGGATGCCCAGCATACACTGCTGGATTTGGTACAGGGCTGGGGAGGGTACGTTATATAAATTTAGTGTGGACTAATGGGCTGAATGTTGCATCTCTGAATCTCTGCCAGAAGAAGTTTTACCCTACCCTCTTTGGTCAGAATGGGGACATGGAGGAGATACATAATGTGGTTCTACCAACTGCCTGGGTTTTCAGATCCACTGGGGCAACCCACCCACCTTTCCCGGGCCAGTAGTGTGGGGGCTAGTCAGCCACATTTTTAGATACATGGTGCCTGTCTGTTAATTTGCATGCATTTATATGCCTGTGCATTCAAATAAGGTGTGTGTGTGTGTGTGTGTGTGTGTGTGCACGCACCTGTGTGTATGACCCCTAGCAATTCAAAATAACATGTGAACAAGAGGCACCCTGAATGGCAAAAACAGTGTCTGTCTCTGGTATATCAGCAGAGTTGAAATATATGCATATGTAGGTTAATATGTAGGTTAAAAAAGCAGAGACATCACCTTGCCTACAAAGGTCTGTATAGTTAAAGCTATGGTTTTCCCAGTAGCGATGTATGGAAGTGAGAGCTGGACCATCAAGAAGGATGATCGCTGAAGAATTGATGCTTTTGAATTATGGTGCTGGAGGAGACTCTTGAGAGTCCCATGGACTGCAAGAAGATCAAACCTATCCATTCTTAAGGAAATCAGCCCTGAGTGCTCACTGGAAGGACAGATCGTGAAGCTGAGGCTCCAATACTTTGGCCACCTAATGAGAAGAGAAGAATCCTTGGAAAAGACCCTGATGTTGGGAAAGACTGAGGGCACTAGGAGAAGGGGACGACAGAGGACGAGATGGTTGGACAGTGTTCTTGAAGCTACGAACATGAGTTTGACCAAACTGCGGGAGGCAGTGGAAGACAGGAGTGCCTGGCGTGCTATGGTCCATGGGGTCACGAAGAGTCGGACACGACTAAACGACTAAACAACAACAGGTTAATTTAGCCATGAAAAAAAAAATGTGGATTCAATGACAGAGGGCAAACTTGTGGAAATTAGGTCTGCCAATGGATGTTAGTCATGCTGGCTATATGGGAACAGTCTCTGGTCTAAATGCTGCATAATTTTAGCTGCTGAAGAGTAATCGTCTTCCTGCGCTACTTGTGCGCTTCCAGGAGGCATCTACTTGACCTTGGTAGACTAGATTAACACCTGGGCTGCTCTTTTGGGTTTGCAGCCCCCATTGGGCCAACATAATTTGGGAAGAGCTCCTGATGTGTTCCAATGGTGACCCAGTGCACGTAGTTTTAGGAGAGGTGTCTTCTTCCATTCTTTTTTCAATTCTAGCCTTGAATTTGGGCTCTACTCCATGGACCTTTACACATAGTAGCCATTTGTATGCATTTGACTTCATGCACACTGCTGTGGAACAGATGTTGCACTGTTGGGGAGGCAGAATATGCAATAAGGTTAGGGAAGGTGGGGGGGGCAAACTCCAAAGGTTTGAGAAACACTTTCCTTCACTGAGTGATGATGATATATAAATACATCTCAGTAAGTCAAAAGGAAAATTGTTTTAAACTAAATAAATAAGGCAATGCCTCGGCATCTATATAAAGGCAAAGGTGACGTCCCTTTAGAGTGTGCTCGGACAATTGAAGGAAATTCTTGGGTCTCTGTGCTGAGCTCACAGGCTGAGGATTTGCGACAGACAGAGTCCTGTAAGATTCCCCCCCCCCCCAATGGAAGAGCTTGTGGTTTGCAGCAAAGGCGAGTGTACAGTTTCATCCCCATGGATGAACTGCCGATACCCCTGGATATGGAGCAGTATATTACATACTGTTGTGTTGGCATTTGTCCAGAGAGGATATCTGCTTTGATTCCCTATCTCAGAACATCACACAATGGACGGCAGGATCATGTGGAGGAGAGGGAGCAGGCGAGAAACTGCTTGAAGCCAGACTTTTACAGATGGGTACTTCACTTATGACTCGAGCGGGCAGAGTTGAATTCTCAAGCAGAACGTTCTCTGGACCCCTGACTTAGAGGCAAAGAGGCTGCTGGGAACTTCTTCCATTTGGTTTGCGAGGGGTGCTCCTCGAGAATGTTGTCCTGCCACCTTGGAAGAAAGAAAGGCCGGCAAGTGGAGGCTTACAAAGGCTGGGACATGCCCAGCAGTTCAAGTGGAGGCTTTTTTATAAGATGGTCCTGAGGTGGAAGACCACCTCTTTGCCTCAGCCTGTCACCCATATCTACACAGAGTATGAAATTACCCGCCAGAAGTGCAGGACGGAGGGGGGGGGGGGATTCTCCCATGATTGGCAGAGTGTGCACTTTATTTTGGCCTACTCCACAACCTCTAATTTTGAATGTGGTGATGTTATCTGGCTAGCTGGCATTCAAACCAGGACACAACTGGCACGTAGTGTGGACAGGGAGGAAAAATAGAACAGACTACCCTGGAGAGCACCCTGAGACACCCACGTGGTGATGGGGTACTATCCTCAAAGTCTTAAAAGCAAGCTGGTTCCAGTGTTCTTGAAAGACCACGGACTCAGCTAGATTGGTAAAGATAAAGCGTTTTATATGCATTGTATATGCATTATGGGGACACAGGTGGCTCTGTGGGTTAAACCACAGAGCTTAGAGCTTGCCGATCAGAAGTTCGGCGGTTCGAATCCCTGCGACGGGGTGAGCTCCCATTGCTCGGTCCCAGCTCCTGCCAACCTAGCAGTTCGAAAGCACGTCAAAGTGCAAGTAGATAAATAGGGAACGTACAGCGGGAAGGTAAACGGCGTTTCTGTGTGCTGCTCTGGTTTGCCAGAAGCGGCTTTGTCATGCTGGCCACATGACCTGAAAGCTGTACGCCGGCTCCCTTGGCCAATAATGCGAGATGAGCGCCACAACCCCAGAGTCGGTCACGACTGGACCTAATGGTCAGGGGTCCCTTTACCTTTACCTATATGCATTATATCCCTGTGACACCAGATGGCGCTGTGGAGTTCCGTTTTCGCCAACGCGATTTCTCATACAGAGTTTACGACACATTTAACTGAAATGCTTCTTTGATGTGTCTAGATCCAGCCCACCTTACTCCCTATAACCAGGCCTGATCTGTGTAATATGCAAAGTGTGGTGAGACGGGGTTACGCAACTCTCTCTCTCTCTTATGAAATCAAGCTGCCTCTGTCTGCAATTAGTTTTAGGCAGCACGCTAAGCCTAGGTTATTTCGCCAGGCTTTCTTATGAAAATGATTTAGTCTTTTCATAACCTTTTCAAATGACCGATTCTTTACTTTTTGTTTAATGCATTTTGTTTATTTTATTTTATTTGTTGGTTTTAAAACTCATAACCTTCTTCATCACATGTTCACAGTCATTATGCGTGGGGAACAAATTCATTTTGGTTCACATTTAAAGTTGGACTACCTAATCTGCACTTCCTGAAACAATATGCAAATGATTTTGTTGTTGTTGTTGAAATGCACTTGCATGGCAAGGCCCCGAGCCCACCACATTTCTTAGATAATGAAACACATGGGCACCAATACTTTGGGTTAATGGGATAAATAAGGCCACAACTTTATTGGTTACAGATGTGAGCGATATTGGCTTAGGCATTGGAACTGAACCAACTATATCTGACTCCTGCCCATCATGCAGGTAGTCTCATAAGGGTCAACCACCAGTAAGGGGGGGGGAGCCCTGTTGGTTTACATCAACTGCGAGCTCCCCCAGGGTCCCCAATGGGGTCGTGGCATGGCCCTAGCCCATACCCAGGCTTCGGACAGGAGTCACACACCCGGATCCCTTTAATGGAATACCCTTAAAGAGGAAGGGCAGGTGAAGGTCACAACCTCCCCTCCCATCAACCAGGTTTACCAATGCCTAACCACCACTCGAGCCAAACAGCTCGCCACCAACACCCTCACACCTGCAACACTTCCTAATCTGCACTTCCTGAAACAATTTGTAAATGTTGTTGTTGTTGTTGTTGAAATGCACTTTCCTAAATTATGTAGTTCATTTCTCCAACCAAATAACACGTACAAAAAGGCATATATGAACCAGGGATAACTGAACTTAAAAGTGAATATATTAGTGAAAATAATAAACATAAAATACATTAGGGTAGAGACAATTACTTTGCGAAAATATGCTTGGTATGCAAAATTCCGTACAAACCGTGTGCATAACAGGAGATTCTTGAACTAAAATGCTGGTGTGTTTTCATGAGGACATTAGCAACAATGCAAACTGATGTGGGAATGAGGAGAAGTGAACTTAAATACTGGAAAAATGAGAAACTGAGAGAAACCAAAACTGACATATTTGCTCATCCCTGCTAATGAGTTAAAAAGGACTTTTAAACATGCAGAGAATATTGAAGACAGAGATGAGTCAAAGAACCCACATGCTATACACTGGGATAAAGTAATCCATTTATATAAAAATAACTACCGTACTTATTTGCCTTTTTATTTATTTGTTTATTTTAAAAAAATGCTTGCTATTGTTTTCTTTCCTGCCAGGCAGCCTGTGGTCTGACTGTGGCAGTGAAATCATTGTCTTTTTGTGGGCTGAACTCTGTCATCCTGTCAACTGGGGAGTGTGACCATCAGAAGGGCAAGGTTAGGTCACTGCACCTGGGACAGATTTGTATAAACAGGCTTTTCCTGCTGTCTGTCTCCCTCCCTTCATGTCCTTGATCCCACCCACAGACTGTTTGAAATTGCAGGCAGGAGTCCTGCAGGGAGAGGAAGAGGGGGGGGGGAACCTGGGTGAAGTGAAGATAGTGGCCTGATTGTGTCTTTATATGCATGCTGCTATTTTTTCATCGGAGTTTAAGCAGTGATTAAATTTCCCCCTCTTTCTTCCTTCTCCTGCAGTCACCATGTATTGTAACCATGGAAATATTTGTGACTTGTGGCTTTTATCTGTACAGTTTCCTAGCCAAGATGATACATCTATTTTCTGTAAATTTCAAAGTAGCTTCCATCTTGGTCCCAAATAAATGAAATTTGGGTTCTTTGTACCTTTATACTCAAAATCAAATATATCCCAGCAGGATCATGAAATCATTCTTTCTCCCAGTTAGCAGGGCAGCCCTAAATATGTCTACTCAGAACTCTAAATACACTTCTGCCATTAAATATATGGCAGCAGAACACCCCTGGTTACAACATTGTGCCCAGGCTTCTAAACCTACTGTTTTCCTAAATGTTAGTCTGACCTTAGCAAAATTCCCATTCACCCTACTATAGAATCATGGGTTTATGAATGGATGCTTTTAAAGAATGGGGATCAACTTTAACTTCAATTTTAAGTAATGTGCCAGTTGCGTGTTCAGACCCAGAAACCTCCCCCGTAAATAAATTCACACATGACTCAAATTTTAGTTTGCTTTTTGGCAGAATTTAGGCCACAACTTTATTGATTACAGAAAGTGAGTGGTTGCAGGCTCTGGTTCGACTAGATCCCTGCACCCTTGAAGGTAGCGCTGACCCAGAGCTCTATCAAAGGTCAGCCAAGGGTCCACCACCCAGATGTCCCCCTGGACTCAGGCACGGGCACAACCCCCTCACAGTCCCAGGATTCCTTTAACAGAATAACCTTCACATAGGGATGGCGAGAACATTCTTCCATCCCTATCACCTGAACCAGTGCCTATCCGCAACCTTACAAGTTGTGATGATTTGCTACGCAGCCGGCCAAATCCAAATGGCACCAGCCAGTCAGCCAAGTGGGGGAAAATCCTGTTGTGCCCCTGTCCCAACAACAGATGACACACAATGGCATAGCAAGGTCAAGCACAACAAGCCCTAAAAGTAGGGAGAGGTGGGCGGTGTTCCAAATGCACACACCGAAAGAGGAAGCTCTGGGTCATGTGCATGGGCATATATAGGTCCCTCAATCCGTTTGGACTGTGCCCCATTGGCCAGATTGAACCCAACATCAAGGGACCTACCAATCGGGTGCTGTGGCTGACCAATCTTACCCACCCACAACACAGGGTGTCAGTTTCCAGGTCTCATTTCAACACCCAGGTGTGTCTCCAAGTAACCCATGTAGAAATTTATTTTACATTTTGCATTATATTCAAATCATTTCTTCTAAAGCAATCCTAAATTGCTGTACCATATAACAAGCAAGGTACAGTTTCAGCTAGGAGGAACTTTTACCGTCAATGACCCTTGGTATAATAAGCTGCCTTTATAGTCCCCCAATGAATATGCAGATGGGATTTTGATTGCCTCACAATGGGTGTGCCATAGAGCACCTTCACAAAAAATGAAACCCTAAGTACTCAAATGAACAAGTCATTTATGATGCTTATGCCTTTTGGCAAACACCATCACTTTAGTCTTACCGTAATTAGTAAATAAACCTCCCTGCTTCTGATAAGTAAGCTCCTGGAGTCTATGACTGGGTGTTGAGGTTAAGGACCTGGGGGAAGCCAAGTGTCTGTAATAAGTACATTTCCCCTCTCCTGTTGTGACTAAGTGGTTAGGTCTTGAATCCTGGGAGCTTTTGGCCCAGACAGAGCTGGTTTTTGCCAGGCATGAACAAGGAAAATGGAGCCATGTCGTCCCTTCTCCACGAATGGGGCTCAAAATTCATCTCCTGATTCCCAACTCCATTTACTGTGGTGAGCCTTGGGGGATTGCTGCTGTTGTTGTTGTGTGTGCATCCTTCTTGAATTTCCTGGCCCTTCCTCCCCTGGCTGTTTGTAGCAAGAATATTTTATTCCCTGTGTAGCTCTTGAACCCTTGGCCTGGGAGGGGGGTGCCTGCTGTCTGCAGGGGAACAGGGGGTTGGACTGGATGGCCCTTGTGGTCTCTTCCAACTCTATGATTCTAGGATCCCTACCCAGGAGCTTCATATGTGATGGACTCTCTTGTGAACAGCACAAGGAGATTCAAATCCCTGTCTGAATTGATAAACCTGGCAGTAATGGGGCCATTTCTGTTTTGTTTTCTTGGAGCTGGAGTAGTTTGGGTAGCACTGTGGCATCATGTGTGTTTTTGATGTAGGGCTGTGTGCTGGAGACATGTCACAGTGAATTCATTGTAGGCAGCGTGAGGAAGTCAGCACTGGTAAAGCCCATTAGTTATAAAACTAGTGAAGTTTAAGCCTAAATGGCCTCAGCCTCAGCCCAGTATACATGAAGGAGCGTATCCACCCCCATCATTCAGCCCAGATGCTGAGGTCCAGTGCCAAGGGCCTTTTGCTAGTTCTCTCACTGTGAGAAGCAAAGCTACAGGGAACTAAGCAGAGGGGCTTCTCGGTAGTGGCGCCTGCCCTGTGGAATGCCCTCCCATCAGATGTCAAGGAAATAAACAACTATCTGACTTTAAGAAGACATCTGAAGGCAGCCCTGTTTAGGGAAGTTGTTAATGTTTGATGGTTTATTGTGCTTTCAATTCTGTTGGGAGCCTCCCAGAGTGGATGGGGAAACCAGCTAGAGGGGCAGGGTATGAATAAATAAATTATTATTATTATTATTATTATTATTATTATTATTATTATTATTATTATTATTATTTGTTGTTGTGGCTGCTGCTGCTGCTGTTATGTAAGCTTGAGGGCCCCTAATTCCAGAGGGGTCCCAGAAGCAACTTTAGTCCACTTTGTTTAATTTTGGGGGGTCTAGTAGACCCAATTCAAGTCACATGACTCAGATAAAAAATAATAAATTTATTTCAACAATACCTGAAACACATAAAATATGCATTTTTTATTTTTACGGGGAAAAGTACACAAAACCTAATTCCATGTTAGATGGGCTTGCTGAAATAATGAATAAAACACATATGGAACAAACTCCAATTCCCATCATCCCTGACCTTTGGTTGCACTGGCTGAACCTGATGGGAGTTGGAGTCCAACGATCCAGAGGGCTGCAGCTTCCTCACCCCTGTTGTAATGTTTAAACCACCCCTGTATGAGCATCTCTGGTGACACACCTGCTCTAGCGCCATCTAGAGGCACAAGCTGCTGTGGGAACTTGCACCTGCCATTGAATTGCACTGCAGCCTTGGGATTTTCCTTGGGGCTTGCCCATTCCGAAATAGCTCAGAACCAATCTGCCAAACACCTGGCCCTGGACATAATCGCAAACCAATGTGGTGTGTCTACAGGTGCTTAGTCTCCCAGAGTTGCAGAACTGGATGCCACAAATCAATGCCTGACAAAGCGGGAGAGGGTGAGCAGTGAACTCGGTATAAGTGCAAAAAGATCTGAAATCAATACTGGAATGATGTTTGTGGGGTGGGGTGGATTGGGGGGAGAGACCAGGCATTAAAGTATGCAGTCGCTCTCTTTATTTATGAACCTGCCAGACATGTAAAATCTACACCCTGCGGAGTAACTGTAGGTGCTTAATTGACTGCCTGCAAGCAAAGCATTACAATGCCATTACTCCATCAACTGCAAGGGAAGGCACAGTGGGTAAAACCAACTTGTAAGTAAAGTTTTCACACCCCTGCTCGGCAGCTGACTCCCTCGATACCTTTTGGGCAATCCTCTTCCCTTATCCATTCCACGATCACATCCACAGCAACTGAGTTGGGCCAGACCAACTGAGTCTGATGATTAGAAAGAAACTCTGCCACGCAGCAAACATCCAGGCTTTCTAGGAGAGACAGCAGATTCCAGGAGAGATTTTGCTGGAGTACAGCTTTCCTGGAAGGGCTCCATTAACATCCAGTTTTCGTGTTAAAAATCCATTTGGTGCACAGATGGAAGGGGAGAAACAAAACACAGCTCTTCCTGTTTTTTATTTATTTAAACCGTTTGCCTTGCCACAGAGGTCACCTCTCTGGGACCGATGTCAGTGGTATGCAATGAAAACAATGGAGAACCTCTGGGGCATTTTTAACGATGAAGACATATCCTAACTGCAAGGAAAGTTTGGCAGCGCAGAAGCTGTGGAATATCTTCCCTTGGAGCTTCCAAGAAAAGTTTGGGCCTGCCATGTGCTGCGAATGATGCGTTAGGGCAGGGGTGGAAAACTTCAGGCTTGGGGGCCAAATACAACTCTGCAGGCCTCACTGTGTGGTACTTAGGACCCTCATAGGGCCACACAACCGCTATCAGTCAACATTCTGTCTCTCCAGGCCAGACCACTCACTAGCCTTGCTTGATACCTCTCCTTGCCTAGCTGGGATGTGTTGTTGAACTTTGATAATGCCTCTTGTTTGCCTGGATGATGGACAGTGTATGTGAGAATATGCAGGAACTAGAGAACTGTAAAGAGCTAGCATTTGTTTGCTCTGCCCACCATTGCCTCTGGCTCAACCATCATGGGCAACGTTGCCTAGAAGGGTTAGATCAGGCATCCCCAAACTTCGGCCCTCCAGATGTTTTGGACTACAATTCCCATCATCCCTGACCACTGGTCCTGCTAGCTAGGGATCATGGGAGTTGTAGGCCAAAACATCTGGAGGGCCGCAGCTTGGGGATGCCTGGGTTAGATGCCCAAACTTCTGAAGTGATCTGGAATACCAGTACAGATGAAAAGGAAAGAAATAGTAGGAAGGGTAGAGTCCTGGTTCATAGATTTTTTGGGGGGTGAACAGTGCCGAAATAGCATAGCCGTGGGGTCACATAAGCGCCTTCCCTCCATCAGGCAGACAGCCTTCAGTATGAAACATTCTCTTCATATGAACATCGGGTTCCACAAATCCCCATTTCTTGTAGACATTCACACAAGCCCTGTTGCATACAATCCAAGTGTCCTGAAAAAAAGGGGGGACATTCTGTTTTTTTATCTTGACATCCATTATCTCACACACATTTGGGGGCAAGGCAAGAGATCTCGCACAGAAAAAAAAGCACTTTTTTGGGGGGGGGCGAGAGTGAGGCACGGGTCACGTGACTCTCCTGGGAGCGTGCTGCAGAAGAAGGGCATCCTGGTTTTGAGTCAGAAAAAGTTGGACTGTATGCTATTGGCTGGTTATGATGAACACATGGTGGAAGAAGGAGGGTCATATGTACTGTCACCACTCCCAGTCTCCGCATGTTCTGCCACGTCAACTGGCCCATAGTTGCTGAGACAATCTCAGTACTACTGGCCTTCACAGATGTCCAGGACTGCCAAAACCACATCACGATCTTGCGTTATTAAACTATGCAATTTGCTCCCACAAGAGGCAGTGATGGCCACCAATGTGAATGTCTTTAAAAGAGGATTAGACAAATTCATAGAGGATAAGGCTATCAATCGTTACTAACCCTGATGGCCATGGTCAAAGGCAGCAATGCCTCTGAAAATCAGTTGCTGGAAACTAGAGGAAGGGAAAGTGGCTGTTGTGCTCAGGTCCTGTTTGCTGGTTTTCCATAGGCATCACATCTGGTTGGCCACTGTGAGAACAGGATGCTGTGCTAGATGGCTCACTGTCCTGCTCTAGCAGGCTCTTATGTTCTTATCACACAAACAGAATTATTTCATGTTGGGTTCCTACTACAGTTAGGCATCAGAAAGAGCCGAAGGAAGGAAGCCACCAGACTCCAACAGTTGGAATGTTAGAGACCGAATTTTCTCTCTAAGGAAACAATTACCTCTAAGGAAATTGGGGGTGAAGAGGAGATCAAGAAGAAACTGTTCATTTCTCTTTTCTGAGAACAGCTTGCAGGTGTGTGTATATTTTACTACCCGCACATCCATCTTGATAGTGTTGATGGATTTACTTTTTAAAGCTTACATTCCCCACCAATAAATTCATCATATGGAACATGCTATATCCCAGTAAGGCAGCTGGGATATGGCTTTTATGTTATTTTGTATGCTATTCTGCTGCCATTATTTCAACACTAAATCTCAAGAGAAACCTCAGCATATATATCACCTTCAAAAATTAGTCCCTTTTAATTAAGGAATTGGCAGAGGGCGGGGTGAGAGAGAGAATGAAATGAAACGTATTACGAGAAATGTCGATATGTTGCTACACATGTTAAGAACACCAGAAGAGCCCTGCTGGGTTAGGTCCCTTTGGAACCTCTATGGGACCTACAGTATAGGGAGCCCGGAAACACGGCCTGTGTGCAACAGCAACTGGCCCTGCTTGCAGCTCCCTGCAATTGGTATTCAGAGACATGCTGCTTCCGACAGTGGAAGGAGCACATAGCCGTCATATCAAAACAGGATCAGAGAGAAACCATTGTCTCAAGGGCTTTTCTGATGACACAGCCATGGTCAGGGCTTGTGCAAAGCATGACCCCGCTTGAGGCCTGCAGCTCTTCCACTTACCTCCTCTCTCTCTATTCCAGGCATCCCCAAACTTCCGCCCTCCAGATGTTTTGGACTACAATTCCCATCTTCCCCGACCACTGTTAGCTAGGGATCATGGGAGTTGTAGGCCAAAACATCTGGAGGGCCACAGTTTGGGGATGCCTGCTCTATTCAATAAAACACAGCTACAACCACTAAACAGCTTTTTAAAAGTTATACATAAGATAATTATCAAGGGGGTGGGGGAAACAGAACATCTAATTTTAAAATAAACTTAGGTAACCCAAGTATTTGCATGGTGGTAGTGCTCCTGACCTTGGATCCTGACCTTGGATCAAGCCATGGCCCACTAGTTTCATCAGTTTCATCAGCGTTCTCCAGAAACTGTATAATGAAGGTGCCAATCACAGCTCTGTTGGTGCCAATCACAGCTCTGTGGGGAGGGAATTCCACAACTTAGGGGTCCCCTCTGCCAGGCCGCCACCCCACTGGGCAGAGGAGCTACCACATTGCTATGTTATTAGAGCTGTGGACTTTATGCCATGCTATAGGCTATAGGTAGGAGAAGATAGGACTGGGCTGAGTTCTGAAGTACATCCCAAGGCAAAGTCATGGTGATCTCAGTCCTGCTGCCAAGACTGTGATGAACGCATCAATTAGTCATTTTCTGTTACACTTTGTCATTCATATTTATCAGGCTATGCCAGAGAGTCAAGGGCGATAGAATCCCTCAGAGAAAGTTGCTTGTTGTATCAAAGCAGGAACACCAATGCCTTGTTCATCATGCTAAGCAAGGCCAGGTATGTTTTTGTAACCTTTGGTGTTGGGGGCACTTTTTTGTGGGGTTCTGTTTGTGTGCACAGCCAGTTGCTGTGTACCTTGGCAGAGACAAGCCTGTCTCCAAGATGAAGAAAGCTATTTCCATCTTTTAATAAGTCGTTCCAAGTTTCCTGTGATGTTATAAATAAGTGGGGCGAGTGGTCAGCCTTATTTGGCTTAATTTGATATGGCAAGAGTTGGAGAGTGGAGGGTAAAAATAATAATAATAAGGAGTCTCAATCTCTGGAGCTGGAATCGGACCAAGATTTTCCCCCTTTCTCCCTTTCCAAATGTGATAAAGGTTTATCGCAAACTCTGCCTATCATTGCAACTGATACAGTGCCTGGCCTTCATGTCTATATTTGTTCAAGGGCTCTGCTCATGGTCAGGCCCCTGCATGCTTGGTGCATGAGGTCACCCTGAGCTGGGCTTGCTTTGGGGAGCTGGCAGCTAGGCTGACAAATGTTGCCTAAAGTGCTTGTCCTTCAGGATAAATGAAAGTGCTTGTGAAACAAGGCCAATTAACTGGAAGTGGAGACGCACCCTGCAAGTTTGTAATGTATTAAGGGCACTAATGCCATATTTAATATTCCTTTCAGCATCTTGTACAGGGCAGGTTCGGAGCAAGGGGCAGCATTCTTCAGAGCAGTTGTTCTAAAGCTCTGCTGTGCCAAGAACAAGTCTAAAAGAAACGGTGTCACACAGAAGAATTTCCCTTGTGTGTTAAAGGCTTATCTAATATAGTTTCATGTCCGTCCGTCCCCCACTGGTCAGTTAGAGGCCTATGGGAAGCCTGCAGACTTGACATGAGTGCAATTCTGGGGCATCTAGACCAGTGCAGAATACACCACATGCTGGCTGTTAGCCAAGATCCCAGGCAGAGGAATTTGCCAGCTCTGCTAGCCATACACCTTCTAATTGGGGACCACTGGTGTTGTCTAGGCTCATTAATTTGGGAGGGAGCTCATTTAGTGCAGCCACTTAATAGGAAAGCAATGGGGGAGAGGGGACCTTCTAATGTTGTGAGGTGACTAAAGGGCTGAAACTGTCCCATCCCGACACACCAATGATAGCAGGAATCTCTCTTTCATATCTGGGTACTGTATGCTTCCCAGCCAAGGTTCTGGACAAGAACTAGTATCCTAAATCATGAAATTACAGAACAATTAGGTCGTGTGTTTTTTTTAAAGCAAACATTTGTAATTAGTTAGTTAAAATAAAATGTTTGTCTGAATTACCTCTGCTCATTGTCTCTGGCTTCATTGGATGAAGCGGAGAGGAAAAAAACAGACAATTTTTTTTTTTGCTTATAGGTATGAATTTGTTGGGGAAAGTAAACTACCTTAGTTATAAGAAACAGGGTGGAAACAGAGGTAAATGTATTGAGCAGGAACTTCTCCCTTCCTTTTCCTAGCCTTCCTTGAGGAGGAGGAGGATCATGTAAAAATCCATAAAACCTATAATTAAATTGGGATAGCCCCCACCAAACTGCCAATACTGCTTCACAAATTTATCCCTGTATTACTCTTGAGAATTAAAAGTTCTCCCAAATAATAAAAATGCCTTGAGATATGCTTCTGTTTCTGCTTTTTGATTTGTAATGTGGGGGGGGGGAAGTAACCCCAAATAGTTCCTCTCTGTTATGTATGCATTGGATTAAAATGAATCCTGAGCAAGGTGCCTCAGTGGTATTTGAGGTTTGCAAAAGTTAAAGTGGGATGTTTATGAGGTGGACACAAGTCGAAGCAGGAACTCCTGAAGCACTTCATGGTGTCTCAGTGATCCAGACATAAAAAACACTTATTGGCAAGATTCTGCCAAAAGCAAAAATAATATATCTCATATTCCTTGATGGAATCAAGGGGAAAGAGAGAGCAAGCACAACAGTAGATAGAGAGTATGGATAAAATTCTATTATGTGACTGTCAGAACTACCTGGTAACCAAAGGGGGTGATTTTACAAGCACTGTCCAATCCTAGTGCTAGGGGATGGGAGGAGTAGCTTTCCTAGAGTGAAACTTATGTCTTGAAGATTAAGGAAAGTGTCAGGAAGGAAATGATGGGCTGGAGAAATCCTTCACAGTAGACTGTTCTAACTTGTAACCAGAGAGAATAAGTTTACCTTGGAGACCAAAGCCCTTTTGTTCTTCCCACACCAAAACCAACTTCTAAACTCCCTAGCCCAGTCCCTGACTGTAATTTGGCAGGTTTCTTACCCAGGGACATCTCTTCCATTTTTTGCAATTTTCAAACCAATTGCCTTCCAAACCCACAGGGGATAGCAAATAATTCATTTTTATGCACCCCCAAACTGTAATATCTGCCTGTATAAGAAAACCACTGCAAACATTCTTCTGAAATGTGACAGGATTTATGCCCTCAGAAGGAGTAACCGTTCCTGAAAATTTCATCTGATTTTGTCTAATAATAATAATTTTTAAAAAGATATATAGTTGTTCAGGGTTGGAATAATATTTTAGGGGTGTCCAGCACAAAAGTCCCTAGATCCACTCAGGAGGGACTGCTATATTCAAAAAATTCCATTCCCTTTTGTCAAAAGCAAAAGCATAGCTATATTTTTTAAATTTCCCAATAGTTAATAAGGGTGTGGGGAACAAAGCAGACTTAAGACTCCCCCCCGCCCCAACTTGATCGGAGCCAAATCAGACTGTTTTAAGAAGTGGCAAACTAGAGTCTAAACTGAATCTTGTGGTCAGTACACACTATTCTCAGCAAGCTCCACTTCAGACAATGTCTAAACTGCATATTTTCTTGTTAGCCAAAGTGATGCCCTGAAGGCAACAACATTATGAACTGAAAAAAAGCAAGGTCTTTTTCTTTAGAATGTCTCAGGTTATATTTTCAGATCAAAATCATTTGCAAAATACAATCCAGATGTATTGCTATAGATATTTCATAGTTACTGCAGAAAGGTATATCAGTGTTGCACACACAAGAAATTAGCTTGCTTGATGAGTCATAATATTAAATAATTTCCTTTTAAAAATATAAAACTAAAACCTCATCTGATTTCATTACATTCTGTGCTGTTATTTCCAAGGTGATAATGTAATCAAGATTGGTCAGAGTGCTCTTCCTCACTGACTCTGCAGTCTTAAGAATATGATTATGCTGGGATATTTCTTAACAAAGCTCCTCTTTGATTTCAGGATGCTGGTTTTATAATGCTGGCAAGAATTGAATCAAGATGAGCTTAGTTTAATTATGAAAGGTATGTCTGTTGGTTCCATACGGGGGGAAAACAAGCTAACCAGAAAAAGTATTCAACTGAACAAATGTCAAGTCTAGCAAAAATAGTGACATTTAGGCTTTCTATACTATTGGCTTTATTTGAAATGCCTCATATGCTTTGCCAAGGAGGAGCAATTTTTTACTTAGGGCAGGAAAGTGGAAACTGTGGACTCCAGACATTGTTGGACAATACCTCCCTGACCACTGGACTGGGGCTGTTGGGACTTGGGCATCTAAATGCATCTAGAGGGGATTTCCCTGCTTTAGGGAAAACCTGGTGACTACATACAGTAAGAATGAGCGCTACCTCCTTGAGTTTCCAGCAGCAACTATGCCCAATGCTAACAAACAACTAAATTTCATTTGTTTTCAAAAAAGCAAAACCTCTCAAGGACACCAACAAGGCAGAGGGGGGGGGGGCGCATTGAAATCCACGGGATTTTATTCCAAGCAAGCGAGTTAGGGATTTGGGTGGAAGAACCAATTTCTATTACTGTCCAACTCTCAACCTAAGAGAGACATTAAAAAAACAGCAAGTCAATATCTGAAAAATCAACAATGTAGAACAGCTAAAGGTCTTTTCTGGAAAGCCGAAAGTCAAAAGTACAAGATGATTAATGATGATGGCCTCTATTGATCCTATTAGCAAACAAATTCACAAACAAGTGTTCATTGTACCAGGGAGGTAAAATTCCTATTGCACTCAGGAACCCAGCATTCACTAATTTATTACATGTGAAGCAAGGTCACTGAATGCTTTTCCCACGATCAATGATATTAGAAAATGCATTAATCCTTGGACATGAATCAGTGGCATGGCCCTTGGGAGAATTCACAGGATCCAAAATGACTTTCATTGTGCGTTGGAAGTGAAGCATTTATTTCTTAGCCTCCTGGATGCAATGTACACTTTGAGTTAGCCAAGTATAATCTGTGACTTCTTAGCAATCATCTCACTGCACTTCAGTCCCCTTGGAAAAGTTTTGTGTCTTGGTAACGTATGGCACATTTCTTACCTTCATCACTGCTAAATTTATGTATGCCAAGATAACATTTTGGACACCAACAGAAGAGTAATAAGGTAAGGTAAAAAGGTAATTGACCCCTGGACAGTTAAGTCCAGCCAAATGCGATTATGTAGGAAAAACTCATATCAAATCACGTTGACTCAACATAAAAGGCTTAAAAGGAGAATGTGACTGATGGGTACTAAGTGTGGATGGAAAGAGATGTTTCTTAGCATCTGTGTATTCATTCTGCTCTTAAGTTACTCAAGATACAGAAAAAGCACACGAGGAAGACTAATAATGGGAGTTGAATTTCAATTAGGGTAGGGCTGAATATTCCATTATTTCAATATTCACTGGAAAGAATATTCAACCTAGCCCATTGAACACCAATAACTCACCTTTCTGAGCATTTGCTTTGCTTTGCTTTGATTCCATTGATTGCTTTGTTGTTCCCATTACTGCTTTTTCTGAGAGCTGTTTTCCTCCATGTTTGCCTTTCCTCATCGAAAGGTGATCACAGTGCCATTCAATGCAATCGGTTGCTGCAAACCTACATGCTTTTTGTTCCTAGTGATGTCCCAAAGCCCCACCATCTCAGCCTTACATGCACAGAGATGTGCTTTTGTGTGCATGTGCTCCTCAACCCCATTCACAAATTTATATCATGTCCCTCCTTACATGCCTTTTCTTTTCTGATTACTCTAGTCTAGCTCCCTAGTTGTCCCTTTCTGCATCTTCCCTAGCACTAAAATATCCCCTTTGAGCTGTGATGAACTGTACACAGGTATTCTAACTGTGGTTGCACCATAGATTTGTACAAAGGCATTATGATATTATGATATCCTGCCAACCTAGCAGTTTGAAAGCACCTCAAGGTGCAAGTAGATAAATAGGTACCGCTACAGCGGGAAGGTAAACAGTGTTTCCATGTGCTGCTCTGGTTTGCCAGAAGCGGCTTTGTCATGCTGGCCACATGACCTGGAAGCTATACGCCGGCTCCCTCGGCCAATAATGCGAGATGAGCGCGCAACCCCAGAGTCGGTCACGACTGGACCTAATGGTCAGGGGTCCCTTTACCTTTACCTTTATTATGATATTGGCAATGTTGTTTCAGTTCTCTTCCCTAATGACATGCTTCTGGCTGGAAAAAAAGCATTGATAGCTAACATTGATTAAGAGACTTCCCATTTCATAAAAAGAGTTTTGAATATTGACATGTTTAGATTATCTTTCCCCTTCAGAAGTAGGTGACTCACTACCACATTATCTAATGCTTTAATAAACAATTGAACTTACAGGGCCTGAATTTTGAGGTGAATCATTCCCAAAGAGGCACTGAGATTAGTTTTAACCTGTGTCTAAACTGAACCACTTCAGACAGAAGGTGGTGCTCACATGGAATAATTCCCTTCTGTGCAAAAGGTTACCTGCATGCAGGAAACTATATTATCAAGGAGAAGTGTTCCAGCTTCAACCTCCCTGGATATCCTAGAACCTAGATTTTAATGTGCAGGGAGGTTTTTGCATAGAAGATTCTTCCATTTGCAATATAAAGTGTCCCAACCCAGACACTGGTTTGCCATCCCAGTGAGATCTGGATTAAATTTTAGGGATTTAGTTTCATTGCTTAGATTTTTGTAATATTTTATCTTTATAGTTACAGAGTGGGTGGGATGGAAGCGGGGGAACTTGTTTACAAGCTCTTGGGGTTTTCTATATTGGAAAATTGTTTTTATTATTTTATAGGATGCCAAGTGGCCTTCAGGCATGGATGCCTATAAATGAAATTTATTATTATTATTACTGTTATGATTACCCAATATATTGTGTTAAGCCCCTTGGGTCATAAGTAAAATGTACAATTTTAATGGAAAGGAAATCAATCTTCTACACTGTTGTTGCTAGAGTGGAACAAAAATACACAGGTCTCTCTTTTTTCCATTCTGAATAACAATAATAATGCTTTGAACTTGCATAGTAATTTCCATCTGAGAAACTAAGGCCGCAATCCTGTACCCACTTGCCCAGAAGTAAGCTACATTAAAATCTTTGGATTTAATTTTAAGTAGACATGTGTAGGTTTTCACTACAAAGGTGCTATAAATTGCAATTGCTGTTTAGTTATGCCACACAGGTCTGAGGTTACTAACAAAGAAAAACAAAAGAAAGGAAAATAAGTCTGCATGGGTCTACCTGAAAGACATCTTAGGAGTATATCTAAGATGTTACTCTATCACCAAGAGGCCGGCTGTAGTCAACACATGTATCATGGAAATGGAAGGCTTGTTCAAACGTTATATTAAACAAAGGTATACACTGTCTCTATAAATTTACAAGTGTATGTATGAAACAGTGTGCACTTTTTAGAATCATATAGAATCTATATAATGATTCTATAGAATCTTTATACAGTGGTACCTCGGTTTGCGAACGCAATCCGTTCTGCAGAGGAGTTCGCTTGCCGAGGTTTTCGCTCGCCGAAGGCACACTTCTGCGCACTCGTGCACTGCGCAGATTGCGTCTGCCCATCTGACACCGCGGAACCCGTAAACGGAGGTTTTTGTAAACGGAGCTAGGCGTAAACCGAGGTTCCACTGTAGAATGATAGAATTGTAGAATTGGAAGGGGCCCCAATGATCATCTAGTCCAACCCTCTGAAATGCAGGAATCTCAGCTAAAGCATCCAGGACAGATGACCATTCAACCTCTGCTTAAATACCTCCAAGGAAGGAGAGTTCACTACCTCCCGAGGGGCACTGTTCTACTGTCAAACAGCACTTACCGTCAGGGAGGGTGCCACTACTGAGAAGGTCCTCTGCCTGGTTCCCTGTAACTTTGCTTCTCACAGTTAGGGAACCAGCAAATTATCCTTGGAGGAGGACCTGAGCGTCTCGGCTGAGCAATGGGGGTGGAGACGCACCTACCAGTTCCAGGAATCACAGGTGGGGAAAGTGCTGTTGCATTCAGGGTCTGCTTGTTGGCTTCTATCTATTATGCATCTGGTTGGCCAGAATGTGAAAATAAAATGCTGGATTAGATGTACTTAGTCCACTCTGCTAGTAAATAACTGGCCAACAAATAATCAACCAAGGGTGTTTTGTGTCTTCTGACAATTCTCCTTCAATGCTTTTCCTGTCCCTGTCTACTATGGAAAATTTCTGGAACAAGTTTTTGGGTTTAAGAGGCTGTAGTTTTATTAATGGCCTGACTGGAATCTGATCATTTTATTTATTCTTACTTACTATTAATTGTGTTGTCTTTGCCGTGACTCTTTACCAAGTTGACATCTATAATGCAAACCGCATGGTGACAGAAGATTTTAAATGTATAACTACAGGCAAGTAAATCCTTTGAATGATTTTCTTTCTGGATAAGAAATATCATGTGTATTTTTTCCTGCATCATGACAAGATTCCTGTTTTATCTGCCTTTTATGCAATATAAGCTGTTGATTATATAATCAGCCCATTTGGATTGCCCGTAATTTAATCTGTTTTCAGCAGGTTAAGCAAAAATGATCCTTTAATTGTAATTGATGACTCCAAATGAACTTTCTCATGGTGGGAAAGAAAAGCTGAAGTGCTTCAGATGATAATCAAGTCTTATATTGCAAGCTTTCCTTTCATCCCTCAGGATTCCAAAGTAAGTTACATCTTATTAAACAGAAATATAGCATGAATTATTGGCTAAGTCCAGTGGTAATTACTTACAGTCCTCTGCTCCTTGCTCCCACATTCTGGCATTAGTGGGGACCATCCATTTTTGAGCACATTCTTTGCAAAGACTTTGTGTACAAAATTACCCTCTGGCTTTTTTAAAAGGGGAAACATCCTCATCTGTAAATAAAGGGGGAGGGAGAGATGGAGGAGACGTTGTGTCATGTCACACTTTCAGTCTTCTTAGTGACCTTATGCCACAATATGGTCAATTATTACATACAGCTGCTCTGATGGAACAATTCCAATTTATCTCACCAACACAACACACACACAGAGAGATTAAGCTTTTATATGAACAGATTTGGAACTATGCTGTAATAGACCATCTAACAAATCACATCAGGGGAACTGAGGTTTCAATTAAATCTGAATTGTTTTATACTATGTGGTGCTCTTTTCTTCCATATGCTGGCATTTAAATGAAAGCCAATCCACCTTGAAAATACAGAAATCTAATATGTGATTCAGTGTAGCTGCAACTGCATTAATCTGGTATTATTATTATTATTATTATTATTATTATTATTATTATTATTATTAGTGCTTTTTTCTGGGGGGACGCAGGGGTAGGTACACATACCCCTAAACATTTTGTGAATCTAACAGGAGAATAAACTTTATTTTTTTTAAAAAAAATAGTTTCTTCTCTAGCACGGTGAATTGTCAGTTCCATTGCTACCCCAAATGGCAGCCTCATTTTCTGTCACTGTGTTTCCTGCGTCTCAGACAGAAGCGAGTATTTAATGTGTGAAGTAGTATTTTTCCGTATTTGAACTATAAAATGGTGATTTTATTGAGACAAAATGAGAGTACCCCTAAACATTTTTAAAGCACAGGTGATGATGATGATGATGCCTTTAAAATGATTTATATTAAGCTCTCTTTCATTGTAATGGATTTTTTGTGTGCTGAGATACTGAGGGGGGCTGTATATTTTTTTTTATTTTTGGTTCACGGCTTTTAAAATGTTCTTAAAAAATTATTTTAAAAATAAAATCTAAACCCTCAATTATTTCCCAAGATTCTACGAACTTAAGAAGAGTTTGCTGGATCAAGCCAATGGCTCTAGTATCCTGTTCTCACAGTGGCCAGCCAGATGCTTGCAGGAAACCTGGCAGCAGGACCTAATTCTGCAAAGCACAATCCCGATTTTTGGATATTTTTTTTGTTTTAAGCCCCACATCCAATTCCATTTATACACAATGACATATTTAACTAGGTTCTTTTACTAGCAGAAGCCAACACAAGTCCCACCAGCATAGTGGAACTTCCCCCTTTCCTCACCCCATGCGTCCTGCGCCCCCACAAGTCTGCTCAGTAGGGTCAGGACAACCCCTCAAACAGTACATAGGCTGGAGGGGAAATTGTTTCACCTTTCAGGCAGAAATATTTGTGCTGATGGAATGATATCCTGAGTGTGACATTGAGCTCCATCCAGAATATATATCTTTGACTCTATAGCTTTAATAACTTGTGCCTGAGCTTGCTTTCCCCTCCTCCCTCCCATTCATTTTTCTTTATGTGTCCTACCAAGAACCATAAAATCATGGAATTTTAGAGTTGGAAGGGACCCAAGGGTCATCTAGTCCAACCCCCTGCAATGCAGGAATCTCAGCTAAAGCATCCATGGAAGATGGCCACCCAACCTCTGCTTAAAAACATCCAAGGAAGGAGAGACCGCAACCTCCCAAGGGAGTCTGTTCCACTGCTGAATAGTTCTTACTGTCAGAAAGTTTTCCCCAAATGTTTAGTCGGAATCTCCATTCTTGCAACTTCAACGTTACAAAACAGTTTGTTTACAACTGTGTTGCCCTTCTACCTAATGGGCAACTTGAAGCCATTGCATTGAGTCCTACCCTCAAGAGCAGGAGAAAACAAGCTTGCTCCCTATTCCATGTGACAGCCATAAGATATTTGAAGATGGCTGTCATATCCCATCAGATGTCAAGGAAATAAACAACTATCTGACTTTTAGAAGACATCTGAAGGCAGCCCTGTTTAGGGAAGTTTTTAACGATTGATGTTTTATTGTATTTTTAATATTTTGTTGGAAGCCGCCCAGAGTGCCTGGGAAAACCCAGCCAGATGGGCGGGGTATAAATAAACAAACAAACAAACAAACAAACAAACAAACAAACAAACAAACAAACAAATATTAACTCATCTCCACTGGCGAACGGTGCCGCTTGGCTGCCCGGAGTGGCACCCCCTGGGGGAGGGGAGTCACTCCGCAGCGTGTATGCATCGTATGCACACCGCCCGGCAATCCGCTTTGTAGCACACTCTGCTTCTTCCTGCTTAGGCGGAGGAGGCGAGGGGTGGGCCAGGGGCCGGGGGCACTGCCCGCATGTGCTGCCCCCGCCAGAGTGGAGCTAGTGTGGAGCTAGGGGCGGCCCGCCCCTTAAGCCCCTTCCTTGCTATGCGCCTGCTCCTCTCAATCTCCTGTTTTCCAGGCTAAACATACTTTTCCTTGCATTGTGAGCTTGGGGGGGGGGAGGGCAGGGACTGCCTTAAGTAAGTCACCATGCTTACCTTTTTGGCAAATAGTCTAAACAAAGAAACAACTTGAGTGGAATCTTAAAGATTGTCATCACTGTCCTCTACATGTCAACTCAGAAGACACCTCTACTGTGTTCAATAAGACTTACACCCGGGTAAGTGACTAAAGAATTGCCACTTAAATAGCTAAACAGGAAGGTCAAGATCAATCGTCCCTGTCTGATTCCACAGTGCCAGGGGACAGACTAACAGCCCAAGCATGAAGCCTTCTAATTTTATATCACTGGTATTAGTGTCCTCAGGTTGCTAACACAATAAGCTGAGTGAGGCTCTTCCTGACCAGCAGTGCCATGCCAGCTCTTTTGGGGTTAATCAAACAATGCAAGGCAGGAAAACAACTTGGCAAGTAGCTTCTAAGATGTACATTCTTCAGGCCAAAGTTCATCTGCCGGAGTCGTCTAATAGATCCCCCTTTGGCTTTCTGCACACTTTTGTTTTGTTTTAACTGCAGTGCTGTTGGCTTCCTCCTTGCTTTGCTTTCTGCAGATGTCTCCCTTTCAGTGGGCATGATGCAAAAATGGGACGGCCAAGTGTAACCCCCTACAGACTTCTCTCCGCCTGTCAGTCTAGACTCTAGGCGCTAGTGGGAAAAGCTCAGAAGCAGATTAGGCACAGCAATCCCTTATTTTCTTCCCCTCCAACTTCCTCTGTTTCTTTCCTCTTCCCTGTTGCCAGCAACTGCTTTGGAAGCCAATCTGAGCGGATTTTGATGTGCATTTTCCCAATGGACCCTCCCATTCCAATGCCGCTTTCTTCTATTTTTTTGCTCCTTTAGTAATCATGGTAACCAGAAATAACTTGCATCTTAAGTGTCCCTTCTTTCTCCGGGCCATTCTGGCTTGGAATCCAAAGGCCAGTCACCATTAGTTCAAACCCCATGAGCGTATCTGTGAACTGTAGACATATTTATTATTTGCCTCAATGGGCACCATCTCACACTTGCTTACATTCAATTTCATTTACTATTTTACTGCTCATTTACTCAGGTTTGGAGAGATCCTTTTGGAGCTCTTTGCAATTCCTTCTTGTTTTTACCACCCTGAATATTTTGATATCATCAGCAGACTTGACCATCTCATTGTTCACCCCTAGTTCTAGATCAGGGGTCCACAAACTTCTGTTGATGAGGGCCGGTGTTGCCAGCGCCGATTGCGCTGTGGGCCAGAGCCCGTGGGAGCCCGTGAGAGCTCACGCCCATATGTGCGCACACACACGATTTCTGGTGCACTTCCAGGTCGCCAGAACGCCGGAAATAGCTTGTGTGTATGTGCATGGGCCTCCTCCGGCCCAGAAGTGCGCTGGAAATTATGCTTGCGCATGTGCACAAGCTATTTCCGATGCTCTGGCGACCGATGCTCTGGCCATGCCGTACCACGCAGTTAAGAGCGGGTGGCGGCAGTGGGCGGCAGGGGTCGTCAGGGACCGCATAAAAGAGCCTTGTGGGCTGCATCTGGCCCCCGGGTCTTAGTTTGCGGAAGCCTGTTCTAGATCATTTGTGAGCAAGTTGAAAAGCAAAGGTTTCTGGTTCCTCCATTGGAAGAACTTGTCTACTTATTCCTATGTTCTGCTTCCCATTTCTCAATGAATTTGTCAACCAGAGATAAATCACTTGCATAAACAGCTTTTAAAAAAAATTCGGTTCCTAGAAGAGAGGCACAAAATGGATTTATGCAGTAGCTGAATTACCGTTGAATTATGTTCTGTTCTATTTTTAAGTAAGAATGGGCTGCTTAATAGATTTAAAAATGGTAGGTGAAAATGATTGGTGTATCATCTCTATTCAATCCATTCAATCCACTTGTCACCCAGTGAGCTTCATGGTCCTCCAGGCCCTAGTCCAATGCCCTAAGCACTACAATTTACTGGATTTCTAATCCTATTTCGACACTCTCTGTGCTTTGAGTTCAGTGAGGCTTGCTCTGCCAGGTAGCAGGTTCTGGATTGCAGCCTTAGGGTAGTTATACGCTGCCTTCTGACTTACAAATGCCCACAGGTTACAAAACAACAATGCTATCTCCCCCCCCCCAAAAAAGCATACAAAAGATGTCTTCCACCAGGTAAAAATCTATAGCCATACTACAAGGGTATGTTCTTATCAGGTGAGCTTCTGATAATACAAAGAATATGTGACAATGCTCTTTCCATGCACATTTGATTATACATGTGAGGGACAGGGGATATCGCGAAGTCCCTCCCCTCCTGAGTTCAAGCCCATCCCCGAGCACAGGGGAAAGCAGAGAGAGTTCCGATTCCAGTGGGGAAGCAGGAAGTCGTGTCCGAGGCTCAGGCAAGGTAGCGGAGCCAGGGTCTCAGGTGGAACAGGAAGGGGCAAATAAGGGGGGGAGACCCATCCCCCCAACTCCGGAATTGCGCAGAAAGAGGAGAGGAAAGAGGATGGGTCTACCGAGGCTTTTGTGTTGGAGAAAGACGCGCCAAAAGCCATTCGGAGGTTCTGAACCCGACTGAACACATGGCTCCGTGTATATAGCAATGACTTCAGCACTGTAAATACGCAGCACCAATAAAAGAATAAAATGCAGAGCTGTGTAGAGTCGTTACTCTGAAGTAGCCCGCTCCGGCCACTGTGACAGCAACCTCCGAATCTTTTTTGGGGGCTACTTTGGAGTTGCCGGGATGAGTGCGTCAGAGGCGGAGAAATGGCGGCAGATCGCGGAGAAAGCCCAACAGGACCTGCAGCAACTGGCGCTGCAGGCACAGGGGGAATTAAAGGCAGCTAAAGAAGAAACCAAGAAGGTCCAGGAGGACCGGCTACAACTTGCGGAACAGGTGAGAGCGCTTCAGGAAAAAGAGCAGCAATTAAGGGCGGTGGCGGTAGAGCTCCAAAACAAGCTGGATGCCGAGAAAAACAAGGCGGGAGGGGCCCCCCAACTCCAAGTGCTGCCAGGAAGGAGAGCGGGGACCCTAGTAAGCAAGTTCAATGGAGACCCGAGGGAATATCATGGCTTTGAGACTGAGATCGTGTATGCTCTTGAGCTGCACCATGATGAGTTCCCTGATGATGAGCACAGGGTAGCGTTTATTGTGGAGCACCTTACAGGGGCAGCCAGGGAGTGGCTAAGACCGTTAATCGCGACAAAAAATCCTTGCATGAAGAACGTCAAACTATTTCTAGAGGCTTTGAAAACTATGTATGCGTCCGATAGCCATATGGACCAGACCAAGGAGGAACTGCATAATTTAAGGCAAAGAACAATGACCGTTCGCGAATATTGGGCGAGATTCACCATGCTAGTGCACAGACTGGGGTGGGAACTGCACTCGCCTCCCATGGAAGCGGCGTTCTACCTGGGGTTGAATGAGGATGTGAAAGATGAGCTCTCGAGAGGTCCAAAGCCCAGTAATATGGATCAGCTGAGCAAAGCGGCTCTGGCGGTGGGGGTGAGACAGGAATCCCGGTGGAACGACAAGCAAGCAAGGCGCGCAAAGCGGGCTTGGTTCCCACGGTCGCAGGAGAAGCCACTCCCCCCAAAACCCTTCCAAGCCACGCCTGGGGCCAGCCAGGACCAGGAACCCATGCAAATTGATAGCGCGCGCACGCGGGCTTTTCAAACCCCAGCGGCGACGAGACGCAAGGAGGGAAGGGGCGGGAATTGCTTTCTCTGCAACTCCCCCCAGCATCTCGTCAGAGACTGCCCACATCGCAGAGAGTGGCAAGGAAAGGCGGGAACGGTTGTGCCCTCCCCCACTGACGCAGCACCACAGCAGGGAAACGGGAAAGCCTGGTTGCAGGAGACAAGGGGCAGCAGCCAGGCGCAGTCAGCAGACAACAGCCCCAGCCCGCCCACCCGCACAGCGCGGAGCAGAGCCAGCCCACCCCTCCCAGAGCAGGAGTGGTTCTAGAAGTGACGTTAACGCTCCCAAATGGCTATCCCCTGACAGTCCTCGCCTTAATTGACAGTGGTGCATCTGCCAACTTCTTCTCGAGAAACTTTGCAGAAGAGCACCAAATACAGCTTCTGCAGCTGGACTTTCCCTTGCACGTAGCCACCATTGACGGCAGGGAGCTGCTGGGAGGGGCCATCACTCATCAACCCCCCCCCCCCATGAGAATGACGGTGGGAAGGCACTCTGAGACACTGGCATTCAACGTCACCACCATCTCAGACCCCCCCATCGTCTTGGGCATGAGCTGGCTGGCGCGCCACGACCCCTCCATCAGTTGGCACCAGAGATGCATCACGTTTGGGTCGGACTTTTGTCTGGAACATTGCATGCAGCACCAACCAGGGGAGGGGCCTCCAATAGCCACGGTGGCCACCATGCACGTCAAAGGGGGTGAGGCGATACCCAAACCATACTGGGACCTGCAGGAGGTCTTCAGCGAAGCGGAGTCCGACCACCTGCCCCCACACAGGTCTTTTGACTGCCAGATCAACCTGGTGCCAGGGGCAACGATACCCCCAGCCAAGCTGTACGCCATGTCAGATCAGGAGCTGGAGGATCTGCGTGCGTTTATAGACAAGAACCTCAAACGGGGGTTCATCAGAGAAAGCAAGGCAGCAGGGGGCAGCCCGGTCTTCTGGGTGGACAAGAAAGACACGCAACAGCGCCATCTTGTGGTGGATTTTAGACGACTGAATTCAGTGACAGAGCCAGTGGCTTTCCCCATGCCCAGAGTGGACGATCTCCTGACAGCGGCACGCAGGGGCAAGATTTTCACCAAGCTAGACCTGAGGGGGGCGTACAACTTAATCAGGATCCGGGAAGGCGATGAGTGGAAAACCACAATGTTCACGCCCCTGGGCTCTTTTGAATATCTGGTGATGCCCTTCGGGTTGCAAGGGGGCTCAGCATGCTTCCAGGCCTTCATGCACCACGTCCTGGGGTCCCTCCTCTTCAAGAACTGCTTGGTCTTCCTGGATGACATCCTTATCTATTCCAACGACCCAGTGCAACATGTGAAGGATGTCAGGGAGGTGTTGCAGCGCCTGAAGGAGAACCACCTGTATGTGAAGCTGGAGAAGTGCAAGTTTCACACCAGGGAAGTAGACTTCCTGGGCTACAAACTGTCAGACAAGGGGCTGGCGATGGACAAGGACAAGGTACAAGCCATCCTGGACTGGCACAGCCCCAGGACGCGCAAAGATGCCCAACGCCTCCTAGGCTTCGCCAACTTCTACAGGAAATTCATCAAGAACTTCTCACGGGTTACGGCTCCCATCACGGACTGCCTGAGAGGCAAGCAGAAGTTCAGGTGGACACAGGAGGCGCAAGCAGCGTTCGAAAGCCTCAAGAGGGTGTTCGCTTCAGACCAAAACCTGTTCCACGTGGTGCAGGATGCGCCCCTACGCGTTGAGACCGATGCTTCAGACAGGGCTTTGGGAGCGATCCTGTTGCAACTGGACGCCAACAGAGAGTGGAGACCTTGTGCCTTCTTCTCCAGGAAGCTGACCCAGCCAGAACGCAACTACACGGTGTTTGATAGGGAACTTCTTGCGATCCACGCTGCTTTCCAGCACTGGCGACACTTCCTGGTGGGCGCCAAGCACCCCATCCAGGTGTGCACAGACCACAAGAACCTGGAGTTCTGGAGAACAGCCAGGGTGCTCAACCAGCGGCAGATACGGTGGGCAGAGTTCTTCTCGAACTTCAACTTCTCCATCCACTACATACCGGGGGAGCAGAACGTCAGGGCAGATGCCCTCTCCCGCAAACCAGAGTACATGGAGCAGGAGTTGCCACCAGCACCCAGGCACATTTTCCCCCCATCAGCATGGTCCTGCGGAGCAGCAGTGGTGAGCGAGGCAGAACTCACAGCACTGACGGCAGCAGATGAGTTTGCCACCCGCATCTTCAGAGAACTGAGAGGGGGGGTGCAGGCAAAAGACTTTGCAGAACGCAGGGGGCTGCTTTTCCACAAGGGGGCACTATACCTGCCCACCACCCAGCTTAGACGTAAGATCCTCAAGCAGATGCACGACAACCCGACGGCGGGTCATTTTGGAAGGGACAAAACCGCTCACCTAGTCATGAGACACTTCTGGTGGCCAGGGGTGCGGGAAGATGTTGGAGACTATGTACGGGGCTGTGACACCTGCCAGCGAGCAAAGGTAGTCAGAGCAGCGCCAGCAGGATTGCTGGAGCCCTTAGCCACACCTCACAGGCCGTGGGAAGTGGTGTCCATGGACTTCATCACGGACCTGCCTGCATCCAGGGGCAAGACCGCAGTGTTGGTGGTGGTGGACCTTATGTCCAAAATGTGCCACTTTATACCGTGTGCCAGGGCGGTCTCTGCAGAAGAGACAGCCAAACTGTTTGTTGACCACGTCTTCAGACTGCATGGATTACCTTTAAGGGTTATTTCGGATTGTGGCCGCCAATTTGTTTCCAGGTTCTGGAGGCGGCTCATGAACCTCCTGCAGGTGGAGGTCAGCTTATCGACGGCTAGACACCCGCAGACTAACGGACAGGCGGAGAGAGTCAACGCCATTCTGCAGCAGTACCTGAGATGCTACGTCAGCCAGCGGCAAACGGACTGGGTGGATCGCCTGCCACTGGCGGAATTTGCCTACAATAATGCAGTGCACGTCTCCACAGGGGTGTCGCCCTTTAAGGCCAATTATGGGCGCGACCTCAGATCTTTCCCGGAGAGGGAGGGGGAGGAGGAGGAGGAGGGCCCACGGGCAGAGGATTGGGCAGAGGAACTAGAGACGGTGCACCAACAGCTCAGAGAGCACTTGGAGAGGGCCAAGGAAGCGTACAAGAAGGGGGCAGATCGCCACAGGCGACAAGGGGAGGTCATCAGGGTGGGGGACAAGGTTTGGTTGTCCTCGGAGGGCCTTCCCATTAGAGGGAGGTGCAAAAAGCTGGCGCCCAGACGGCTGGGCCCCTTCACGGTCACGCAACAGGTCAATCCGGTGGCCTTCAGATTGGCACTACCAGAGGACATGAGGGTGCATCCAGTGTTTCATAGATCGCTGCTGTCGCCGTACAGGGCAAGCAGCAGGCTCCGAGACAGCGACCAAACCCCCGAGGGAGGGGGGGAGAGGGAAGGCAGGGAGCAACTCAATGAGGCCATGGCCATCCTGGATTCACGGAGAGGGGTGGGGGGCCTGGAGTACCTCATGGCATGGGAGGACGCCCCGCCATCCCAAAATGAGTGGGTCCCAGCCTCTCAGATACAGGAGGAATTCTTGGTGGAAGAATTTCACGCCCTCTTTCCCCACAGACCCAAGCCCTGGCACATGGAAAGGGAGGGGGAGGGGGAGAGGGAGGAAGTACTGGAGAGCAGTTCACCATGGGGATGGGAAGCGGAGTTTGAGGAACCAGAGGAAGAAGTATGGGCGTCGCCGAGATCCACCCAGTCAGAGGAAGAAGCAGACTGGCAGCACATTTTTACCCCCACCAGCTCTGACGCCACGGACTTTTTGGGATTCCAGTCCTCCCAGGCGGAAGGGGGGGGCTCGCAAGACTGGGGGGAGGTGTTCACACCAACGGGCTCGGAAAGTACTGAGTTCTTAGGCTTCCAGTCGTCACCGACACCCGGGGGGGGACCTGGGGAGGGGAGAAGGGGAGCTTGGAAGGGGGGTGGATGTGAGGGACAGGGGATATCGCGAAGTCCCTCCCCTCCTGAGTTCAAGCCCATCCCCGAGCACAGGGGAAAGCAGAGAGAGTTCCGATTCCAGTGGGGAAGCAGGAAGTCGTGTCCGAGGCTCAGGCAAGGTAGCGGAGCCAGGGTCTCAGGTGGAACAGGAAGGGGCAAATAAGGGGGGGAGACCCATCCCCCCAACTCCGGAATTGCGCAGAAAGAGGAGAGGAAAGAGGATGGGTCTACCGAGGCTTTTGTGTTGGAGAAAGACGCGCCAAAAGCCATTCGGAGGTTCTGAACCCGACTGAACACATGGCTCCGTGTATATAGCAATGACTTCAGCACTGTAAATACGCAGCACCAATAAAAGAATAAAATGCAGAGCTGTGTAGAGTCGTTACTCTGAAGTAGCCCACTCCGGCCACTGTGACAATACACATTCAACGTGTGTCCTTTTCCTGTTTCCTCCTAAAGGGAGGAACAGCGAGTACTCCATTCAGATAGGTCCCTGATTAATGTTCACTGCTATGAAAGAGAGCTTGCTTCAGGAATTGTTTATTGAAATATATGTAGCTGAGTCTCAAAGCCAACAACATCCCCCTAGGGTGCCCATTAGGTAGAAGGGCAACGCAGTTGTAAACAATCTGTTTTGTAACGTTGAAGAATATGATAGAAAAGACATCTAAGCGGTATTTGGTAAATATTTCATATTCTCGAACGAATCGCTTGAAGGCAGAAAGAAAATAGTGCAAGGCAATAATTTATATGCACAATTCTTAGAGAGGGAGGGAGAGAGAAAAGAAAAATCCTCCATAAAGTATTGCAGCAACAAATTAATATTAAAAAGTGAGTGGATACAAGCAGGAATAAAAGATGAGGGAATAAACAAAGCCACACACACACACACACACACACACACACACACAATGGATGAATACTGAATCAAGTTTAATTTGTCTTCGGAACTGCTCCATGTCCTTCTGGGGTCACCATGATTAAGAAGGCCATTGTTAGTAATTCCCCATGCACCAGATATCCTATCAGTGGAAGCTGGTTCATTTGGGCCACATTCAAACTATACATCTAAAACAGTATGACTGTTGTCGCCGTTTAGTCGGGTCCAACTCTTCATGACCCCATGAACCAGAGCATGCCAGACACTACTGTCTTCCACGGCCTCCCACAGTTTGGTCAGACTCATGTTCATAGCTTCGAGAACACTGTCCAACCATCTTGTCCTCTGTCGTCCCCTTCTCCTTGTGCCCTCCATCTTTCCCAACATCAGGGTTTTTTCTAGGCAGTCTTTTCTTCTCATGAGGTGGCCAAAGTATTGGAGCCTTAGCTTCACGATCTGTCCTTCCAGGGCTGATTTCCTTCAGAATGGATAGGTTTGATCTTCTAGCAGTCCATGGGACTCTCAAGAGTCTCCTCCAGCACCATAATTCAAAAGCATCAATTCTTCGGCGATCAGCCTTCTTTATGGTCCAGCTCTCACTTCCTTTTTTTTTTTTTTTTTTTTCAAAATAAATAAACCTTTATTTACTTATAAAATTTCAGAAAACAAAATACATAAGAAAATACATAGAAAGCACATATTATTCAATTACAAAACAAAACAATATATATATAACAAATAAGCAATATTTTCAAATTGTACCGTTATAAAATCGGCCTCCGAGTCTCGGTAATTTGAGATTTGATCTTTACAATTTTTACAATCTTGGACCGAGAGGCTCGAGATATAAAAGCCAGATAGGAAGAAAGCAGGGGCGGAAAGAAGACAAAGTAAAGGAAAGATCCCAGGTAAGTCAGTGGCAAGAGGGGGGAACAGGGGGGGGCAAGACAAAAAGGGGGGTAGGATAAAATAAAAAGAGGGAGGACAAGGGAAGGGGAGGAAAAGGAAGAGGAGAGAAAATGGGAAAAGTAAGAGTAGGGAAAGTAAAGGTAAGTATGATGTGAAGTAGAATAAAGATATGACTTCCAAACACTTATCATTGGTTCCCTCTCGTTATTGTGTTCTATTAAGCTTCTCCTTTCTTTTTAATTAAGTATCTTTCTCCACTCCCATCACCTTATTTCTTATTTTCTTGTGTCTCTCAATCTAAACATATCACTAATTTTGTGCTTATTTTTTGTTTATAAAAATATTCATCCACATATTTCCATTCGTCTTTGACTTTTTGTTTAGGTATTCTTCTGATCGCTGCGGTTAACTTTGCTAATGTCATGTATTCAGTCAGTTTTAGGTACCAATCTTGAATAGTTGGGATTTTATCTCCTCTCCAATTTTGGGCAATCAACATCCTGGCTGCCGCACATGCATAGAGTAGTATATTCCTCCTATCCAGTGGTATATTCTCCGGGATCATGCTTAACAGCATGATCTCGGGTTTTTTCTCGAATGTAAATCTCAACATTTTTTTCAGTTCTTCGTATATGCTTGACCAATATGAGCTAATCTTACAGCAACTCCACCAGCAGTGGAAAAAGTCTCCCGACTTCTCCTTACATTTCCAGCATTTATCTTGATTGTTTCTGTAAACTTTTGCCAATTTAGCTGGTGTGAGGTGGTATCTATAAACCATCTTCCATATATTCTCCCTTATTGTCATACAAGCTGTGAAGTTTATATCCTCGGTCCATAATTTCTCCCACTGCTTAACATAAATTGCCCTCCCTATATCTTTAGCCCATTTTATCATTACCTCTTTTACTATCTCGTCTTTCATGTCCCATTCTAATAAAAATTTGTAAATTTTTGCCAATGGTTTTTCCTGATTTTCCAATAATAATTCTTGTAATTTTGATCTTTTATTCTCAAATCCGATTATCTTATGTCCTTTAAAGATCGATTGCAGTTGAAGATAATGTAACCAGCTCTGACAGTATTGTTCGATTTGGTTATATGGTTTTAGCTCATATTGGTCATTTACTTTTCTAAGCAATTCTCTATATGTCGGCCAATTACTTCCTTTGGGTTCCTTACTTGTTGCAGACATTTCTATAGGTGAGGCCCACCATGGAATTTTAGGTTCTAATAGGCATCTAAATTCTTCCCATATATCAAATAGGGGTTTTTTAACTACATGGTTTGTAAATGATGTGTATTCACCTCTTTTTTCCTTTAATAGGTATGCATGCCAACCTCCAATGTTTTTAAAACCTTCCAATTTGAGTAGCTCAAGATCATCCAGCATGAACCATTCCCGCATCCAACACAGGCAAGATGCCGCGTAGTACAATTTGAGATTTGGAACTCCTAATCCACCTCTTTCTCTTGCATCCGTTAATAATCTGTATTGCACTCTTGCCTTCTTTCCTTGCCAAATAAAATTGTTTAGATCTTTCTTCCAAGTGTCAAATGTTTCTTTTTTTAATTTTATTGGCAGCATTTGAAATAAAAATATCAATTTCGGTAAAATCATCATTTTAATTGCGGCAATCCTGCCGGAAAATGTTAGATTCAATCCCTTCCAATTATCCATATCTATTTTTATTTTCTTCCAAATTTTGGCATAGTTATTATCAAATAATTCCATTTTATTATTAGAAATAATGATTCCCAAATATTTAATTTTCCTCACTATCTCCCACCCACTAATCATTTGTATTTCTTCTCCTTCTGCTTTTCTTACGTTTTTAATCATCAATTTAGTTTTTTGATTATTAACTTTTAAGCCAGCTACTTTCCCATAATCCAATAACTTTCTTTTTAACTTGGGTAGGGTCTCCACTGGGTCTTCCAGCATTATTATCAGATCATCAGCGAAGGCTCGTATTTTAAACTCACTTTTCCCGACCGATATACCCTTGAGGTCTTTGTCCAATTGAATATCTCTTATTAAGAATTCCAGGGCCCATATAAATAATAGCGGGGACAAAGGGCAACCCTGCCGCGTTCCTTTAGTTATTTCAAATTCATTTGTTATGTTCCCGTTAATAATCAACCTCGCCTTTTGTTTGCTATATATGGCCTTTATTCCTTCCATAAATCTTCCCTTGATTCCTAATTTTTCCAACGCCCCCTTCATGAATTCCCATGCCAGATTATCAAATGCCTTTTCGGCGTCTAAAAATACAAAGGCAACCTTCTTACTAGGATTCCATTCCACATATTCGAACATGTCCAACAGAATCCTAATATTAGTTGACATCTTTCTTTGAGGTAAGAATCCTTGTTGTTCCTTCCCTATTACTCTGTTTAGAACACATTTAATCCTCTTGGCTAGAATTCCGGCAAATACTTTATAATCAATATTTAACAATGAAATTGGCCTGTAATTTCCTATTTCCTCTTTTCTCTCTATATCTTTGGGTATCAGGGTAATATATGTGTCTTGCCATGTTCTTGGAAATTCTCCTCCCTCTAAAATCTCATCCACCATTATCTTGTACACTTCTTTCAATTCCTCCTGTAACACTTTGTAGTGTTTCCCTGAAAGGCCATCCATACCTGGTGATTTCCCCAATTGGAGTTTATTTATCTCTTCTTCTATTTCTCGGTATGATATTGGCTTATTTAAATTCTCCAATTCTTCTGACCCAATACAAATTCCATTAAATTTGTCTAAATAATCTTCTAATTTCTTTTTATTGACAATTTCCCCTTTATACAATTTACTATAATACTTCACAAAACAATCTTGTATTTCATCCGGGTTAGTCCTAATTTTATCCCCATCCTTTATAGCTATAATTTGTTGTTGACTTCGTCTTTTCCTTAGTTGCCAGGCCAATAATTTGCCAGATTTATTTCCAAATTCAAAGGTTCTTTGTTTTGCCCACATGATTCTATTCTCTATTTCCTCATCCATTAGTTGCTTTAAATTATTCTGTAAAATTTTCACTTGTGTCTTTATATTCATATTTTTCGGGTTTCTCCCCAGCTCCTTTTCTTTTAGTTCTATCTCTGCTTTTAATTTCTCTAATTTTGCCTGTTTATCCCTCTTATATCTACTTTTTTGTTGCATATACAATCCTCGAATAAAGGCCTTACTAGCATCCCATACAGATGTTATATTTACCTCTGGAGATATGTTAAGTTGAAAAAATTCTTTCACCGACTCTTTCAGTTTCCTGGCAAAGACCTCATCCTCCAACATCCTATCGTCCATTCTCCACCTTTTAATGCTTTCCCTCACATCTTTAATCTGCACCATCACTGGGTTATGGTCCGTTACCGATTTGGCCATAATCTCACATCTTTTAACCAATGTTGTTAGCCCTGTTGAGACCCAAATTATATCTATCCTTGAGGCTGATTGCTTAGCTTCAGAGAAGAACGTATATTTCCTTTCCATTGGTTGTTGGAGTCTCCATATATCTTTAAGCTCATAATTCTCGGTTATTTGGAAGAATGTTTTCGGCAGTTTACCTCCCTTTTTAGTATTGCTTGATCTGTCTAAATTTGGTGATACAACACCATTAAAATCCCCCACAAATATTATCTCCTCTCCATCAATAACCTCATTTAGATTTTGTTCAATTCTCTGAAAAAATTTGGATTTACATCCATTGGGTGCGTATATATTTATCACTATTACATTACCTCTCGGAGTGTAAATTCTCACCCCTACCACCCTCCCCTCTTCATCCTGGAATACCTTTTCTGATTTTAAATTCCCTTTTACATATATTACTACTCCTCTCTTTTTCTTTTTCTTGTCAGCCGATACATACTCTATCCCCAATCGTTCGTTCCTTAAGATTCTTTCATGTTTTTTTACCACATGGGTTTCCTGCAAACAAATTACATTCCAATTTCCTTTTTTCAAAACATGCTCCACCCTATTTCTTTTCCTCTTGCAATTCAGCCCATTTATGTTCCATGACATTATATTTAATTCCATAATTATTTTGATACTATTGGATTTGCTGTCGTTCTATATATCTATATGTATACCTGCTTACGTATACGTATAGATATTCCTCTTAATAATTTACTTCTTTACCTTAGGATTGTCAACTTTTATTATTTCAATAAGAAGAATAAAGAAAGCTTAATACATGAACTTACTACATAGACTTATATCATTCAATGTTATAATCACCTCACCTCCACCCCTCTATAAAGATTACGTTCAGTTGCAGGCCTTTTCTTATCAATTAACTTCAATCTCAATTCTCTTCCTCCTCTCCCCCTCCCAACAATTCTTTCCCTGATCTCTCCAAAAAGGCTTCTGCGTCCTCTGCACTCTTTATAGTTTTCTTTCTGTCTTTAAATGTGAATGTGAGACCCTCAGGAAATTCCCACACATACCAGATCCCCTTCGTTGTTAGGGCGTCTGTCAATTTTTTATATTTTTGTCTCTTAAGTCTAATTCGTTTCGGAATCTCCTTAGAAATGGCAATCGATTTGCCCTCAATCACCAAGGGTCCCTGTTTTTTCTTTTGGAGAATTTTGTCTTTTAGTAAGCCAGGATTTAAAAATATGAGGCAGTCCCCGGGTCCTTTAAATCTTTTGGATCTGTCCCCTCTAATTCGGTATATCTTGTCCACATCTAGTATCAGATCTTCTTCTTTAACACCGAGCCATTCCGCTAAATCTTTGCATAATTTCTCATCGATCTTTTCACCTTGCCTTTCAGGGACGCCTCTCAAACGGAGAATTAACTCCTTCTGTCTCATCTCAACGAGGGCTAGTTGATCCGCCAGCTCCTCTTGCATCTTTAATAATTCTCTTCTCTCTTTATCATTTCTTTCTTGGGTTCTCCTCAGGTCTTTGCTCTCTGTTGTTAATTTGCTAATGTTGTCTTCTTGATTGTTCACCTTGGTGTTCAGCTCCTTCACCGCCTTTTCCATTTCCTTGCTCTTGCCAAAAAGTTCTTTAATTTGGCCTGTCAATTCTGAGATCACTTTCGAATTATTTTCTAATTTAGCCTCAACAGAATCCAATTTATCATTCAAAGTTTTATTTATTTCAGTAATTAGAGTTTTATTCATTTCGGTGATTCATTTCGGTGATTCGGTCCAGCTCTCACTTCCATACATCACTACTGGGAAAACCATAGCTTTAACTATATGGACCTTTGTCGGCAAGGTGATGTCTCTGCTTTTTAAGATGCTGTCTAGGTTTGTCATTGCTTTTCTCCCAGGAAGCAGGCGTCTTTTAATTTTGTGACTGCTGTCACCATCTGCAGTGATCAAGGAGCCCAAGAAAGTAAAATCTCTCACTCCCTCCATTTCTTCCCCTTCTATTTGCCAGGAAGTGATGGAACCAGTCCACGATCTTATTATTATTATTATTTTATGTTGAGCTTCAGACCATATTTTTTGCTCTCCTCTTTCACCTTCATTAAAATGTTCTTTAATTCCTCCTCACTTTCTGCCATCAAGGTTGTGTCAACTGCATATCTGAGGTTGTTGATATTTCTTCCGGCAATCTTAATTCCGGTTTGGGATTCATCCAGTGCAGTCTGTCGCATGATGAATTCTGCATATAAGTTAAATAAGCAGAGAGACAATATACAGCCTTGTCGTACTCCTTTACCAATTTTGAACCAATCAGTTATTCCATATCAAGTTGTAACTGCAGCTTCTTGTCCCATAAAGAGATTTCTCAGGAGACAGATGAGGTGGTCAGGCACTCCCATTTCTTTAAGAACTTGCCATAGTTTGCTGTGGTCGACAGTCAAAAGCTTTTGTGTAGTCAGTGAAACAGAAGTAGATGGTTTCTGGAACATTCTAGCTTTCTCCATAATCCAGCGCATGTTTGCTATTTGGTCTCTGGTTCCTCTGCCCCTTCGAAATCCAGCTTGCACTTCTGGGAGTTCTCGGTCCACATACTGCCTAAGCCTGCCTTGTAGAATTTTAAACATAACCTTGCTAGTGTGCGAAATGAGCGCAATTGTGCGGTAGTTGGAGCATTCTTTGGCACTGCCCTTCTTTGGAATTGGGATGTAGACTGATCTTCTCCAATCCTCTGGCCATTGCTGAGTTTTCCAAACTTGCTGGCATATTGGGTGTAGCACCTTAACAGCATCATCTTTTAAAATTTTAAATAGTTCAGCTGGAATATCATCACTTCCACTGGCCTTGTTATTAGCAGTGCTTTCTAAGGCCCATTTTACTTCACTCTCCAGGATGTCTGGCTCAAGGTCAGCAACCACACTACCTGGGGTGTACGAGACCTCCATATCTTTCTGGTATAATTCCTCTGTGTATTCTTGCCACCTCTTCTTGATTTCTTCTGCTTCTGTTAGGTCCTTACCACTTTTGTCCTTTATTATGGTAATCTTTGTACGAAATGTTCCTTTCATATCTCCAATTTTCTTGAACAAATCTCTGGTTTTTTCCATTGTATTCCCCCCTTCTATTTCTTTGCATTGCTTGTTGAAGAAGGCCCTCTTCTCTCTCCTTGCTATTCTTTGGAAATCTGCATTCAATTTCCTGTATCTTTCACTATCTCCCTCACATTTTGCTTGCCTTCTCTCCCCTGCTATTTGTAAGGTCTCGTTGGACAGCCACTTTGCTTTCTTGCATTTCCTTTTCCTTGGGATGGTTTTCGTTGCTGCCTCCTGTATAATGTTACACGCCTCCATCCATAGTTCTTCAGGCACTCTGTCCACCAAATCTAAATCCTTAAACCTGTTCCTCACTTCCACTGTGTATTCATAAGGGATTTGGTTTACATTGTATCTTACTGGCCCAGTGGTTTTTACTACTTTCTTCTGTTGAAGCTTGAAGAAGAAGCTGATGATCTGAGCCACAGTCAGCTCCAGGTCTGATGATCTGAGCCACAGACAGCTCCAGGTCTTGTTTTTGCTGACTGTATAGAGCTTCTCCATCTTTATCTGCAGAGAATATTATCAGTCTGATTTCGATGCTGTCCATCTGGTGATGTCCATGTGTAGAGTCGTCTCTTGCCAGTTGTTCCTTTTATCTCTTGACTCCCTACTTTAGCATTCCAATCCCCTATAATGAGAAGAACAGCCTTCTTTGGTGTCATTTATAGAAGGTGTTGTAAGTATTATACCCTCTTTAAACATTAATGACTTCCTGCTTGGAACTCTGGGAGGTGTAGTTTCTTAAGAGTTCTATGGGTTGCTAGGAGAACACTTTCCCCCTCACAGGGCTCACTGGAAATGAGGGTGGTGGCAATGGACTTGGGATCCCATTGCCCTCCCAGTGAAATAATTCAGCTGTTTTACACCTTCCTATGAAAATAGCTCAATTTTCAGTGACTAAATTAACCCTTAGATCCATCCAGCAACATTCAGATAGGCATAGTTAATTTTTAATTTTTAATAATGTTCTGAGAATTGCATTCTCCAGGATGACCAAACAGAATTGTCAGTGTGTGTTATGAGGACCAGTAGGAAATCCACTACATGTGATGCAAACAAGTGTTCCCTAACAGCCCTGCAGCCCTGACTGAATGGCAGGGCATCTGTCTTCAGTGCAGAAGGTCTCACAATTGAATCTCAAAACCTCAAAGAAGGGCTGACAAGACTCCCTGTATGAAACTCTGGAGCTCCATAGCCACTCTGTATAGACAATACTGTGTAGACATAGGTCTGACTCCATATAAGGCAGCTTCCTAGGTCTCTCCACAGCTGTGGAATTCTCTCCCTAGACAAGTGCGTACAGCCTTGTCTATATTCGACATACAGCAGATATTTTAAAAACTTCTGTTTAGCTCAAGTTTTATTGATTTGTCATGCATGCTGATTGTTAGCTGCTGCTGCTTTTGTTGTAGTTGTTTTTTAATCTAGTTATTTTGATGCATTGTAATTGTATTTAAACTACTCTTTGTGTTCTTTAAATGGTCGCAAGCTGCCTTGGGAGGGAATCTTGCTCTGAAAAATGGGGCATAACTGTATTCCGTCCATAAATATAAATTGCCTCTTTCTGGAGGCTGTGTCCAGTTTGAGAGAACGGAAGCAAGGGCTGAATTAGAAAAAGTAGGTTTGTAGTCCCTTCCCCTTTTCTGTCTCAAATTATCATCTCAGTGATGGCAGGAGGGGTTGAAAGAGGAGGGTAGTTGAGCGGGGGGGGGGGGAACCTCCCCTTCTCATAATTCCATCCCGTTCATCACACTTGACTGCAGAGATAGGAGGAAAATTTGAATAAGCTGGCATTTATAAGGGAAGTTACCCCAATTCACACTTTCTGAAATAATATGTGAACTGAGGTCATCCTTACACTAAGGGGTTTTTTTGCTTGTTTTTTGTTTGTTTTTAAAACCAGTTTTATCTTCATTCCAACTCAAGCTTCTGCCATTGTTTAAAAACACATTTTTTCTCTCAGTGTCCCTCCACCCTTGCTTGTTTCCTACTTTGGCCATTGTTTGAGTATGGTGAAAAGGTAGAGACACTGAACGAAAACATGGCTGCTTTAAACTTCTCTCTCTTCCATTCCTTAGCTGCTTCATATGAGAGAGATAAAAGTTGCAGAGCCCTCAAAAGATGTCTGATCCTCAGAAGATCCGGAGCCTTCTCACACTGTGTTTCACTCCTGATACCATGTGTTGTGTTCGATATAATAATTTGTAAGAGATATTTCATTAATCGGGGGCGCAGGTGGCGCTGTGGTCTAAACCACTGAGCCTAGGGCTTGCCAATCAGTAGGTCAGCGGTTCGAATCCCCACGATGGGGTGAGCTCCCGTTGCTCTGTCCCAGCTCCTGCCAACCTAGCAGTTCGAAAGCATGTCAAAGTGCAAGTAGATAAATAGGCACCACTGTACTGCTACAGTGGGAAGGTAAACGGCATTTTCGTGCACTGCTCTGGTTCGCCAGAAGCAGCTTAGTCATGCTGGCCACATGACCTGGAAGCTGTACGCCGGCTCCCTCGGCCAATAATGCGAGATGAGCGCGCAACCCCAGAGTCGGTCACGACTGGACCTAATGGTCAGGGGTCCCTTTACCTTTATTTCATTAATAAGCAAATACCCATATTTGAGATCCAACACTGAGATCCAGCACCGAGGGCCTTCTGGCCCTCATAGTGAGAACTGAGGTTACAGGGAACCAGACAGAGGGCCTTCTTGGTAGTGGCGCCTGCCGTGTGGAACGCCCTCCCAGCAGATGTCAAGGCAATAAGCAACTATTTTACTTTTAGAAGACAACTGAAGGCAGCCCTGTTTAGCGAAGTTTTTAATATTTGATGCTGTACTGTTTTAAATATTTGGTTGGAAGCCAACCTGAGTGGCTGGGGAAACCCAGCCAGATGGGTGGGGTATAAATAATAAATTATATTATTATTATTATTATTATTATTATTATTATTACATGTACAATATCCCCCAACTTATGTTATCTTTCTCTGACAGTCTCACTCTTCTAATTCTGCTCATTTTAAAAGATACAGTAACACAAATAATCAATGGGAGCACAAAAGGAGCTGCAGAACAGGAGAAAGAATGAGGCATGGAAATAGGGAGTGATCTGTGTGCATGGGAGAGCTGTGAAAAGTAAGGAGGGAGGAGGAAAATGAGAGTGAAGGTGAAATTAAGGGTAAAGGGACCCCTGACCATTAGGTCCAGTCGCGGACGACTCTGGGGTTGTGGCACTCATCTTGCTTTATTGGCCGAGGGAGCCGGTGTACAGCTTCTGGGTCATGTGGCCAGCATGACTAAGCTGCTACTGGCGAACCAGAGCAGCACACGGAAGCGCTGTTTACCTTCCCGCCGGGAAGCACTTTGACGTGCTTTTGAACTGCTAGGTTGGTAGGAGCAGGAACTGAGCAACAGGAGCTCACCCCGCCATGGGGATTTGAACTGCCAACCTTCTAATCGGCAAGCCCTGGGCTCTGTGGTTTAGACCACAAAGCCACCCACATCCCGAAGGTGAAATTAGGGATGCAAAAAAGAGAGAGCAGGAAGCATTGGAATGGGGTTGAAGAAAAAAGCAGGAGAATGAAAGGATCTGAAGAAAAGGAGGGGGTGATGGTTTCATAATTGGGCAGAATGTGAAAAGGGGGGGGGGTTGTGATGTGTGGCAGGAGGAAGATTCAGGTGTTGCATAAACACTTCCCATCCCAATCTGGTATCAAGAGTTCTGGGTGCACCTAATTAATCCCCCCCCCCATATGTGTGTACTCCTTTTACTGGATCACTGTGTTTTGAAACTCCACAATTTCAAAGTGAGTATTGCAACACTTTGGAGTTTGACACCCTGGAACAAGATGTGAAGGTACAATATTGCAAAGGTTGCTGATGGATACACACTTTAATGCTCTTATAATACATTTTTCAGTGGGTATATTTATTGCATGAAACACTTCTTTTAAACACTGAATTCAGTTCTAGAAATAAATTCAGCTCTCACATAAATCTGGACAAGTAAATAAATGTGTAAGTAGTCGTATCCAAAGTGAAAACTCTAATTCATGCTGGAATAAGATCCACTCTGGCACAAATATTAGGGAATTAGTTATAATATCCATGACATTAAGTTAAATTAGCCAGAGATGGAATAACACCCATGGGAGCTATCAAAATCCTGTATAGCCGGCTATTACATTATGAGCTACATATCAGAAATGGGGGGATAGAACCAGGGCATTTTAATCTATTATAAAAATAGCTGTTGGCAGAACTATTTGCATTTACTATGGACATAGAATCATAGAGTTGGAAGGGACCACAAGAGTCATCTAGTCCAACCCCCTGCAATGCATGAATCTCAACTAAAGCATCCATGACAGACGGCCATCCAACCTTTGCTTAAAAACCTCCATGGAAGAAGAGTCCACCCCCTCCTGATGGAGACTCTTCCACTGTTGAGCAGCTCTTACAGTCAGAAAGTTCTTCCTGATATTGAGTCAGAATCTCCTTTCATTTAACTTGATTCCATTGGTTTGAGTCCTACCCTTCAAAGCAGGAGAAAACAGCCTGGTCCATCCTACATGTGACAGCCCTTAAGATATTTGAAGATGGCTAACATGGCTCCTCTCAGTCTCTTTTTTCCAGGCTAAACCTACCCACTTCTTCAACTGTTCTCCATAAGCCTTGGTTTCCAGACTTGATCATCTTGGTTGTCCTCCTGTGCACACGTTCCAGCTTGCCAATATGTTTCTGGTGTTGCATGCGAGAGGAAGACCATATAGCCACCCCCTATCCCACAATGTAACTTTGGCACCCAGCCATTTCTGCTGGAGGTGCCTGCCCTTCACAGTATGTGCACGGAGAAAGAAATTCTCTCTGCAGTGAACACGTGGGTGACATGCAACGGAGGGTGCACGGAGAGGAAAGCAGAAGCAACGTGGTGCCAAGATGGCATGGGAAAGGTAACACATGAGGAACATGCAAACAACCCCCAACCCCACTGACCTTCTGTGTCCTGACTCCACATCAGATCTTCTCACATTGAGGAGGAAGCTCTGGAGGATGAATCCACTTGAATTCATCATACTTGGATTCATCCACTTGGATTCATAAGGGCCCAGGTGATAAGGCTGAGTTCCAAATTACAGGAGGTTCAACTGAATGTGCACAGCTTTCTAATTAATTAATTATTACATTGGTTTACCTGCCCCCTCCCAATGTTTAGGCACCATGCATTCAGCAAACACCTGTATATTGTGTATATATGTACCTGTATATATGCATAAGCACCTTTATTCAGAGCTTGACTGAATGTGGCTCCACACTGTTTGTACTGGCTCAGGTATCCAAAATACCCAGAGATGAATCTATGCAGCAGAGCTCAAACTACTCATCGACTCAGAACAGGATCAAAATTCACCCTCATTACAATAGGGTGCAGCTTTTGCATTTCCATCACCCAGGACCAGAGTTCTCCCCACTGTCCTTTGCGATTAATTTGATTACAACTGGGGTTCTAATCAAACAACAAATAGATACAGTATCTTACTATAGTAACCCTTGGGATGCTGCATACTTCTTTGGGATAGCAAGGTATGCTATTTTAATCATGTTTAACTATCGTCCCCCATGTGGTTGCAGCAGATATCACTTCCATCTGGAGAATTTTAGCATGTGTGCATCAGACCATAGCAACAGCAGAACTCAATAAAGGGGGAGATTGATGTGGGAGGGGCCAATCCATGCTGTTATGGTGTGCATGAGATTGCCCTTTAACAAAGATGGAAAACTTCCTTCTTTATAAAACATACTAGCATTAGTTTCATTTTCTCCCTCCTCTGCCCCCTCGCACCACTACAAATTTGTGTCCTCCTGACAGAACACAAATGAGTCTCTAATTGCCAATCCTGGAGGATAAAAGTAGAAGATTATTTGCACCGCACTTACCTCGCTCACCTCATTAGCTCCCATTTCTTTACTCCTCTTTCTTCCTTGGCTTTAGCAAATGCAATTGTTTTTCTTCGCTGTGGCATAGGGTCCACTGTTTTTACTATGGCACGATGCCTTCAAATATTTATGAAACTGCACGCCGGGGAGTAAAATGACACATTGCCCGCAAGCATTGCTCTCTGTATATGTAAAATGGGTGGATGTACAGGATGTCGAGGCTGAAAGCAGACTCGGTATATGGGATGGACCCCTGAGGTTTGCAATATAATAATATTTTTCAACGCCCCCTTCCCCATCTTCACCTGAGGCTTCAGAATGCAGATGAGCACATGCACAAACAATGTCAGAAGATAGTGGATAGTAACCGGTGATTTTTTTTGGGGGGGAGGTGGGGGCGAGAGAGGAAAATGGCGCAGGGAAAACCTCCTTTTCTATACAAATTGTGGTCCCAACCTAGGCCAGCGTGACTCACGACTGCTTTACTACTTCGTCTGTCAGAGGCAGTCGGCTTCTGCCTCTTTTTTTTAATTGGTTTTTGCAAACAAGAATAATGTTATACAAATAAGTACCGGTATACCAAGTTCTCTCATGTCATTTGTATATCACAAAAACAGCACAACAAATGTGGAAAAATGTCTACAACATACGTTTCATTATCCATGGTCAATGTATAAGTTCTTGGTTCATGAATTGGTTTAAACAATTAGAAAGAAGAAGAAGAAAAGGGGGAAGAGGGGACCCCGGTGGGGTTGGGTGGTTATGCTTCTATTATTCTACTTAGATGGGGGGGGGGCTTCTGAATACCAGTTGCTAGAAAATGCAGGAGGTGAGTGTGCTGCTGATCTCAGGACCTGCTTGTGGGCTTCTCGGATGTACCTGGTTGGCCACTGTGAGAAAAGGATGCTGGACTAGATGGGATACTGCCCTGATTAATCTCAACAGGTGTACTCCAAGTAAAAGTGAGTTGAATTCCACCCATTATTTATTATTATTTAATTCCGGTTATAAATCAGTTCCCATAAAAATATCTCAAAGCGATTTCCCAGTAAAAACACTGACAATTTAAACAACAAGAAACAATTCCATATGTGAAAACAATGAAAAACAATTGCATGTATGGAAAAACAATTTCAAATCCAATGCAGTTACAACTGAAGTAAACATCTACACTTGTAAGCATTTCACTTGTAACACTTTTGATATAGCATGATGTTTGAAAATCAGATGCATATCCAAATGGACACTTGAGAGTAGATCATAGGACACAGTGGAACAGGTATACACAGGTAAGACTCACGTCCATTGTTCTGTCCATATCCGTAGGTTACACATGAGGAAATATGCCAGGGGGGGGGATAGTTCTCTACAATTGCTCTGGCTCCTAAGGAAAAGGAATGGGTTGCAAAACATACATAATGTACCTACACTGCCCTCAGACATTAAAAGCAGAAAGAAAGAAAGAAAGAAAGAAAGAAGTACCATTATTAAACATTTATATGTAACTTTATTGATAAGAAATCTATCTTGTTCCAGAAAAACCTACCAAAGATCCATCCAGCTTATGGCTTAGTCAGGTTGCCATATTTGGAGTTTCTTTTCTCTGGTGATTTTGCTTTTGTCAACTTGCACATGCCCAAACTGTGATCTTCTATGACCCACACACACACTTTTTGAAATGTTTCCACTGGCAAGTTCAATTGGTCTTTAGCCTCGTGGAGGAATACCCAGATGGCCACCTCATCACCTCAGCATTTGGCCATGCTCATCAAAGAAAAAATGGAAAATTAACCCAGAGAGTTGTTGTGTTTTGCTGTCAGGTCCTTATCTGGATATGTCATTTGCATTTCCAATCTCTTTCTTGTTCACCCAAGTAAAACAGCTATTTTGCTGCACGCAACTCTTTAAATAAGTTAACAACTTGGATTGTATTCCATTGTGGAACTTGGAACATGATCACGGACGAAAACAAATAGAATGAAGTGCTCAGGAAATGGAAACCATCAACAACAGTGGGACTCAAACTCATGACTTCCTTTATCATCTCATCTCAGGAGACACAGTTGCCAAAGACTACAAGAACATTTGATGACCTCAGGCTGCACTTTTGCATCTTCCCAATAGATGCTTTTGGAGCACTATAAATATTAGTTGCTCCAGAGAGATATAGTAGACTTTGGCATGGGTTATGTGTCACATTATATTTGGTAAAACATAAACTAGCCTGATGTTATCCGGGTACAAATGTTGAGAACGTGATACTTGTGGCTGCTGCCCAATGCATGCATCCTTGATGGAGAAGGAGACAATCTAGTCATATTGTTCTCCATGGCTGTATTTCGGTGGTAGTATGTCTGATCTACAAGCAGAAAGTCCCAGGTTTGAATCCTAGGCACCTCCATGTATCGCTGGAGGGAGACTCCTACCTGAAATCTCAGCAGGGCCGTCTCTAGGCCCGGGCTGGGTGGCGCCAGGCGCCAGGCGCCTGTCCACCAGGGGTGCGGAAGAGATGCCAAACGGCTGGTGTCTGGGAGCACGGTGGCAGTAGCATGCGGCCATTGAGCTTCCTCCATGAAGCAGAATCAGCCGCTAGAGGGGGGCGCCAAGGAGGGGCCGCTCCAGGGCAGGAGGCCGAGCGGCCCCCTCTGCGGGAGGTGGGCTCTGCGCCCAGGCCAGCCCCCTGCAAGGTGGTGTGCGCCATCCAGGCTCCGCCACCCTCCATCTCCGCCCCTCAGCCGCACCCAACTGCCGCCGTGGGGGGGGCACCGGAGGATTCTTGCACCACAGCGCTGGATACCCTTAAGACGTTACTGAATCTCAGAGAACCACTTCCAGTCAGTGTAGGCAAGACTCTTTTAGGGTGTTGATGCTGTGAACCCCTCCATCGTAGGCTCGGGTTTTATTTCTGTGTAACTAAACCATATATCATAAAGACACCACAGTCTCTGCTGTGCCTCATTCCCCAAAGGAAACACAAACCCTGGATGAGTGCCTGGAACCCCTGGAATCTCGCATTGCTGGGAAATAGGGGTGGCATGCAACACTACATTTTATACACTTCTTCTTCTTATCTGCTTGCATATTGTTTTAAGAAGAATTAGGTTCGCATTAAAATATGAAGTGAACCAAATGTCTGCCCCATCTGTACCTTGAAGTACTATAAGATGAGTACAGCAGAATAGATAAATGGCCCTGGGGCAGGGGGTGGGAATAACCTGGCTTCTGCTTAGCTGAGTTTGTTGTCATTCAGGTAGACACTTTCTTCCTCACAAATCACATCTGGAAGTGATGTCAGTTAGGGATTCCACAAACCTGTCAATAACCATGAAACTGTGCATGTACAAGGTAATTGAAGAGCCCACAAGTATGTGTTTTATAGGAATCAGTTAAATGAATTACACTCAGGGAAGTGCCAATCAAGTGTCTCTTGAAAAGTCCCTGTTTCCTCCATCCTCTCCAACTCATTAAAGTTTATTACCAAGGCAATTCTAGCTATGAAGTGTCTGCTGCTCAGAGATCTTTTAGAGTCTTCAGCAATCATCTGCCAAAATTGTCATTTCATAGACTGCCTTTGCACTCCACTGTCGATAGTAGTGCTGTGCTGAAAAAAAACATACTGCATTCCCCCCCCCTCTTACATTGTCCATCTATTAATAAGTAAAGAAACAGCATTTGGGGAAATAAATTTGGCTCATATTCTCATCGGTGGAGTGTGGGTTTTTTTTGTTGCACTTACACCTTGCTTTTGAGGTGTGGAGGAGTGTCCTTGTGAGTGTTCTTCCTTCCATATCTTCCATCAAGGAAAACAAGAAGAACTATCAGATTTCAGGATATACCCCATCCAGGATATAAACAGTCAAGGAGGGTACAAAGTGGGGTAGTGAGTAGTGTGGCCTGGGGTAGAGTCCCAGGAGCCAGATAGAGGATTTGGTCCATAGGTCTAATGTTCCCAACCCTGTAGTAAACTAAGGAAGGAGGAAAAGAGGCTACTCTAAAACATTGCCATCATCCAATTTACTGTATGGGGAGCATTAAATTGGGAAGGAAATGGGACTGGTATTCACAAACCCATCCAGAAGCACTCAAAGACATTAGCAAATGGGACCCTACGAAAACACAGTTAGTATCTGTCTGGGGACACTACAGAAACCTGAGTCAGGGAAACATACGATGTGGGAAAGTATCTTCTTTATAAAGAGATAAAGGAGAGCTGCTACGTGCAAAACGTTCTTTGCCATGAAAAGATTGCCAGATGTGACTTGAAGGAGGACACGGCTTGGAGTGATTCATGGCTCAGGTAGGCGGAGCTGTGCTTTAGATGCTTCATAAGATATGAATGATCAAATGGATTATATCAGACGGATCTTCCTGCAATATTTTTCCACACGCAAAGAAAAATGGCCCCTTTCACTTTAGATTACTTTCTCAGTAGTTCTGAACAAAGGAATTCCCTCTTCTCTCAAAGGTACTATGTCTTGGAAACGTTTGCCTCTCTGCAGTGGCATTCCCTTTTGAGTCTACCATTTCTTTACTGGCAGCTGGCCTATTTGTCTTTATGTTGAATCTGTTTTCATTTAAACATTGTTTAACAGATACTGATCTAGCTGGCTGTCTCTCTCATCTGTGCACCCATCCAACAGACATTAGGATCCACATCCTTGCATTCAGATATGGCTTCCTAAAGAATGGTGCATTGTACCAAAAGACTCACAAGCTCTCTAAATCACTTATTGTCCAGCTGCCCGTCCCCTCACTGGAATGATGTCATGAGGCATAACTGGAATCCTCTCAAGTTTACAGTGCAAAAAGAGTAACCAACAGGAACTTCTGAAGATTTTGGAGACAGCACTCAACTTGGCTAAACCATTCTAGGTCAAAGGACAGTCCACCAAAACAGACCCATGTTTTTCTTGGCCTGCTTGCCATAAATTCAGACCAGGGGACCCAAAGTCTCTCCAGCATCTTCTTAGTGATCAGTATTTGATGAACTGGAGTGTGCATTACCTATCCTTACCATAGCCATTCTAGCAAGACAGCAATGAGAAGTAGCTTGGGGTAGGGTTCTTTCAGCCTCCAGCAGCTCAGTTGCTCCACCGAAGTCCTATATCACCTACACCTACACAACCAGTGAAATGCAAGCCAAACAGACAGATCAGAAGAACCCCATTAGCCACAAAAGAGTGGGGTAGGTGAAAAAAGTAGGCCCAGTAGACAATCAGGACCCACTCCGAAAATCCTACTCCCCCATAAACAGCAGCCAACTGATGCTCACCTTGTCTGAAAGGGGTGGGTGGGTGAGAATACCCAATATCTGATGAAGGGGCATTTTGGTTTGATTTGAATTTATTATATTTCTATGTCACTTTTCATTTGAATGAATCCCAAAGCAGCTTAAAAACAACAAATGACAATAACATGATAGAGCATCACAAATACAGCATAAATCATATAGAATGACTAACAAAGCATCAGTAAAACAATAGCAATCTATAGAACACTGTTAACAAAGCAACAACTAATAACAATAAGCTAAACACCACAATTAAAGCAAAGATTATATTATATGGTTAACAAATCAATAAAGCCTTTACAGTCAAACCTTGGTTCCTGAACGGCTTCGTTTTCGAACGTTTCGGCTCCCAAACGCCGAAAACCCAAAAGTAAATGCTCTGGTTTTCAAATGTTTTTCGGAAGCCGAACATCTGGCGTGGCTTGAATGCAGGAAGCTCCTGCAACTAACCGGAAGATGTGCCTCGGTTGTCAAACATTTCGGCTTCTGGAACGGATTACGTTCAACAACCGAGGTTTGACGATATGATCTGTAGAACAATAATAACAGCATGAACAAACTAGCAATGAAAAGATAGACTAAGCACCATTAAGTCCATACACATATTTTTCACACCTCCATGACTCATAAATTTCCACTCCTTCCACACATGGGTTCTTCTTCCTGGATCAGAGTCTGTGTACATACAAAGGTGTAACAATAGGTAGTAAACCCCCACTTAATAATAGGAGCTATGTGCAAGGTTATCCATGCACCCATCCTCACAGGTGGTTGTTGGCTTGGTTAGCTTTCCCTTCACCAATCATTTCATTGGAAGGCCTGGAAGGAACAAAATCCCACAGCTCTCTAGCATGTGATTCGTGTTGTCCAATCTGAACCTGCTTGACATTCCTTTGTGGGCACATGCAGCCCACTTCTCAGCAGAAGTTTCTGTAGACTGGAGCCATTTGCTATAACCAGTTACTCTATGAGCCCAGAAAAGCTGCATTTGTCACAAAAATTATTGGGCATAAATGATTTGCTCAGTTCTGGTTATTAAACCAATCCTCTTTACGCTACATGCCCTTTAATATGAACAACATTTCCATTTTCCCCTGCTCAGTTTCCCCAAAAGTCTTTTAATAATAATAAATGATTCTGTTCTGCTAATTAATTTCAGATGCCTATATAGCCTCAATTCTTAAAATCCATTTGCAAAGAAACATGGTTTGGAATCAATATCAGTCATCAAATTGTTGATTCACCCCCCACCCACTCAAGGTAAAATAAAAACCTTGAAGAAATTTAATCTTGTGTCTACACAGATTTATACTCATTGCCATATAAAACGAACTTCTTTAAAAAATGAAAATTAATCAGGAAACTCTACAGTGTGCCTTGGATAAAATTATTTTACAATTATTTCTCAAAAGGCATTACTGGTTTTGATGATTTGGCTCCTTAGGTAGACTTGAAAATAGAAACTGGAACAAAGGGGTAGCCAATGCGATGCCCTCCAGATGTTTTTAGACTACTACTCCCATCTTCTAGGGCGGGTCCCCAAACTACGGCCCCCAGGCCGGATGCGGCCCAATCGGCCTCCCAATCCGGCCCGCGACGACCCCCGCCGCCCGCTGCCGCCGCCCGCTCTTACGGCGCGCGGCGCGTCGACGATCTTAAAAAATCGGCAAGAAATCGCCGAAAATCCTTTGTGCGCATGCGTATGGGCCTCTCCCGACCCAGAAGAGGTCATTTCCGATGCACTTCTGGGTCGGGGGAGTCCCATACGCATGCGCACAAGCGATTTTCGGCGATTTTTCCCCGACCGTGTGCGTGTGCGCATGCGCACGGGCGCGCACTCCCCCGCCCTCCAGCCCGCTGCATGCGCACTCCCCTGCCCTCCGGCCCGCCGCGCGGTCGGCGCGGCAGGCACCGGCCCACTGCGCGGTAAGTCTGGGGACCCCTGTTCTAGGGCTATTGGCCATGCTGGCTGAGGCTGATGGGCAGGGGCGTAGCAAGCGGGGGGGGTGGGGGCGGGATGCCCTGAGCTCCACTCTGGGGGGGGGGGCAGTGCCATCTCCCCACCTCCACCTCCGACGGCCGCCGCGGCACGACCACCATCGCAAAGGCCCCAATGTTGCTTGGCGCACGCTTTGCTTGTTCCTGGGTGAGGGGCGCCACTCCCTGGCTCGCCCCTCACCCAGGAACAAGCAAAGCGTGCGTCGAGTAGGTGAGCTGCAGAGTGCCGAGGATCAGCGAGGATCCCGCTGCCGCCAGCAACCCGCTCCGCGGCTTGCTCGCGGTTTGCCGCCGGGGCTTGAGCGTCGGGATCACAGAGGATCACGCCGTTCGAGTGCCGGTGGTGGCAACCCACTCCATATGGGGCATGTGCAGAGGAGCGACGCTGCAGATGCGCCGTACGGAGAGGGTTGCCGGCGCCACAGCGTCGGGGTCCTAGCGCCGGCAACCCACTTCGGAGCGCGTTTTGCGGGAAGAAGCAAAGGGCGCTCCAGAGCGGGTTGCCACCTCCGGTGACCAAGCGGCTCGCTATGCCTCTGATGATGCGAATTGCAGCCCATCAACATCTGAAGGGCGCAACGCTGGCTCCTCCTGGAATAGGACAGAGGCCCCATCTACACTATACATTTAAAGCAGTATACCACTTTAAGCAGTCATGGCTTCCCCCAAAGAATCATGGGAAGCGTAGTTTGTTAAGGGTGCTGAGAGTTGCTAAGGGTCCCCTATTCCCCTCACAGAGTGATGGTTCCCTTAGTCCCCTGGGAGGAAGGACGTACCCTCCAACTTATTAAGTCCCAAAACCAGGATGTGCATCTTCCTGCCCATGTTCCTGTGCAAGTCACATGACCCGCGCAATAATATGGAGCCCAAAATATGCACTTTATTTGGGGTCATGCAAGCATGGGACCTAAAAACATGTATTTTGGGATGCCCGCACAGGATTGTGAACCTAAAAAACAACACTTTTTAGGGTGAGATCTCAGCATGAAATCGCATGAGATGAGACCACCCAAAATGGCTGCAATGCTGACAGATGAGAAAACGGGATGTCCAGGGTTGTTGTTTCCCCACCCTGGGACACTTTTGGTATATGGAAGAATCGACTGTTAAACCATTCTGAGGACATGACTGGAAGAAGGAGGGTCTAAGCCAATTAATTTCTCCATCAGTATTTTAATAATGAACAAATAATATCATAGTTCTAGCCAGAGTTCTGCCCAAATTTCCCAATGTTGTTCAGAGGTGCCAAAATGAGCAGAGAGGCATTTTGCTGAATAGTATCTGGGAGGAGGATTGAAATACTCTGACAGCTCCAAGGAAACCTGGAAAAGGCGACTCTCTGAAAATGTGTGAGGAAATTCTGTTCTGAGAAATATTGGCCTAGCTTGTGCCACATGAGAGCTGACAGAGAAGCAGCAGTCTGAAGATGAACAGGGAAAGAAGTCCTCTTTTTTTTTTAGAGCTCGCCGGTAGAAGCAGTGAGGGAGCCTCCAAGCGTCTATTAAGACTGGAATTTCTATGGGTCAGGCACCACCCGAAAAGAGAGCAAAAAAGCTCAAATATAAAGCTGATGAAAGTGCTGTTCATTGCTGTGGCTAACAATCTCAGGGAATGTTTTTCCTGTAAACTTATGAACCTGAAATTCTTCAAATCTTTGCCCTCCCGGTTTGGCCTGTTACATGCAGCCCATGTCATTGTCTTGGAGGGAAGGTTGTGTTTTTCTTTCTGGGAGAGAAAGCTATAGAGTCCTTCTGTTGCTCTGCAGAAACCTCCGAAGTTTATTTGCATTAGGAGCAATTCCGCTAATACTCCACTATTGCCTTGTTTTCTTATATGCATATATGCGTGCTTTCCTCTTGCATTCCTTTTACAGCTGCCTCAAAGCTGTTGCTTGCTTAAAACAGTTTTCCACTCTCTTTATTTTTATTTTGCATGGAGGGTCGGTGCTGACATCGCAAATCTGCACACAGAACTGCAGGATGCAGCTATTATTTATTTATTTATTTATCTATTTATTGTGCTTTCATTTGTTTGCTTACTTGTTTCATTTCTAAACTGCCATTCATTCGAACAAATGCCAGGGTAGTTCACTGACAAATCAATAAAATACAGATAAAAACATGTAACTACCCTTCATTCAAACAAATCCCAGGGCAGTTTGCAAACAAATCAATAAAAGAGAAATAAAAAAATATTATTAAAAGAAAACTATCAATGCAACAAGAATTTAAATCATTAGGGCAAAAAAAAAAAAGTTGGAGCAACTACAAATGTGCCAGCCCATATAATGCCCCTGCCCCCCCCCAAAAAAAAATTCCAAAAGCTTGCGGTGTGTAATTGATTTTGGAAGCTATCAAGGTAGCGGTTGACTGCACACATAGATACATATGTGGCGTGTGGTGAATGTTTTCATAGTTGAGCAGTTAGGACTGTATATATAGTTGGGAACTCCAAGGGTCATCCAGTCCAGCTGCCTGCAAGACAGGAATCTCCACTCAAGCATCCCTGGCAAATGTAAAAAAAATCTTCAATGAAGGGGGGTCCACAGCCTCCTAAGGAAGTCTATTCCCTGGCCGGTCAATTTGCCTGTTCCTAGCAGCATGCAAAAAGAAGAAAAGTTTGGCTTTGTTCCTCCTCCTCCTCCTCCTCCTCCTCCTCCTCCTCCTCCTCCTCCTCCTCCTCCTCCTCCTCCTCCTCCTCCTCCTCCTCCTCCTCCTCCTCTTCTTCTTCTTCTTCTTCTTCTTCTTCTTCTTCTTCTTCTTCTTCTTCTTCAGACAACCCCAGGCAGAAGGGTGGATTCCTCCCTCCCCAATTAAAAAAACATTTTAAACACAGCCACTCTTTCTTCATCATCTCCCTTTCTATGATCGTGTTGTTGTTGGTTGCTGCATGTTGCTGCTGATCCTTCAGGTTCTGGTAGATTAGGGCTGGGGGGTTTATTTTAATAAAACACCATGCTTTCAAAACACACACACACACAGTGGCTGAAGGAGAGGAGAGAGGAAGTGGCATATTAAGGGAACTTGTCTTCGACATAAGCACCTCTGGCTTTCCGACTGCTCTTCCTTAAAAAATGAAGAAGGGGCTGCAGTTCTGCTTCAAGCAGCCATTTCTTGCTCATGCCTGTGTATTGCTTTGCAGGGTTGTGCAGTTTGTGTGTGTGTGTGTGAGAGAGAGAGAGAGAGATGTGGGGGGAGGGAGCCTGGAGACACTGGCTAAGCAGGTATACAGAAAGCTCCTATTGGGACTAGGCTTCTCCTTCAGCCCTCTCTGTTTGGTCATCGGAATTCTTCCCAGGCCACACACCCTCTTTTGGACTACAGCCACCATCACCACTGTCCTTCAGCCCAATTGACTGGAGTTAATGGGAACTGTCCCCTTCATGGATCAATGCCTTGTCATGGTGAAGGGGCTTGAATAACTCAGAGAAGCTATGAGCTATGCCATGCAGGGCCACCTAAGATGGATAGGTCATAGTGGAGAGTTTTGACTAAACGTGATCCACCTGGAGAAGGAACTGGCAAGCCACTCCAGTATCCCTGCCAAGAGAACTCCATGGGCAAAGAAAGCACTGCAAATAACAAGGCCAGTGGAAGTGATGATATTCCAGCTGAACTATTTAAAATTTTAAAAGATGATGCTGTTAAGGTGCTACACACAATATGCCACCCAATATGCCAGCAAGTATGGAAAACTCAGCAATGACCAGAGGATTGGAAAAGATCAGTCTACATCCCAATCCCAAAGAAGGGCAGTGCCAAAGAATGTTCCAACTACCGCACAATTGCGCTCATTTCACACGCTAGCAAGGTTATGCTTAAAATTCTACAAGGCAGGCTTAGGCAGTATGTGGACCGAGAACTCCCAGAAGTGCAAGCTGGATTTCGAAGGGGCAGAGGAACCAGAGACCAAATAGCAAACATGCGCTGGATTATGGAGAAAGCTAGAGAGTTCATGAGAAGAGAAGAATCCTTGGAAAAGACCCTGATGTTGGGAAAGATTGAGGGCACTAGGAGAAGGGGACGACAGAGGACGAGATGGTTGGACAGTGTTCTCGAAGCTACGAACATGAGTTTGACCAAACTGTGGGAGGCAGTGGAAGACAGGAGTGCCTGGCGTGCTCTGGTCCATGGGGTCACGAAGAGTCGGACATGACTAAACGACTAAACAACAACAATGTGAACTGTAATTTAAAACATCTGGAGGGAACTTGACTGGTGAAAGCTGAACTAGGATAAAGCTAGCACGTCAAAGAAAGAAATGAAAATATGGGAAGAGGCAACACATCCAGATTCCTCCAAATGAACCGTTGTTGATATTCATACAAAATGGGGGGAAATCCTCAAGCATTGGAAGAAGAAGAAAAAAATAGATTAACACAATCCCAGGAATCTGGCCCGAAAACCTGACTGCATGACTCCTCCCATGCAAAGTCAATTGGATCACAAGTGATAATATTTCCACCTTTGCAAACCCTCAACACCATTCTCTGTGCTGCATAATACATCTTTTTTTTAAAAAAAAAGTCCGCATTGTCTGAATTATCAGTCGCCCAGGTGAACTGTCTGTTGGGCAGGAAACATTTTCATCTGGTACAGGGAATCTGGTGAATTTATAGACTTATTTTATGGCTTCCCCTGTACGCTTACTTCTCTCTGATGTTTTTTCCATATTGGCTAACACCGGGAAAGGGATGTGGGCAAATGATAAGGATGAAATAAGCCATCTCTTTGTATGAGAGAGCAGAGTAGCATTTGATGAAATGAACAGATTACTGATGGGGGGAACTTTCCCAGTCATGTTGAAATATCTAAGTACAATGGATCTTGAAAAATAGTAAGTTAAGAGAACAGCATCTAATTAAAATAAAAATGGGTGCTTTGGGGAGAAGAGAATACATTTAGGATATTCTGTGCACTTTTAGTTATTATTTGAAACCATTTCTTAATTACCGGACTATTTTGACCACATAATTCATATGCTCATAGGGTAGCTACTCTGGGGAAACTGCAGAAATTTATCCTCTGAATACACAGTAATCTATTTTATTTTATTTTATTTTTATTGTGTGAGAGCTACTTGAGGCTTTACTGTGTAATTAAAATACACAAAAACCACCAAGGCATCATTTAGGTCACAACACAGAGGCAGCTCATGAGTGGGGAACAGCCACTATGCTAGCTTCCCAGCAGGTGGGTTGCTGTCTTAACGGAGAGGGAACTCTCAATACGGAAAAAAAAAAACAATGCAATTGGCTGGACAGAGCAGCCCAAACAGCGAAAATCACAAATCATGCTAAGTTAGGCTACAAAGCCTCAATGCTGCAGCCGCAGCTGGAATTAACGAATAGAAGCCTCTGTGAAAAGGCGCCCCGTGGGCAAGTATTTAAACAGGCAGTGGCAACCTCCAAAACAGGGAGCGCTCAGGGGCTGAAAGCCCTGTGGGGCGAAAGTCCCTCTAGGGGAAAATAAGGGAAGGGAAAAGGACGGGGAAGGGATAAACTTAAAAAGGGGAGAAACAATTAGGAAGGAATTAAGGGAAGAGAGGGGATAACGGGAAGAAATCACCAGGATGTTCTGTCAAAGGTAAATCTCTCGGCTGCGCAGAGAACACGCTGTTAGCTTGTTCTGAATGCACGAGCCAAAAGAGGAAGCTCTGGGTCACATGCATGGCTATATATAGGTCCCTTGAACCGTTTGGAGTGTGCCCCATTGGCCAGATTGAACCCAACATCGAGGGACCTACCAATCGGGTGTTTTGGATGACCAATCTTGCCCACCTACAACACAGGAGGTCAGTCTCCAGGTCTCACCGCAACACGTGCCCTCTTTTAGGGAGGGCACAATTTGCACACACGTTGCTTTTCTGGAGAGCTGCATTGCAAGCATATGTTGAGGTATGAATTTCAAAGGTTGACTGAATTTTGGTCAGTCAATTTTGCTGAATTTTGCTCCCCGCGCAATTCAATGCTTCTGCTCACGTGCGAATCGCCGTGCCTGGAAGTAACCCGTTCCGTTACTTCTGGGTTTGGCGGTACGTATCCCGTGTCGTACGCAACCTGAAGCATACACAACTAGAGGTATGACTGTAAATGCAAACTGGGTCTAGCATCTCACCCAAACCTAGTCAAGGTCATAATGGGCAGCTTGTCAAGGTTCCATTATCTTCATTCAGATTTCAATTAGGGATTCTCCTGTCTTTCGTTTGGTTTGGGCATTTAGATGACTCTGCACACAGCAGTAAGGTCCACTAGCTTCGGAGATGGGGAAGAAGTCGCAAAGCATTTTGCTGCATGGGCTGCTGATGTTTCGCTCTGCTGCTGAACTGTGTCCAACTGTCTGTTCCATAGACTTAATGTGCCCTCTGCATTTATATTGCACCAGGGCTCAGATTTATGACAGAACTTCCTTTTTGACAGGGCAATTCGAGATGTGTGTTGTCAGCTCTTGGTTTATGCGAGCATATGTTTATCTCGGCAATTTTCCGAAGGAGGTAGTTACATATGCTCAGGTATATCAACCTTTCTGAGTGTCTTTCAGGGATAATATATTGCATACCTTCAATATTTAAAGAATGAAAGTTGAGCAATAAAGAGAATCAACCATACCAATCGGAACTTAGTAGCGCTCCTAGAAGAATATACGACGACAGAACGGCAGCAGCTGAATTTCCTTTTTATGCCCATATATCTTTGAGTTCCGTTTATCAATAGAGGAAAAGCTGCTCCGGTTCCACCTCATCTCTGTACCACATTAACTCAACAGGTCCAACATAATATGGGACTAATGCCGGTATAATTGCTAGAAGTTACTGCTGTAATGGGTAGGCTATAAAAACCATCATTTTAAAGAGCAAAGTACTTCATGCAGCAGAAGATTTGAATTAGGGATAAAATGATGAGTTTTGAGCCAACCGTGTTAAAGATTGTGTGGTGGATCCGTGAACTACACTTGTTTTCTCACAAGGAGTTTATGAACGGTGTGCATTTTTAAAAGGTCCTTTGGACACCCCTTGTGGAACTCAAGCTAGCATCATGTTCCTTTGAAATGCCAGCTAGGCTTCCCCGCTGGCTGTTAAAAGATACTACGGCTATATTCGGAGGTCCCCGGGAGATAAGTGCTGGAACATCAAGTCCCACGTATGTTAATATCGATTAGGAACAGAGTTGGCACCACAGGTTACCTAAAGCAAAATATGAGGCATATTAGGGATGTTCAGCTCAGGAGAAATACACAGAAAGCTTTATAAGGGCTGTTAAAGTAGTGTTGATCTTTGGAGACACATATTGACTAGCATTTAATATTGGCTTATTTGGAAGATTAATTCAGTAAAATTTTAGTTGATTGATTAATCAATAAATCAATCAATCAATTAATTAATTGTGGATGCAATATTTATCTGTGAGGACAAATTTTAATGATTCAGGATGCATGTCAAAAGCTTACCTGATAAATATCAATTTGCGTGGACAGGCGGAGTCCCCCAAACCCTAGGCGACCCCTGAGCGGAATAACAACTCGAGACGAATTGCTATGGGATTAAAATTGTCCACAACTTTATTATGATTCGGGTGTAGGGAGACCTTGGCTCAGGCGTTGGGCGTTTATCCTTCCCAGTCCCCAGCCGGGGATCTGGGAGACTTCAGGGTCATCCAGAATGTGTGGGGATTGGGCTGGCTCTGGAGAACATATGTTCAAGCAGAGAGCCCGCCCCCTGTTTCGCCACCGTCAGAGGGGAGAGCAATGACAACCTCTCGGGGTATGGCCAATGCCTCCCCTCAAGACCCCTTTAATGGGGAACCCTGGTATCACCACCGCAGGGGGGGGCGTGGGTCACTGCTTCACCCACCCCCATTTAGGAAGATAGACTAAAGGATTCCACCCAAGGCCTGAAACTGCCAAAGTTGTGACGTTTTGCTATGGGAAAGGCAAAACCTGCCAATGCAGGAAAATTCCTTTCCTTCAACAGCGACCTTGACATAGCAGCTCCTGCGTACCTGTGGAGAAGAGGTTAACCTGCAAAATAAGACTTAATTGAGGGAGTGGAGAGTGGGACTAGCTCTGGAGCCGACTGCCGCTTCCCAGGTAAGCTACGCCTTCTGTTGTGTGGGCAGGGCGGTCCCTCCCCTTACCTGGCCAGTCCCCTAGCAACGCCTTCCCAGGCAGGATTGGGCGGTTGACTGAGGTAGGCGGAGACCCCAGGTATCCTGCCTGGGGAGGATAAAGTCAGACCGAAGTACCAGGAGCCGCACTGGGATCCAGGGGGCTGTGCGTGACCACACAAAAGTCACCCCCCCCATTTGATGTGGGGAGCAGTCATTATCTACACAAACACACACACACACACACTTTTGAACCTGGTGTGCTTGTGGGTTAGGACTCACAAGTGGATTGGTTGCCAAACTAAGGTGGGTAATGGGGTGGGTTTGGGTTTGGGTTGTTTTAAATTGATATTACTGTTGTAACCTGCTCTGGGACCTTAAGGTGAAGGGCAGGCAATAAAGAAATAACATGGGCTCCACATTATTTTATTTTCTATTCTATTCTGTGATTTCCTTCTTAAAATGATGAAGAGGCAGACATCCTGCAGGTAGCTAGCTAGGTAAATGTAGATAAAACGTAGATTCAAATGCAATCAATTGCTTTTTTTCCCCAAAATGCTTTTGCTATCCTTTCTTCTAATTTGAATTGCTTTCTGTAAGATATTATGGGTTGTATTCAAGAATACCTGAGTGGAGTTCAGCTCATGCAACTGGACACCCTCTTCCCATCTTCCCCCTGTGTGCCCCTCTCCAAAATCTGCTACTTGGCGACTTATTTTCTACAGTTTCTCCCCATCAATCCAATAGTAACAATTAAAAAGGTACTGTTACGCAGTGCTATTTTTCTAGAAAAAGAGGTGCCGGAACTCACCACGAACAACTCCCTTGTTCTCTTCGAAGAGCAATTGGTGCCCACCTGAGAGGTGCCGGAATTGAGTTCGTGTGAGTTCCCCCCTAAAAAAAAAAAAAAAGCAAAGCCCTGTTGTTTGGGCTTTTCTTATGCTGTTATGATCAGCCTGCATGCCCATCTAACAGCATGTTGCCAAAAGAGTCCTGCAATAACATGCTCCTAAAGGAGTATCAGTGCCTTTTAAGTAGCCTTGCAATGCAGGGAGATATATGGCCTAATATGGAAGATAGGAGAAGGTAAGTGGCTGTTCGTTTGTGAGTGGAGCTTTCTCTTTCTTTCCCTTTTTGTTCTGTTCTGGTTTTTCAGTTAAAGGAAGGGGAATGCTCTCTTAATACCCAGAGGATGAGATGGAAGCACTTCCACAATCTTCTGTAAGTGCACTTGCAAGGACCTGTTAAACTTCCATCATCAAAATTAAGTTTTCTGCAGAGTGTATAGTCTGTGTAATTTCAAGGCAGAAGGAAGGATTTAATATTTCATGGCAGCAAAGAGACTAGAACTACTGGAATTTTACAAGAAAGCAATTTAAACCAGTGATTTTCAAACTCTCCTAATCCTTTCCTGTGATTCTGTGGTAATGCACATAAGTCAGGCTTCTGCCACTGAACAGAAACTGCCCTTCAGCGCTGTGTGGAGAATAAGGGATTCCAAGAGTAAGGAAGTCGTCCTTCCTATTCAGCATTAAGAAGCAGGCAAACAGGCCATGCTCCCAAAGGGTGCTTTGCTTTTACTTACTAGTTGAAAGTTTCTGTGTCTTCCATGTGTATACAGTAACTAAAGTTCAGCAGCAAATTATGCCTGTGGGACTGCTAAGCTGATTTTGTACAGCAATGGCGGTGAACCTATGGCATCTGAGCCATTTCTGCCCCAACCCTCCAAGCATTTTCTGCTGGCTCCTAAGTGCCCCAACGATTTGGGTTTGCTTTTGTCCAGTAGCTGGCACTTCTCAAGACCACCATTTTGGTGGAGAGAGCAGGGGCCGATCTCATAAGCAGGCAGAGGGGTGATGTCACCTCTTTATACCTGCTCAAAGTGGCTCCATCTCCCTCTGGTGAGGTGCCATTGTGGCACTTCTTAATTTGTAAATCACCTCCAAATGAAACAAAGCTTAATTCCTTGTGATTGCATTTGCTCATCCCTTGTTGGGCTCACCTTTGCCATTCCTCCTTCTCATTTCCCAACCACGGTTGAAATAAGTATTGTAAGAGTCCCATGCAGATATATTATAAAAGAGACACGGGTAGCTCTGTCGTCTAAACCACTTAGCCTCTTGGGCTTGTTGATCAGAAGGTTGGTTGTTCGAATCTGCACAATGGGGTGAGTTCCTGTTGCTCTGTCCCAGCTTCTGCCAACCTAGCAGTTTGAAAGCATACCAGTGCAAGTAGATAAATAGGTAGCACTGCGACGGGAATGTAACCAACATTTCCGTGTGTTCTGGCTTCCGTCACGGTGTCCCATTGTGCCAGAAGCGGTTTAGGGCTGGAAGGGCAGAATAAAAGTGAGAAAAACCGGAGCTAAAAGTGGATGCTGTTTGTAGCGTTGCAATCTCTCTCTCTCTCTCTCTCTCTCTCTCTCTCTCTCTCTCTCTCTCTCTCTCTCTCTCTCTCTCTCTCTCTCTCTCTCTCACACACACACACACGGCACCATGTAGCAGGAAGCAATTCCCATTGAGGTGGTCTAGAGAGCAACAGTGAGCCCACAACATATGAAGGGCCACGTGAAATTAGATCAGGAGCCACAGGTTCTCCCTGCCCCATGCCCAAGAAAATTAGAAGCTGTATTAGAGCCTTTCCACACTTACCTTTTGTTAAGTGGGAAAAGACTGGAAAAGACAGACCTGTGCCTAGAGAGCGTCAAGGAAAATTAGTGTGGAAGAGCCCTTAGACTGGGTCAGCCCAGCAGTTCATCTAGTTCAGTATTCTGTGCATTGACCGGCAATGGCTCTCCAGGGTTTAAGACAGGGACCTTTTCCCAGTCCTGCCTGGAAATGCCAGCAATTGAACTTCTTTATACAAGGCAGATGCTTGACCACTGAGCAACAACCAATCCCCAAGTCTACAGGCAATTGATGCTGCAATTGAAAGTGGAAACAACAGATGTACCGTTCCCTGTTTTGTAACACAAAACCCCCCAATAAAACTATTTTTATTGGCAGCACTCACTTGCATAGAGGGTACCATTACATTTTTCCTCCTACCTATGGCAGCCATTTTGTGCTGGCACCCAAAGCACTTTTATCAATACATGAGTAGTGGCACCTCATTTTTAAAAATAACAACAAATCTCTCTCTCTCTCTCTCTCTCTCTCTCTCTCTCTCTCTCTCTCTCTCTCTCTCTCTCTCTCTGTGTGTGTGTGTGTGTGTGTGTGTGTGTTCATCCTTGCTAATTTTGCTTATTTCATCTTTTTAGGATTTGAAAGCCATAGATTTGCACTAAGACTATTTTTTGCACCAATAAACAAAAACCTTTTTTCATGGAAAAAATACTCCTTTGATCACATTTCCCCTGGCATTTTAACTTACATTTTAATTAAAAACTCCCCAGAAATTATTACTGTTATTAAAATGACAGTTTGATGAACTGTTTGACTGTTGGTTGCACTTTGCAATTCTGCCTATGTGAGTCAATTGATGGGTGCACATGTACACAATTGATCCTGCTCCTTTTTGAAACAGCATTACGTTGCTTTAAAGGAAGGTACATGTGAAATAGAATAAATTCATTGCTGCTTCCTACACTAGCAAAGGCATAACAAAGCATAATCTCTTTATCTACCATTGTTCCGGTATCATACAAACACAGTCAGGATGAAATCAATAAAACTATATATAAAAAAGAGACCACTCAGAGTATAGGCCCAGGTTCTCCACATTATAGGCATATGTGCTAAACATTAAAACTATGGGAGAAATTCAATGTGACACTAAGGCAGTTGTTCTGTCAAAGAAGCCTCTCTGCTTGTCAGACAAGACAGGTCCCCCTCTTTTCCCCCTGCCCCCACATTGTTTCTAGTTTTCTCCTGAGTGCCCCCATCAAGCCAATTTTGGAGCAGCATGGAGAGAGAGGAAAGAGAGGAAGCCCCATTTTGAAAGTGAAAGTCCTTGCACAGGGCTTCCACTATTGGGACACATTAGTTGAATCCCACCAAGCTGGGATTTCACAGCACAAGTGATTTTGGCAGGTGGTTGCGACAGCCCACCAGTCAATCAAGTGACATCAGGTTGGTTGTCCCACCCACCTTTCAAAGTGTACCCAAAGGATGGGGGCAGATAAGGGACTGGCCTAGATGAGGGTCTGGCCTATGGAGTCAAATAGCTTCCCCATCCCTGTGTACCAGTAATCTGGAGGATTCTCATCACCTGTGTGAATTGGTTCTATGTAACCCCAAGGAGTGGAACAAAAAGAAACCAAGTAGGCATTGTAATTGCCCAAAACAGCAGATTACAAAGCGGTTATGGATCAACAGACCAAGTCACATCTTGCACTACTGTGTTTTAAGAACATCCTCAGATTTGGGGTGCCTGTCTCAATCCTCCCCCCCCCCCCGTGTGTGCATTTTTCTTAAAACATATTGGCCATATTGTTATGTTCTCCCCTGAATGCAAGACAGAGGGGTCATATGGTCTCCCTACGGTATCATATGTCTTTCCTAAGGATAGAATTGCAGACAAACATGACATATCTGAAGGAAGTGGTTTCCCCAACAAATTAAAATGTATGGGGCTTTGATTTTCAGGAATGCTGCAATGCACTTAAAGATTCAGTCCAACTTCTGCCCAAGCCGGATATCCTTTAACATTACACCATGGTAGGGATTAGGATGGAACAGATAATGAATGCACCAGGGCAAAAGTTAGGATAACAGATAACTAATAAACCATTGTGGGGGAGGAATTGTGCAGGGAAGAAGATAACAGAGATTACTTTACATTGGGAATTGAAACAATTTGTGGTAATGATTAAACATTGAAATGCACTGGTGTCTTGGGAGAGATAGAAGCACAAACACACCTCCCCACACCCTCTGTGCTATACCCTGAGAATACATGATCATTAGTAATATACAGCTGAAACCCAAGCTTAATATGATAAGCTGCTTTGGGCTGATTCTATGGAGAGTTTTAAAGCAAATGTTTTTCCTTTGGTGCTTCATGGTAAAATACAAATATGCAATTTCTTTTTTTCTTTTCCAAGGGTCACTCTAATGTCTCTGCAGCTGAAACATATTGTTTTTATTTCTCTCCTCTAAAAGACACAGATCCCATTTGCTAGTCGAGCATATTTATCGTGGACTTTCTCTTTATACCCATTTATATTTTGTTCAGACCATTGTTTCTAAAGGCTTAGCCATGGTTAGCGCTAATTATGGCTGGTTGCCTTAATCCTGGTTAAAATACTAAACATAAACTGAAACCTTGTGATTTAGCATACCTAATTACATGCATATGTGTGAATGTGAACAAGGCAAGCAGAGAGGCAGGAGCAATGCGGAAAAATCCCTTTGCTAGTATAATCTGGGGGGACCCAGGTGGCGCTGTGTGTTAAACCACAGAGTCTAGGGCTTGCTGATCAGAAGGTCGGCAGTTCGAATCCCTGCAACAGGGTGAGCTCCCGTTGCTCAGTCCCAGCTCCTGCCCACCTAGCAGTTCGAAAGCACATCAAAGTGCAAGTAGATAAATAGGGATCGCTCCGGCGGGAAGGTAAACGGCATTTCCGTGCGCTGCTCTGGTTCGCCAGAAGCAGCTTTGTCATGCTGGCCACATGACCTGGAAGCTGTCTGCGGACAAACGGCGGGTCCCTTGGCCTATAGAGCAAGATGAGTGCCGCAACCCCAGAGTCGGACATGACTGGACCCAATGGTCAGGGGGCCCCTTACCTTTACCTAGTTTAATCTGTTCCGGTTTAATGCAGGCAGCTCTGTCCAATACATTCTGTGGACTTATTCCCAGGTAAATCTGCATAGGATTGCAGCATTAGACCATGGCTTATTGAAGCCATACCTGGTAAACTCTTTTCAAACCATTGGCTAAACAAATATAGTCGTCCCTTGGATTCCAGACACCTTGGTTCTCGGACATTTTGGCTCCCAAACGCTGCAAACCCGGAAGTGTGTGTTCCAGTTTGTGAACGTTCTTTGGAACCTAAATGTCCGATGGGACTTCCATAGCTTCTGATTGGAACTTCCTGCAGCCAACCAGAAACCACACACTGATTTCTGAACATTTTGGAAGTCGAACGGACTTCCGGAATGGATTTTGTTCAACTTTCAAGGTACAACTGTACACACCATTTGAATGGCAATGCCCAACAACTTTGGGGTGGGGTGTGGCCCCCTCAAATATTTCATTGGGAAGCCAAAGGGACCTCAGCCCCTAGGAGTTAGATCCTATGTTCCAAATGCAATCAGTCTTTGAAGTTTGCACTTCTCCTAATTATGCAATGCAATTCCCAAACCAAGTAATGTGTACATAAAGGCATACATGGGGATAATGTCCCCATAAAAAAGCATATATTTATTAAAAGAGCATACAAAGACACTATTTTAGGGGAAATTGTTTTGCAAAAATGTGGATGTTAGACATAATCACATACATATCATGATTGTTATTACTATCAAAGCAGCAAACACATCAATAATAATAAAAATCATTGTAAAAGCTTTCTAAAAACATTGTAGCAGCATTATAAAAGCAGTTAAAAACATTCTCTCAGTCAGTGCTTTCAGGGTTTCCAGGAACAGTATCTTTCAGACAACAAGCACCTGGGTAAACTGAAATGTTTTTAAATTCCTCCTGAAAGTCAATAGTGTGCATAGTAGAATAAAATGCTGGTGAAGTTTAATGAGGACTTTTTCTTTCAAAAAATGCAAATTGATGTGGAAATATGGAGAACTGAATTTCAGAATAGGAAAATGAGAAACCAATAAAAGCTGAAATTGACATTTTCATCCATCTCCATATTGGAAATAATGTTTAACCATGGTGAAAGAAATCAAGCCATGGGGAAGTGTTAGGTCTTTATATAGCTTTTGAGTTGGCATGCCTCCGTTCCAACCTAAATAGCTTATTCCATTGGTTCAGAGAAAAGTTCATACATTTCTCTGTGGTAGGACTTGCCTGGTACATCAGCAGAAGAAGTGACAAGCAGTGGCGTAGCTTCATGCTCCCGGGGGCAGAGAGCAGGCGGGGGCGGGGCTGGTGCTCATTCTGGGGGCGGGGCACGTGTTTTGGGGTGGGGCACATTGCCTGTAGGGGCGGGGTGTGAGTTTTGGGGGCGAGGTGCCCAGCATGGGCGGGCGGGGGGCAGCCACCATGGTGTCTTCGGGATCACACGCTGCCCGGGGCGGAGCACCCCCAACGCCCCTCCCTTGCTACGCCCCTGCTGACAAGTATTTACGATTATTCAGATTGAATGCAAAAATAACATCCTCAGCATCTTTGGGCAGTGACCAAAGATTTTCCAGGTAGCTAGGGAAGTGTCATCACTATCAGGAAAGTCTTGCCACAGTGGTTCATGCATTGGTTACTTCAAGACTGGATTACTGCAATGTGCTGTATGTGGGGCTTCCCTCACACTTGATCTGGAAGCTTCAGTTAATGCAGAATGCTGCAGCACAATTGCTGACAGGATTGAGGCCTTGTCAGCATATAGTACCTGTGCTTCTTCTTTAGTCGGGTCTACTCGGATGCTTAGAAAAGTTGGTGTGAATTTTAAACTGTTTTAGTATTTTAACTTTTTGTATGTTTTAATGTATTGTACATTTTTTCCTGATTTTATCTTTTTGAAAACTGCTTTCTTACAAACAAGCAGTGTAGAAATGTTATGAAATAAATAGATCTTCAATACTGCCTGTGGCTCATTAAACAAACATCATCTCTACTTGGTACTAGGAACCAAGAATGGGGGCCACAAAGTCAAAGTGATGTCAAAAAGCATAAACTTTCATAATGTGTTACTTAAACGCTGCTCTTAAATAACCACTATACCCTGTTTCTGCAGCTTAGAATCTTTACCTTATGCAGCTTAGAATCCTTAACCTATGTTAAACAGGAGGAAAGCCTTCACCCTTTAATCACTTGGTTTTCTTTTAAGCACACCGGCGTCCGATGACAGAGAATTTAAACAGCACTGAGATGGATGATAATCCATGAATTCACAACAGAAATGCTGCTGAAATTTATAATCACCTGGTATGGTATATGATCTTGCCTAGTTCACAACGCCCGGGTGCAATACAAATGGAACACAATGTTTTCTCTCAATAGCTCTACCATGGCTCAGAAGGTAAAATAATATTCTGTGATGCACCAAAAATATCTTTTGATTCTATGCATAGTGTTAGCTCATGTCCTTGACACCAAATGCTGTTCAGACATAGGAAAGCAAGATGTTTGTTTTACTTGTTTGTTTAAAAAGAATAGTGTTCCTTGCAGATAATGAAGCAAACCATTTTTGTTTGTTTCTTTGCTTGCTTGCTTGGTATAGTGTTATTAAGTAATGTGCCTACTTCTCTCTGCCAAGCAGTGGCAAAGACCATTACGCTCATAGAGTGTAGTGGCGTTTGTGGACGAGCCCAAGAAGAAATCTGGGAGGGGGTGGGCTGTTAGTCAGGCTGAGTCACGGGGCGTGCCTTGAATTTGATTGACAGGCAATTCTAATTTAACCAACGCGTTGCTTTCGCTTTCCCCACTCTTGGAAAAAGCTTGTGAATCCCTGTCCGCCCTCCGCTGCCTTTAGGCTTAGTCGACACTGCTTGCCCGATTAGCGGGGGTCGCCTGTATTGAGGGGCCCAATAGGAATTTTGCCACTTGGCTGATTGGCTGTTGCCATTTGGTTTTTGCCTACTGTCAAGCAAATTGTCACAACTTGTTAGGTTGGCCGTTAGGCTTTGGTTAAAATGGTATAGGAGGGGCATGGCATAAAATGCCTACCCCCCTTACTTGCTCCTTATAGAAGTATTCCGTTAAAGGAATCCTGGGGCTCAGGGACTCTAGTCCATCATCCTGCCATAGGCAAGGATGGTGTGTCCATTACAGAGCCGAGCCTTGAGGAACACTCCTTGGGGGAAGGAGAGTGCCTGTGAACCATACCTCCAATCCCTTGGGGTGTTTACTTGACTTACCAACCACTAGGTAAGTCGGAGCTGGTCCTGACCCAAATGGTCAGATGGAATTGGTCCTGCCCAGCCGGGCAGATGGTATGGTCCTGACCCAGTGGTCAGATGGAAATGGTCCTGTCCCTTAGAGTGGACAGAAGGATTAACCAAAGCCTAAGCCAACACTCAGAATTAAATTGTATTTTAATAAAGTTGTGGCCAAAAAATAATGCCCAGAAACCAAACCTAAAATATTGTGTCTGTTGTGAGTTATTGGGATTTCTGGTGGGCTTTGTCATGCAAGAGTCTTTGGGGTCCCAGGCACTCACACAGGGTCTGTGCTCCTTTGGAGAATTGAAGACGTGGCAGAGATGGTCATGGCTTTAAGAAATATGGTTTATTCAACTATTTACACCTTCAGTCTGCATGGAGGGAGTCCAGTGACCTTACAGACCTTTTTAAGAGGTGCTAGAACCAAAAGAGCACAGGCAGCCTTCTATCTCCCTGCTCAAGATGGATTTCCCCTCTTCTTCCCCTTCTTTTTCCCAACAACCCTTGCTCAAAAACACACCCCATCACCTTGGCAACCGTTCAAACTCTGGTCTCTGTTCACACCTCAGGGGAAGGGCGAGGGTCAATGGCCCTCAGTGGCCCCTCAGTGGCCCTCTGTTGTTCCCTTAATGACCCAGGCTGCCTAGGAATTCACTGTCTGGCACAGCTCTGCAGTTGTGTTTTAATCCATATTCCAATTAATTAAAATCATAGCATATATTCATTCCTAGAGTGCAAGTAGATAAATAGGTACCACTCCGGCAGGAAGGTAAATGGCATTTCCATGCCCTGCTTTGGTTTCGCCAGAAGTGGCTTAGTTATGCTGGCCACATGACCCGGAAAAACTGTCTGTGGACAAACACCCGCTCCCTCGGCCAGTAAAGCGAGATGAGCTCCACAACCCCAGAGTCGTTCGCAACTGTACTTAACTGTCAGGGGTCCTCAACCTTCCCCCCCCCCCCCGCGGCAGATCTATAACACCATGGTATGATGCAATACCCCGCTTCTGCAATTTAGTAATGGTCATTAAGTTACTTTAAAAAATACTAGGCAAATTAGAACTTTTATGTTCTTAAAAATTAAAGAATGAAAAATGACAGCATACAATTGGTGAGCCATTTATGAGCAGAAGAGAAGAGAGAATTTATCCAACCCTAGTTGTCAAGTCTGTTTTCTAAAATGTATTAATTGGGATTACGCGTAGCCACCTTTGAAACAACTTGGCAATTCAAACTCTTGATTTGAGGACCATTGAACCTGAATATGTGTTCAACTGTCCAAATAAATTTATAAATTTTGTTGCTTCTTTCTAATGCTTGGAGGTACCCCTTTCCTGTTTACGTTGAAATTGACTTCAGTTGAAATCTGGTAGCAAATAAAGAATAGTGGAATTCCTTCTCCCTCAAATTATTTTGTTTTCCATTGAAATGTTTCTGTTTTTGTAATACCGTTTTACTGGTTTTTATACTTCAACTCTGCTTTCTTGGTTTTTATGTTGTATTTTCATATAGTGCTTCAAGGCTTCTTCTTTTTTAAAAACAAAACAAAAACAACAATATTAAGCGGCTTAGAAATGCTTTTAGATAAAGTAATAAAGCAAATAAATAAAAACTCCTCTGAGAATTTTGCTGGTGCCTAGAACTGCCTGAAGGTGATGTGATTGGGGATTGTTAGAATATTGGGGTGTAAAACACCAATATTCTTACTACTGCCACTGGCTTCGGTTAAGAAGACAGCAAACAATCGTAGGTGTTAATCTACGTTTATTAAGAGAGTGTGGTTTAAGTGTGTTCGCCATCACTCTCCCCAGTCAGAAGTGAAAGTAGAAACAGAACAAGGAACATCACATGACAGGAGATCAAGTTACAGCCGAGCGCCTGTGTGAGAAAGTTACAGCAGTCTTATAAAGTAAACAATCAGCCACATGCAGCATCTGTGCCATGTAGAGGATTTATGCTAACAGGGATCACATGCACACCATGCATTTTTAAAGCACTATAATTCCATTTTAAACACTCATGGCTTCCCACAAAAGTGTTTTGGGAGCTGTAGTTTGTTAAGTTTGCCAAGCAAAGACCCCCACCTCCCTCACAGAGCTACAGTTCCAGAGTTGTCCATGTTGTTGTTGTTGTTGTTGTTGTTGTTGTTGTTGTTGTTGTTGTTGTTGTTCTTGTGTCATTTAGTCGTGTCCGTCTTCATGACCCCATGGACCAGAGCATGCCAGGCACTCCTGTCTTCCACTCCATGAGAAGTTCTCTATGAGGAGGTATTAATTGTGGCCCATCAAGTCCAGCATCCTGTTCTCACTGGCCAACCAGACCCACAACAGGAAAACAGAAAGCAGGACATGAGCCCAACAGCAACAACACTCTCCCCTCCCATAATTTTCAGAAAACTGTATTCAGAAGTCTACTGCCTCCGACAGGGAAGGTAGAATATAGCCACCATGGTCAGCAATATCAAATATAGGAGGGGGAAGAGGAGGAGTTTACTATTCAGATGAATTGCACATGTTAAGGGAAGAAAAAAAAACAGCCTCCAACACCCGTTCTCTACAAGCAATTCCAGTTGCCAGTGTTTGAATCTGAAAGCAACGTAGAATCAGTGCAGCATGTTGTACCTTAGAAAAGAGAGAACAGAATTAAGCCACGGTTTAGATTCATCTGGGTAGTAACAGTGGATAACCGCTTTTTAGTAAGAAAGAGTTAATTTCAGAGGGCACCAGGAGTTACATTGCAAACTCTGAAAACTGCAGATTACTTAAGATGAATTGTTCATGCGGAGAAATGGATTTTACAATGAAATGAGAGATTCAAAACCTTTCAGCAGTTTAATAAACCATATAAATAGAAGCGATGGGCTGGGGCTGAGCTGCTCAGCCCACCTGTCTACCTCCAGATGTAGTCAAAGCACCCCTGGGTAACAGGAGCAAAATAACTGCTCTCCTATTCATTCACAAGCCTGGCAGGCAGACGGAGGCCTGCCTTTAGGAATTAAAATATTGATGTGTTTTTTCCAGGGTAGACTGAAGAAATTCCACTGGCTGACAAGGCAACAAGGATCTTATTTGTAGCTCTTGACAACCAATCATTGTATGACATTGGCTCTGTCAGAACATCCCTCTCCTTCTGGCTCAAGCAATAGCAAAAGACTGAGAGCTGATGCATACATAATGGCTGCCACACAGAGGCCATTTTAAATCACTCCATGAGACATGTAGCCCTGCATTGTGAGCCAACAATTTTCTCCACCCCTTCATAGATGTAGAAGTGGAGAGGTCAATTGTCCCACAGAACATTCCATAATCTGCATTGAAAAGATACACTGGGGGGGGGGCATCCTCTCCATGATGGCTGTGATTTGTGCTCTAGTCCTATGAGCTGCAAGGGTTGGAGGGACTCAGGAAGCCCCTACAGGTCTACCTCACATCCTTCGAGCTCATCTGGTTAGGCTCTGCTCAAAATCACTTCACAAGTGATTAATTCTATGGAAGAAGAAGAGGAGGAGGAGGAGGAGGAGGAGGAAGGGGAGGAAGAAGAAACAGGGTCTTGACAGTTTTGGCCCCTCCAACATGGAAGATTCTGCTCAAGAATTTTAGTCCAGACCTAAATGGAAAAGTCATTCTGATTTGTAAGAAGTGCATTGTGTTCCTTGAATCTCAGACAGCCAGGAGAGAATGTAAGACTTTGACTGTTGTTAGGAGACCCCTGAGAGTTCCCTGTGGATAAGGGTTGACCGTTAAACTACACTGAGAATGGATGTTCTATCAGGAGAATAGGGATCTCCTAAGAACTCTCAGCACCCTTAGCAAACTACCGTTTCCAAGATTTGGGGGGCAGGGAGCAATGGCTATTTAAAGTGGTATGATACTGCTATAAATGTATATTGCAGTTGGAACCTTTAGAGTGAAACTTTCATAGCTGCCAAGTTTTCCCTTTTCTCGCGAGGAAGCCTATTCAGCATAATGGAAAATCCCTTTAAAAAAGGGATAACTTGGCAGCTATGAACTTTACGTTTTACCAGGCCTTGATTGCCATTGAGTACGTCTGTCTACTAACGGGGGGGGGGGGTTGAGGGGGAGCTTAGTGTGTGCCCTACTAGATTCAATGGGCACAAGCCACCACTAGCCAAACCCCTTACCAGGAATTATCAGGTACAAAAGTATGTTGCTGAACTGAGGAATTTCTCTTTCAGATAAAGATCTGAGCCATTTATTTTCTTGGTTTGTTTGTTTGTTTGTTTTCAGTGTTCAAATGCAAATTAACTATTTGATTCAATTTTGCTTTTGCGTCCCCTGATAATTCTTGCTTTGAATTTTGCCTTTCCCAAATTTGCATGCAACAACTTCAAGGATATAATCAAGTTTTAAATATATTTCCGATGTTCTGTTCCACAGTTCTTGGGTGAGATGAAAAGCTAAATAAGTAAATAAACACAAATGTTATTATCAAAACTCTACACCCTGACAATGAAGGATTACTTACAGCACTCTAATATGTCTGTTGATATACTTGAACTTTTTTGTTTTATTTTTGAGCTTGCATAACCAGTTTGATGAAATGAAATATTTTAGATGATGTTGAATATGCATAGATATCCTGTTGTTGTTGTTGTTTAGTCATTTAGTCGTGTCCGACTCTTCGTGACCCCATGGACCATAGCACGCCAGGCGCTCCTGTCTTCCACTGCCTCCCGCAGTTTGGTCAAACTCATGTTCGTAGCTTCGAGAACACTGTCCAACCATCTCATCCTCTGTCGTCCCCTTCTCCTAGTGCCCTCCATCTTTCCAAACATCAGGGTCTTTTCCAGGGAGTCTTCTCTTCTCATGAGGTGGCCAAAGTATTGGAGACTGAGCTTCAGGATCTGTCCTTCCAGTGAGCACTCAGGGCTAATTTCCTTCAGAATGGATAGGTTTGATCTTCAAAAGCATAAATTCAAAAGCATAAATTCTTTGGCGATCAGCCTTCTTTATGGTCCAGCTCTCACTTCCATATATCACTTACAGCACTCTAATATGTCTGTTGATATACTTGAACTTTTTTGTTTTGTTTTTGAGCTTGCATAACCAGTTTGATGAAATGAAATATTTTAGATGATGTTGAATATGCATAGATATCCTATCAAGCAACAAAACTCCTCAAGGTTACAATGAAAATATTACCCCCAAAACACTGAATTAGAACTCATCTCCAAAGTAACTTCATGGCAGACAAACGATTCAGTGACACAAAGTATATGTAAACTTAGCATCCTGCCTTTATTCACTATGGGCCTATTCACATCTTATGTGGTGGTTTGATTCCAAGGGTTCCACAGACATGGAAATTGCATATGCCCAAAGACCCTTGGACCCATGTGTGAAAGAAAGGCAAGAGATAAGTGTAATAAATGGTAGCAATAAAATGCTTTGCAACAGCTGCAATATTAAAGAAAGCTGTGACAGGCTGCAAAATGAAAAGAAAAGAGGAAGAGAAATGCAAAGTAAGTGTTATAAATTACTGAGATATGGTAATAAAAGAGAATGTGGCTCTTGAAATCAAGATCCTTTATTTCCTTGTTTCTTTTAAGCACACACACACAACTTCTAAATCAGATTTTGATTCTGTGGATTATGTTATTTCTAAAGTTAAATTATTTCCAAGGTTGCTTTGGCCAGTTTTGTATATTTGGGGGTATAAGCTTCCATTTTCTTTGCTCAATTTCGTGCAATTTCTTGGTTCTTGCAAAGGAGAAATTGTTGGAGAATTGTGACCAATGCAACATCTTTTTAAGCCTTTGAGATATGGTGGGGGAAACATCACAGTCTGTAAAGGCAGTCAGAAAGAAGATATAGAAACCAGAGATATAGGAAACAGACAAATACACGCGAGAATCACAGCCACTTTTAGCAACAAAGCTTTCAAGCCTTGAATTTTTGTTTTGCTGGGAATTCCCAACTGTGAGGACAAGATAACAAAATTGCTATTCTTGAAGTTAATGTCAGCTTTTACTACAGATTCTTTGTAATCACTGTACTTAAATTTTGTTAGCCTGCTGTCCTAGTTTTGGGATGTTCACTATTATCTGGTGGTGTCGCCAAATAACAACATCAATGAAGTTGCTACTGTGACAAAGAGAGAATGCTTCAGAGAGCCTCTCCCACCCCCTACTTAGCCCAACTACAATATAACAGCACTGCAGACCTGTCAGATGGGTTTTACATTCCTGTAGTTGCTACCAAGACCCAATTTTTAGTCACCTACAACCCCAGAACTAAAAGGGAAAACAAAGGATGCTCCAAAGCAAAGTCATGGGATCCATTTCAACCTTCTCCAACCTCTTGAGTCCTCTTAGCAAAGCAAGGGGTGCGGGATGAAGCATGCACACACACCCAAAAATCGTAAATGACATTATGATGAATATATATTTTAAAAGTCAAATCAAAATAAATTGAGCAGGGTTTTTTTTTAAAAAAAAGAACCCAAGGAAATAATCATTCTTCGTGCAGGCACAGTGCTTGCAGACAAAGTGACCCACAGATTTTGCTTGGCTGACTTGTATGCACTATATAAGGTGTACTTTGGCTCAAACATCTCACAACAAATATCCGAATACAACATCACATCTGAGAAAGAAATAACTACAAGCAAATGCAAATAAGAAAGTCATCGAATCAATAAATGTATGCATACATTCAACATTGCGATGAAATGATACAATAAGCCTTAATATATACCAAACACAAAAGCAAGATCAAAATCAACAGAGGAATAATAGCTAGGGCTGCACATAGGCTAGGAAAGAACACGCCCATATGTTCAACACACTTAATCCCCGCCAGCTTTATCAAAGTAAAGTACAAACCCTAGTTTCTACAACTACATCTCAATTCAGAAAGGGAGATTCGTGCAGAGAAGCAGATGTTCATGCAGGAATTCCCTTCCATACCAGGCCACTCATATAAGAAAGAAAAAGACCAAACACACACACCCATCGCTTGAAACTTTGTGTGCACAGTTTCTTCCTGGCTCAGCACTTTCTTATCCAAAAGTCTGTTAAGGGAGAAAGTGATCCACCCATCCATTCACCAGATCTGCAGCAAGTTATCAGTCCTGTCAAAGATGACCCACCTGTTCAACAGTCAGATTATTCTAGTTGAGTAATATAGCTAATAATAATAATAATAATAATAATAATAATAATAATAATAATGCTGCACAGAATTGTACATATTATTTCCATTTGAGGAATACATTTCACAAATATTAATAATGCCACATTGGGACTGTTGTTAGCCACCAATATTAGCCACCAAATTATCTTCAGTCATCCCTGCCCTCCCTTTTTACCATATAGTCCACCTTCCCTTGGTTCAGCTCCCCAAACTTCTTAGGTAGTTTTCATCCATTCGTTTGTTTTTGGCAGCCACAGTGATTATTTCAAATAGAACGAGAACACCAAGATGGCAGCACTCTCATTAATTGTTTTTTATTTTATTTTTAATGTTAACAATGCAATTTTTGCTGGAAAAGTCTGAACGGACCATACATCGTGGTTAAGGTAAAGGTAAAGGGACCCCTGACCATTAGGTCCAGTCGTGACCGACTCTGGGGTTGTGGCGCTCATCTCGCTTTATCGGGCAAGGGAGCTGGTGTACAGCTTCCAGGTCATGTGGCCAGCATGACTAAACCGCTTCTGGCAAACCAGAGCAGCACACAGAAACGCTGTTTACCTTCCCGCCGGAGTGGTACCTATTTATCTACTTCCACTTTGATGTGCTTTCAAACTGCTTGGTTGGCAGGAGCTGGGACCAAGCAACAGGATTCGTGGGGATTCGAACTGCTGACCTTCTGATCAGCAAGCCCTAGACTCTGTGGTTTAACCCACAGCGCCACCCACATCCCTCATGGTTATGTTATGTGCAGGCAACTCCCAATTTATGTGGGGATTATGTTCTGAGGCTCTGCATGTGTCAGTGGATTTGTGTATATTTGAAACACTCTTGGAAAAGCCTGCCAACACCCACTGGAAACCCTTGGGAAACCCTATTTTAAAAAGCCAGCAGCACTTACCAGATGGGCATGAATGGTGGCAATGGTGGCTCTCGGTCTTCTTCTGCAGGCTACATGGTCTGCCTTGCCCCTCTACATTAGCCTGCCGCCCTCAAGTGTGGTGGAAACTACTGTCCCTTTGCCAGTGTTCTGGGAATATCCATCCTTCAGTCTGGTTGGCTTCTATATGTGGGAGAGAAGGTGTCAACTTGTCATTCACCTCAGGCAGCAAAATGTCTTGTATGAGAGGCTCAGGCAAAGTGAAGATTGGGGAGTAGCATAAGGTGAATGTGGGAGGCTGGGAGAAGCTCTATTTTCCCTCAAAAAAATATCCCACCTATCAAATAGGAAGCCCATTATCTAGTTTTTAATCTTTAATATGTTGCCCCCTTAAAGGTAGCTGAGACTTTGGTCATTTTTGCTTTGTTTTGTTTCAGAAACTAAAATAAAAAAACAAAAACACTCAGGCAGCTGCACCAAAAATTAACTGGGTATTTCACACCTTGGTGTTTCCAAAGTCTTAAGAAGAGTCAATAGCTTGGATTTACCTCTCTGTTCAGCTCCTAGATTCGAAAGACTTCAGCGAGCCAGCTTCTCTCACCCCCCCACTCCCCACATGACTCTGGTGTCCTTCTGAACAGCTTTTTAATTAAAAGGAAATGTTCACAAGCTGTTTTATGGGTGGCCCATTTGAAATGGATTATTCTGCATCTTATAAAACAGGGACTTTGACAATCTTTCAATAATAATATCAAACATAAACTCTTTATAAGCTAATGGCCAATAGGCTGTAGAACGTAGCTAAAGGGGGTGTTTATGCTGCAAAATACCCACTTTGCTATATTTGAGGCTACTCTCCATTCTCCCAGAAGTGATGAGGGGATTTTATTTTTATATTTTGGGCCTTGCAGATTAATGTTTCTGTGGCATGAAGATCATCATTAAACAATCTCATTATCTCTGTTTGAATGAAAATGCAATGATGCAGAAGCAGCAAATTTCTGCATACAGATGGTATATTAGTTCATATCCAGCATATTGGTGATGATTGTGCTTATTTTTACACAAAGCTTTCAAATGCTGAGCTATTTTTACTGTACAGTTTTTTGGGGGGTTTTTTTGTTTGCTTTTTGCACCCTTGAGGTTTATTTCAGGGCTCTTTAACATGGCTTGGGGGCATGTGGAATGATCATCAAACTGTAGGTTCACCACACCTATCAGCCAATCACCCATTCCCATTCCCACCACCCTTCTGAATAATACCCCTCCCCACCCTCTCACTATATATAAGGGTCTGGTGACTTCTGTTTCAGTGTATCTGAAGAAGTGTGCATGCACACGAAAGCTCATACCAATGACAAACTTAGTAGGTCTCTAAGGTGCTACTGGAAGGATTTTTTTATTTTCTTTCATCAAACTATCATTACTAAATGTTGCTCTTTCATCATCCTAAACAGATTCATCGGCAATTAATCACCACCTGTAATGTCCTATTTAATAGTTCTTTGGTTATTCAACATTCTCTACAAAGTATAATCTCCTACAGAAATGTAAAATTCAGAGTTGCTTAAAAACAACAACAACACCTGATTGGCCAAATGATCATATTCTGCATCATTACCAGTGAATGAGTCTATTGGTCATAGAGGTTGGTGGGGGGTGGGGGAGCATGAATTTTCCAAAGCTCCTCCCATCTCCAAAGCAACAACAATTGAAACCTAGCTAGTCTGGGATTTCTCTGAGGCTATCACTTTATGGTTTGTCCTCACCATCCGAGGTGCACTCGTTCATTGTCTCCCAAGACAGACGGATTCTATCCAACCAACAAATTTCAAGATTACTTAAACCCATCTGCATCATACAGCACTTAGACAATGAGCAGTGACACCATCACCATTAGCAATGTGCAAGGAGAAGCTTTGAGAAGAAAGTGAAAGGTCCCAAGGCATGCTCTGGTTCATGGGGTGACGGAGAGTCGAGCACAACTAAGATGACTAAAAAACAACAACAAATGATGTATCTTAATAACCTTCCCCCATCTCCATACAGTATGTATGAATTCATTTGGGATAAGCTTTAACTAGTATTTTTTCCAATTTGTTTTCCCCATTTACACCTATTCCCCCCTTATTCATTTCCTTACAATTAGATGTTAATGCTCATTCACTGGTATACCCACTTTCAGGCACCCACTTTAGCACCTGTCCCATTTAGAGCCTAAAGTTTATAAAATCAATCTCAGCCTTAACTTTCTGCCATCTCAGTTCTGGTACTTTCATTATCAAAATCCATTAGGACCCCCCCCCATCTCCCTATTTCTCAACCTCTGAATCAGATTCATACATATGTGGTACTGTGGCCTGTGGTCCTGCAGCTCTGCATTGATTTTCAATAGATCTGTCTTCCAAATTGTGCTTCTATGCAATATCATCATTCTTCCCAATACTAAACTTTGGTGGTCTGCATCAATTAGTTTGGGAGAAAAACAGGCTTTCCCCTGTTTTGCCAGCGTGGTGTAGTGGTTAAGAGTGGTGGATTCACCATCTGGTGAACGGGGTTCGCTTCCCCGCTCCTCCACATGCAGCTGCTGGGTGACCTTGGAGTAGTCACACTTCTCTGAAGTCTCTCAGCCTCACTCACCTCACAGAGTGTTTGTTATGGGGGAGGAAGGGAAAGAAGAAGAAGAAGAGTTTGGATTTGATATCCTGCTTTATCACTACCCGAAAGAGTCTCAAAGCGGCTAACAATCTCCTTTCCCCTTTCCTTGTTAGCCACTTTGAGACTCCTTAAGGGGAGTGAAAGGTGGGATATCAAGTCCAAACTCCTCCTCCTCCTCCTCCTCCTCTTCCTCCTCCTCCTCCTCCTCTTCTTCCCCCATTTATAAGGTAGCAGATTCTGTATATTCAGGGTTTTTCAGGTATGCAAAAGTACATTTTTATGACTTCTAGGATAGGATAGACTGGATGAGGGCTGAAGGTATCAGTTGGAGGTGATGAAAAGGACAGGAGAAATCTTCGGTCTGTTTGAGACCCTAAAGACTTTTAGAATCCTGGAGGCTGAGGGGCTGGGAATGGATGGATGTCACGAGGACAAAAAACTCCCCTTCTTGAGCTGTATGACACAGGTTTGGCTGGGTGCATAATAAGTAACTCAATAGCCCCAAACAGTGCTTCAAGGCTGCTTTTCCAAACTGATTAGAATCCTGAAAAGGATCATACCTGTTTGATTCAGTGCATCTCTGCATGTTCAGAAGAAATGAAATGTATGAATAACTAAATATGGATAATAAGTGTGACCACACCTGTTTGCTTTGCAGTTCTTTCCTGGGCATGAGTAGGATTGTAGCAAAACACACAAGGTCACCATCAGCCCTGAATGTCTGTGGCAGGGACTGGGAACCCATAGCCCTAACTCCCATAAGTCTCAACCTGTGTACCCAATAGCCAGGGGTGATGGGAGTTGTCTAGCAACTTCCGGGCGACCACACATTCCTTACCCTTGGTCTATGAGAATGGTTTTGTTCTGCACCCTTTTCTTTGCTACTGCCACAATTAAGCCATTCTCATCTTTGTTTCTGCATGTACAATAGCTTCTGCATATATCAGGCATAGGCAAACTCGACCCTCCAGATGTTTTACAATTCCCATCATCCCTGATCACTGGTCCTGTTAGCTAGGGATCATGGGAGTTGTAGTCCCAGAACATCTGGAGGGCCAAGTTTGCCTATGCCTGGAATATACAGTACAACGGGCAGAATGAAACAACATGAAATCCTTGAAAAATCTACTAATAAATAGCACTGTGGAAAAGTCCAGGAAGAAATGGAATCACGACTGGCTGCATTGCTTCTTGTGAGCACGAGACAGGCTCTAGTGTCCACCTGTAGTTCATATGTAGTTCTTGCCACAGGAAAGAAAGAAGTTTCCTCAAACAAGTAGTTATGGAGACAGGGATGTCAGGGGGAGGCAGGAGGGAAGGAAATTGGGTTGTGCAATTCTTCCTGTAACTCTGCAACGCAGATAAACATTGCTGAAATTGTCCACCCATCAGCATTTCTCTAAACACAATTGACAATGATATACAGACTTGGGGGGAAAAACACTGTGGTCCAGCAAGAAAACTTCCCTGTTGGACTGGGAATCAATGGAGTCAGGCATCATCTAATATCATTAAGCAATGCAAACAAATACACATGGCAATTGTAATTAGATTTCTTGGACTCATATACTTACATTAATAAAAAGCAGGATTTGTTTCTGTTGAGTTGACAGGGGAAACAGCTCGGTGGCTGTTTCATGCTAAACTCGTGTTTGTTTGTTTTTGTTTGTTGGTTTGTTTGCTCTTTGGTTTTGTTTTTTGTTTTTTTGGTGTGTGTGTTTGTTTGTCCCCTTATGTGGCCTGGCCACATTTGGGCATTACAACTTAAGAAAGAACTACAATTTTAGACAGTCCATTAAAGGTACCCTCTGGAAGCAAACAGAGATGCTTTCAGTCATTTTGATGTCTGAAGCCAAATGTCTCTTGATAAATGTGAAGTGATGGCTGAATAAATTCCAAGTGAGGCTCGGCAACTCTCCCAAGCCCTTTTGTCTGCCCCAGGATCCTGGCGACTCCATTGCTGGACCACAGTTCTCAAACATGTATACAATTTCAGACTAGTGTGGCAGTAGCTCCTCCACATACTAGGGCTGGGTGGGGAAAGTGGCAAAAATGGACAGAGCAGCAAATGAAAAGGAAGGATGATTCTCTGAAGGTGATAAGTTATTTGAGTTCAGTTCTCCTGCCGTGGTCAAAATGGCACCATTCACAGATATGAGGACAGTATCAGCAGCTCAAGAAAAACCCAAGCTCTGCAGAAGTAGATTTTTTTTTAAGGTGGAGGAGCCTTGATGGAGGAACATCAATATGCCCCGTTGAAGCCTTATGTCAAGTGGGCCCAGGATGCTGGCTGAGTATTGTGAGGGGAGGGAATGGAAAACCAGGAACCAGGGAGAATGAAACAGGGTATATTGGGAGATGGCATGTGTGGTAAACTAGCTAAAATGTATAAAACAAGTAATAAATGTTGGAAATGTAAGGAACATTCTATCATATGTGGTGGGAATGTATGAAAGTGAAAAGCTTCTGGTGAATGATATATAATGAAATGAAAAAGATGTTAAGATATACGTTTATCAAAAAAAAACAGAAGCTTTTCTACTTGGAATTATAGGAGATGACATCAGTAGACAAGATTAAAAAAATTGTTTTTGTATGCAACAACTGCAGTAAGAGTACTATTGGCACAGAAATAGAAACAAGAAGAATTACCGACGATAGAAGAATGGCAGACGAAATTAATGAACTATGTAGAATTAGACAAGATGACAGGAAGAATTTGAAACCAAAGGGACCAGAAGTTCTTGAAAGATTGGACTAAATTTGGAAAATATGTGAAAGACAATTGTAAATAACAAATCACGCTAGTAGGTTTGCAGGAAGTTTTGTAAGGAGAAATATATGAAATATTACAGAGAAAAATTAGGAGATTAAAATTGGTTATGTTTATTAAAAGTAATAGTGAATTAAGGAATACGAGAAGAAATTATGAAGATTGAAAATATTTAGACGTGGCTGATGGAAGTCAAAAATATTGTATAAGATATGAATGTGAAATGATGTGTTAAAAATTGTATAAATCTATATCTATATCTATATCTATCTATCTATCTATCTAAATAAAAAAATTCCTTCAGTAGCACCTTAAAGACCAACTAAGTTTTTATTTTGGTATGAGCTTTCGTGTGCATGCACACTTCTTCAGATACAGTGAAATAGAAGTCCCCAGGCACTTCTGTAGAGAAGGGGTGGGGATGGGGAGGGGAGGGGAGATCACTCAGAAGGGTGGTGGAAGTGGGTGATTGACTGACTGATAGCTGTTGATGACAGAAAACGACTGCAAATGGTTTTGCATGAAAAAGCAAGGGTTGAGATGGCTGAAGATCGCTTATCATGTATAATGAGATAAGAATCCGATATCTCTGTTCAAACCAGGTCCCTCCATTGTTTTGAGCTTGGTGATAAGTTGTAATTCAGCAACTTCTCTTTCCAGTCTATTTCTGAAATTCTTTTGTAGTAAGACAGCTACTTTGAGATCTTGTATAGAATGTCCTGGGAGATTGAAGTGTTCTCCTACTGGTTTTTCTGTCTTCTGGTTCCTGATGTCAGATTTATGTCCATTTATCCTTTGGCGTAGGGTTTGGCCTGTTTGTCCAATATAGAGAGCTGAAGGGCACTGTTGGCATTTGATGGCATACACAATGTTAGAAGATGAGCAATTAAATAGTCCTGAGATGGTATGTTGGATGTTGTTGGGGCCAATAATGATGTTGTCCGGGTGTATGTGGCAGCAAAGTTGGCATCTGGGTTTATTGCAGGCTCTGGTACCAGTGTCCATGTTAAGTCTGGTGGTTGTATTATTGTGGGTGAGGAGTTGTTTAAGATTGGGTGGCTGTCTGTAGGCAATGAAAGGTCTTCCTCCCAGAGCTTGAGAAAGGGAGCTGTCATTGTCCAGGAGAGGCTGTAGATCTCTGATGATGCGTTGTACTGTTTTAACTTGGGAGCTGTATGTGATGACTAGTGGTGTTCTGTTGTTTTCTTTGGGAGCTGTATGTGACTAGTCATCACATACAGCTCCCAAGTTAAAACACCCTTCTGAGTGATCTCCCCTCCCCATCCCCACCCCTCCCCACCCCTTCTCTACATAAGTGCCTGGGGACTTCTATTTCACTGTATCTGAAGAAGTGTGCATGCACACGAAAGCTCATACCAAAATAAAAACTTAGTTGGTCTTTAAGGTGCTACTGAAGGAATTTTTTTATTTTACTTCGACCCAGACCAACACGGCTACCTACCTGTAACCATATCTATCTATCTATCTATCTATCTATCTATCTATCTATCTATCTATCTATGAAAACAGGTGCATTCTGAACCGCAATGTATTGTTGGAGGTCTCACTTGTATAGTGGGTGCAAGTGCAACAGTGCCAAAGAAGCACAAACTCATTCGCACCAAGCTGGGAATTGCAACCATACCAGTGGCAACTGGAAGGCTCCAACAGAGGAAGGGGGCATTGCTGTCAATACGGTATTGTGCAAGCATGTGATTGCTCATTGGCTAGCTCCCATCACTGAAGTCAGGAGCTTGCATGTGCCTGGTGGGGGGTAGTGACTTAACAGCCTCCTTCTTGCAGGATGCTGACTGAGGCACTTAGGGCCTCCAGCACTTCCTTCCATTGGTTTAAGAAAAGGATGGAAATTTCTCCCTATCCTCGATTACAGTAGCAGCCAGAAGTTCTCCTAAGCAAATCGCTTAACAAGCAACCAATGTGTAAACGCGAAGTCTGCTTCTCATTTTAATTTGGAGAGAAACAGTTGCTGATCTAGGAACTGTGTTATAAGAGATGCAACACTAATTACGTAAAAAAAAAATTAAACACACACACACACAAAAAAAAAAAAACCCAACTTAACGGGTGTTCATTTTTTTTCAGAGGGTGGGGGAGTTTACCAATTAACTAAGCCATAGATTGCTAGGCAGTGAGATTTGCCTACAGGTTCCTACATGGATTTAGCTGCTTTCGCCCTTGAAAAAAAGATGGGAAGTTTTAAGCATATGTTCGGTAATACCCCTTACTCAAAGGACCGATGGATTCTCTGGCAGGAGTACAGCTCCCACAACAGTATGCAAAGTGCCATTAAATTCAGCACAGCATTTCTACCTCTCTGCTGTCCTGAACAATGTGCAGCTGATTCCTCTCTGCACAATAACGCCAAATGATAAAAATGGCTCAGAGGCTCAAAATGAAGCCTTTAAAAAAAGAAAGGAAAAGGAGTAACAGAGGCGGGGTGGGGAATGCAAAACTATATCACTGCTTGCCAAGAATTGGGTTTTAGTCATTACTCTGTGTGCTGGATATGCTATTCAAATTTCAATGTATTCCTGGGGATATAACAGGGGGGATAAAATGGTCTCCATTGCAAGCAATCTTCACAGACTAATTAATCCTTCATTTGGGGCAAAAGAGCACCTGACTTACACGGCAAAGGCCTACTTTTGGTTAGCTGCCTTTGCTAACATCATTGGCATAATAACAATTCTCATAATTTCCTGTGGGTATCAGTGGATTGGCTCCAGATTTAGCTAAACTTAAAGTGAATCCACTGAAAGGAATAAAACTTAAGTGTAACTGCCATTGATTTCAGTGGGTCTAGTTCTTTAAGAATAGGCAAGGCTGCAATCACAAACTTTGTTGTCACAGGCGCACGATGCCTGCTACGTGGCAAGGGGCAAGCCAAGGAAATAAGCTCAGGAGATTTGGCATTGGGTTGAAATAGGTCACATCTTTATTGATTACAGATGAAAGTAGGTTTTGGCCAAGGCATTGGGTATGTATCCGGTATCAAGCAGCCCACTTGCTGGTTGATAATTACAGTGGGGTCGATCTGCAGCTGGATAGTCACTGCTGACATGGACCAGGCACTATGACCCCACCCAGACTGCCATTGTCTGGACTCTCAGGGAGAAACACCCCTCCTGGACCCCTTCAATGGTCCAACCCTATGCCTTATCTGCCAGAGTTGTGGCTGTTGCTGAGAGGTAGACAAAAACCCACAGTCTGGCCAGTTTGTATGTGGGAAAAATTCTTCCCTGGCCCTGAATATGGCAACTGAATAACCATAGTAAGATTCTTACACTAGCCTGCTCATTCCCCTTCAGGCAGGCCACTTCTAGCCTTTGCAGGTGGGGGGGGGGGGTTGGACTCTAAAGAGGGCATGAGGTCACCCTCTAAAGTACACCAGGGGCAGGCACGGTCAGCACACTCCCCTGCATCTTGACTGGCCCAGACAACAAGTCCCTCTCAGGTCAGTGCATTCAGATGCTGTGGGGTCCTCTAACTTTTTGGGTTGAATCCAGCTCAAAGTAAACCTACTTAAATCAATCAATGTGGGTAACTTAAGTGCATTGATTGATTTAAGTGGGCTTGCTTTGAGTTGGATAAAGTGACCAACTCATAGTCTCTAACCCAGGCATCCCCAAACTTCGGCCCTCCAGATGTTTTTTGGACTACAATTCCCATCATTCCTGACCACTGGTCCTGTTAGCTAGGGATCATGGGAGTTGTAGGCCAAAACATCTGAAGGGCCGCAGTTTGGGGATGCCTGCTCTAACCCATAAAGTTAGAGAACCCCAAATTCTCATCAGCTGGTGAACACAAAGTTCAGGTATTGTACAAGTCTGTAAAGTTTCCTAGAACTTAGTGAAGCTATTACTGTTGTTCACAGGTGGCAGAGTAAAAAATAGATGAGAACTCCCTTTAAAAAATGCCAAAAACACCCCACAATGTACACAACATGAAAAATAAATTGCAAAACAATGTAAACAGTGCACCCAATCACAAAAAACATATCTATTTTTAAAATGCTAATAAAGAAAATGGCCCAGTTCTAACAATAAAACAATCACAGATTCAAAGTCTTTACATAAAGAGTACATTCAATTTTTGCTCTTCAAAAGGTATCAGCCTCTTCTCTCCCCACTTTGTCCTTCCTTTGTACTACACCTGTCATAATGGGCACAATCATTTTCCATCCTAATGTGCAATGCAAATTGTTCAAATGTGCTGGAAAGCCTTGCTCAAACAGAATTTTTGTGGGCAAACCCACAAGGCTTCCAACTGTAGATCTATTGCCAGTTTTGGTGGCAGTGCAGCAATGTTTCAAAAAAAGAAGAGGAATAAAAGCCACTTGTCTCCAGGTAAGGCCCCCTCCTTCCCTTATCATGCCCCTATGCTTTTGCAAAAGGAGTCTAAAATTTTTTTTGTGAATATGTTCATATACTACTATTTGGAATGAATGAATGAATGAATGAACAAGCATTTGAAATAAAGGTGACCACTGCAAGGAATGTTAGCTGTTTTAAATAAAAAAAAATTAAAAAATCCGAATTAAGGAAAATGACAAGCCTTGGAAAAAATATCACATTTCAGGGCAATTGTAGCCCTTTCCTAGGAACATCTTGATAAGACCTAAGATGATGACAGGCCTTGAAATCCAGGGGATCAACATGCTAACTTGTCAAGTGGTCCTTGGAATCCAAATGGAACATCAACCAATCAACTCATCAGTCTAAAAGACTGAGCAACCATAAGAAGCATAAGAACTTTGGAAACAAAGACATTTGAGCACACCGCCCCGCCCCATACACCCCTTTGTTCTATTAGTCTGGTCATTCAGTTAGGGAGAACAGTGATGTTTGGTAACTAATGCCCTGAAAAACACATGTGAATATGTTGTGTGACTGAGAAGTCTTGAATAAATGAAATACAGAAATAATTTCTGAAAACTGGTGCCATTGTCTTGGTCGCTCTACATTTTCATCTCCATTCCCAGGTTGTAGTGAACAAGCTTTTGATGGTTTTAATAATTGTAGTTAAGAGAGGTTCTTATAAAAATGTTGTTTTGTATTGAAACAGTTTTTCAGAAGCAAGACACAAGGAAGACAGTTTTTTCAAGAGTAGTTCCATCTCAAAACTGCCCCCTTTTTTGCAATAAAAGTTTTTGCTGAAATAACATTTATTATACCCACACAATCCCTGTTGGTGAAAATAGCCATTTCTTTGGAAGAAATAAGGTTTTCTTATCAAGTTGAGAGTGAGTCATAGAAGAAGGATATTGACAAAATAAAAGAAGAGGTATTGTGCATAACCTTTTTTTTAAAAAAAAGATACACAAACTTGGAGTGTTGGATGGTTCTTCTTCTTGTTCTTGTTGTTTTTAGAAAGACTCAAGAAGGCTGGAGAGACCAGGTTGAGAATATTGTACTAAGATGATTTTTGGAGCCTGGCTGTGCAATTGGGCTGCCTTGAAAACAGTCACTTTAGATCAGTGTTTCCCAACCAGTGTGCCTCCAGATGTTTTGGGACTACAACTCCCATCATTCCTGACCACTGGTCTTGCTAGCTAGGGATGATGGGAGTTGTAGTCCCAAAACATCTGGAGGCACACTGGTTGGGAAACACTGCTTTAGATCAAATCCTAGTGCTGTGTTATTGCAACTTTAATCTAAACTGCAACAAATGTGACAACTGGCCTAAACAGTTGGATATTCTGAAGACCAATCTGGGTCATGATTTCAATCTCATACCCATTGTACAGAAATCAAAGAATGCACCGGCAAAATAAAGGAATGTCAGTATGCATTCATATGCAGAGCATCTTCAAGTATAAACATATCAGTTCTCAAAAGCAAACGCCAAGTACAAAAATATATAGGAAAATATGGTCAATAAATGATAAAACTACAATACATCATAACAAAATGCAGTTTTTGCCACATAAAAATGTAACGGATACAGTATGCATGATGATAAAGGTAGATCAATGAGAACTCAATAAAAGGCCCATCAGCTTATCTGTTTTGTGTATGAACTTATTCATGAGGATAAATTCAAACTGCACAGAGGATGCATAACCAACAAGAACTATATACAAGAAGCTTGTGGAATGGGAAAACCATACAGTAAACTTCTGCTTGCAGCACAGCACTGAAAAGTGAAATCACAGTGTCTGGGAGTTAAATCAGGCATTTCCTGATAGGACAAGTGCAGAGGGCCAATGCACTACATAACATACCAAAGGTGACTATAACATGGCAGCCATCACCCCATCCCCTGAAACCGTCTGAGAACATTGCTACATCATTGACATACTGTAGCATCATTCCAAGAGGCTTTGGTGGTTGCAAGGAGGCAGTCACTGAGAGGCGTTCCACTGTTGTTCTCCAGTGACATTGCCATGGTTTAAAGCTTGTGGTTTGTCAGAGAGAGATGAACCATGAACCTGGGTACAGACTACATGTTAAACCAAACGTCGGTGTAGTGCTGCAGCAAAACAACTGGGAAAGAGCAAAGTGTCTGCAATCTTCTATCCAGGAAGATTTGCACATTTGCTCATTTGTGGCACACCATAGTTTGGCGCAGTGTTACATGCAAACAAGGCCCTACTGCGTTAATGTCAGCACATCACACCAGGCGCCAGCACAGCTCCCCATATCTCTCAGATTGAGGTGCCAGATTACAAGCATGCATATAAAAAGCTCTCCTTGTTTCATCTCCAATCCAAATTCAGCTTGCTTTGTCCTTTTGCCAAGCAAGACGGCTGCTCAGTTGGCCTTTATTACTTCTGTTCCAAGAACTTTATATAGAAAGTACATAAAGATTGCATTAGTAACAGGGGAAAAAAACCGTAACAACAATGAAACAATAAAATATTCCTGAGTCAAGCACTGAAATTTCCGTTTATTGCTAATGTTTGCTTGCCATAAATAGACATTAAAATACAGAGCACCATTCTGCAGATGGCGAAAATCAGATGCCAAACACCACAGCTGTGTATAACTTTGCTATCCAGTTGGGTAGAATACACCTTCTTGAGTAGATGCCAGTTTAATAATGCTACATTATTTTAAATACGGCTAGCATTCCCTAACGAGCTAGTCCCCATATATAATACACCCCCCCCTTTAAAGCCATTTCTTTACTGGATGCAGCTGGGAACTACATTATTACTCAACAAAATAGATGAATGGAGCAGAAAGCACTCTAGAATCAGTTGTCCTCTTTTGCCTGTGATTAGAGTGCTACAATGCAGCTGAAACTCCACTCAAATCTGAAACTAAATCAAAGCATGTGTGTAAAGATATGATGAGAGACTGTAAGAAGTACGCTTCACCATCAATAGGCGGGGAACTCAGCCAAGGATCTTGAAAGGCCAGGAATCCCACATGGCTAAGTGGCCTCAGACATAGAGACAGGTATGTTAAATCTCTGTTCACAGCCAACGATAGCTAAAAGGAGGCTTTCTTGTACCAAGTCACCCTATTGGTCCATCAAGTTGAGTGCTGTCTATGCTGACTGCCAGCAGCTTGATGGAGTTCCAGACTGAGAAGGGTCTTTCTCAGCCCTACCTGGAAATGCTTCTGATTAAACCAGGGACCTTCTGTAGTCAAAGCAAATGCTCAACGCTTAAACAGCTATGGCTTTCCCCAAAGAATCCTGGGAAGTGTGATTTTATTTAAGGGTGCTGAGAGTTTATAGGAAAACCTTGTTCACCTCAAAGAGGTAAAATTCCCAGGGTGCATTTGGATTAGGGATTGACTGTTAAACAACCCTGGAAGTGTACTCAGTGAGGGATTAAGGATCTCCTAACAACATTCAGAGCACTTGAACTGTAGCTTCCAGGGTTATTTTTTTTGGGGGGGAGCCAAGGCTACTGTGGTATGACACTGCTTTCAATGTGTAGTGTAGTTGGGACCACAGTGGGAAAGAGAGAGACTGGAGCATCAAGAAGAAAAGAAAGGATAGGGTACTTGCCAGCAACACATCAGACCCAGTGAAACAGGTCCTCTTGAAACTGCATACTTTTTTCACACTATCAACTCAAAAGGTAAAGGACCCTTGGACAGTTAGGTCCAGTCAAAGGTAACTATGAGGTTGTGGTGCTCATCTCACTTCAGGCTGGGGGAGCCGGCCTTTGTCCACAGACAGCTTTCTGGGTCATGTGGCCAGCATGACTAAATCACTTCTAGTGCAACAGAGCACCTTGACAAGTGCCAGAGCACACAGAAATGCTGTTTACCTTCCCGCCGCAGCGGTACCTATTTATCTACTTGCACTGGTATGCTTTCGAACTGCTAGGTTGGCTGAAGCTGGGACAGAGCAACGAGTGCTCAGCACCGTTGCATGGATTCGAACTGCTAACCTTCCTGTTGGCAAGCCCAAGAGGCTCAGTCGTTTAGACCACAGCGCCACCCGCATCCCTTACAAACCCCCAAACCACCACCAATTTACAGATCACACAGGGCCACCACCTTCCTGAAGTTTATAGGTCCTGGTTCATAGAATTGTAGAGTTGGAAGGTACCCTGAGGATCATCCAGTCCAACCCCTTGCAATGTAGGAATATGCAGCCATCCCATACAGGGGTTGGAGCTGCAACCTTGGTGTCAGCAAGTTAAGCAGTCTGAGTGAGTGCCTAGATGGGTGGCCACCTAGAAACCATATTTACCTCACCTTTGGTTCTATGTCAGAAGAAGGGTGGGGTGTAAATTTAGTTTAAGAGCTACTAATCTGTGCCTTAAAATCATCAAGAGCTCCCCCTAAAGAATCATGGACTGTATATTATTAATGAAGGGGATAAGCACGATTCGGCTACAGTGCAAGGGTATGGCAATTCTTTTTCCTTTCCCTCCCGCCCCCCCTTGAAGCCAAGTACTACATAAGCTACAAAGTTCCCTGCTCCTTCCAGAGAGCTCTGTGCCTGACTGGTGTGTGAGCGAGTGTGTTTTATGTCACCACTGGCCAGGCCAGCCTGACCCAGGTGCCAAAGCAATTACAGCCAGCCTTTAGCACATTTCAGGGTACATGTGCTAAATGCGGTCAGTGGTAGCACTGGGGAATATCACAGTTAAGGAGAAAGCATGAGAATGGCTTCATCACACTCCTCTTTCATCTTGGCCAGCTCATCCAGAACTCCCACATTCTTCTCAAAGAGGGAGGATGATATCTTCTCAATAATCTGCAAGAACCAAGACTTAGCAGTCATGAAATTGTCCTCCAGTCTCTCTTGGATATTATCAAGCAAACACATCTGTTACAGCATTGAAAATAGCGGGGCCAATTTCCACGTAAGCATTGGGTTGTATTCCACTAAGTGCTACTCAGAGTGGATCCATTGAAATCAATGGCTCATGTTCATTAACTTCAGTACGTCTACACTGAGTAAAACTATCACTACATACTACCCTACTTGGAATACCAGTTGTTGTTGTTGTTGTTGTTGTTGTTGTTGTTGTTGTTGTTGTTGTTGTTGTTGTCGTTCAGCAACTTATTAGACTGTCAAGATGTTGAAAGATCATAAGCAAATAACTGCTTCTATTGGAATGTGGGTAGGGACATATTTACTGTAGGCAAACATTATATTATGCATTTAAGTGATGCCTAGCATTTGCTGTGAACACATCTACCCACCTACCAGTTGCAGTATACCACAACTTGTCCTTCAATGTTAGGCCTTTAAAGTTCAGCCATTTTTTATGGGTAAGGTTTTATCCACTGGTGAGGCTAGGGGAAAAAATTATAGTAGTCTTTTGGCTCCAACCCCTTTGCTCCACTTTAGTCTTAATAGGATCTCCCAAGGGGGGGAAATGGTGAGTAGTTTTAAGTCCAGATTTACAATAATTGCCATGGACTGGCTGGATGCAGAGGAGTGGTAGCAGGACCCATCTGGGGAACCCTCGAGGGAAGAAGGCTCAGAGCCAGGGGATTGGTGGTAGGATGGCAATGAGTTTTCAGAGGGAGATGAGGAAGCAGACTGGGAGGAAGAGATGGCAGAAGCTGAAGAAGTAGTGGGGCTTAGTGCTCAGGAAGAGGCTATGGCAGAGAGCAGTCCAGAAGCAGAGGCAGAAGCAGAGGCTTTTGAGGAGGGGAACAAGAGGAAGTGATGATGCAGGCTGCTGAAGAAGACAGGGAGTCTCCCCATCCCTCTGGGACCAGCTGCCTTCTGCCCTGGGCTCCCAGAACCCAGAGAGAAATGAAAAGGGTGCAGCAAAGACAAATAAGGTGAATAAGTCTCATGTTGATTGAGAAGTACCTAGGAGAGGATGAGAATTAGGCAACTGTGGGAAGGCAGCGACCATCAGACCTCACATCTGCCTCATTGGGGCAAGAGGTGCTTGGGAGAGATGCAGTGCTCATGAGGCCTGAGCTGTGTTGTTTCTTTCATTAAAGAGTTAACTTCATTTTGCAACTGTAAGTTGGGGGAGAGAGAGAGGCGAGGACACACACACACACACACACACACACACACACACACCAGGAGTGTACTCTGTTTAAGGTTGGGGTGGAATTGAATTCAGTTTGCATTTAAAGGTGAACATACCTGATTTGCACTTTCTGAAACAATATGACAACTAAAATAAGCCATTCTTTGAAAAATGAACTTCTCCAATTTTTGCAATGAAGCTCTCCAACCATGTAATGTGTACAAAATGCAAATACTAAGTAAGCTAAGAAAATGCATTATATTAGGAAAACAAGCTTTGCAACAATGTGTATATTAAGCAACATTGCAAACAAAACGTGCATGAGGAGAAATTTATATTAAAATGCATACAATTTTCAGGAGGACTTTTTTAATGCAAATGAATGTGGGTATGTGGAAATCTGAATTTAAGATTAGAAAAGTGAGAAACTAAGAGAAACCAAAATCGTCGTATTTGCCCATACCTTGCTAAGCTCCTTGTCCATTTATTCCTGCATTTAAATGGGTGAACTCTAAACTCTATTTCAGGGGGACACACACCACAAAATGCAGATTATCTTGCTGTCAGGCACTGACTGATACACAGTGCAAACAGGGATCTAAGTGCCTGATAGATTTGGCAAACATCTACTGCAAAGGCTGTATCCAAACACACATAATCAGTGTATGGAACATGTCTCCTTCAGACTTCCCAGATGCCTTGACTGATTATCATACTGACTGTTGGGGGTTTAAGATAGAGATTTTCTGTCTCCCTTTCCAACTTGTTAGTCCTGTTAACCATATTAATAAGTAACAGATACATCCAGGCAGTGCCACTGTTATCTCCTAATGGATGGGGCTGGAATTTTGCACTGTTTATTTCATGCTCCCAGTCACTGGGTGTTATCTACAGAAGATATTGCACTTTAAAACATACCTGGCATTTTGCAATGCCCAGTTTGCTATATTCCCACACAAGATTTATTAGACAGGGAGAACATGGATAAGTCTTTGAATGTATGCCTTCATTCCCAGCTTGTGGTTTCACCCTTCATCCCAGTCACTTTCCTTTCCTTTGAAATTGCTTGCACATATAGCTTTGCACAGTTGTAGCCTGGTCAAAGTGATCCAGGTTATAGCCTTGGTGAATGCCGGGCATTGCCCAGGCTCCTTGCTCTTTCCTTCCTTATATCTGTGAGTTTTATGATGTTGTTCCAATAGCCCTGGTTAGATGTTATGCTAAATCGGCTGGTTAAATCAAAATACTTTTAGTGCTCTTTCTTCACTTGCTGTTCATTTTTGTTCTCTGCTTTGCAATTTTAAGGTGGATGAAGGTTTTATTTTGAAGTGAATATTTGTTTAAAAAAATGTTTTTAATATTTAATAATAATATTTAACAATATGTAAGGAAGTAAAGCTTTTTTAAAATAATAATAATATAATTTTAATATTTAACAATATTTAAACACGAAGGTAAACAGCTAGGGTTGGATTAGTTGACCCTTAGAGTCTGTCCCAACTTTTCAATTCTATAAGAACTTAAGAGAAACCCTGCTGGATCAGTGGCTGAGCAGACAGCCATGGGACTCCTCAAAGCAGGACCTGAATGTAACAACACTCTCCCCACTTGTGATTCCCTGCAACAGGAGTGGCAGTGTGGCTCCATGACCATGGGTGCCCAGGTCCGTGGGTGCCATGCAGTGTGCATGGCCCTGGTGCCAAAATTTGTGGGTGCTCTGCCCCTTCATGTGGAATTTTGTGGGTGCTCAGGCCCCCATGGAGTCAGGAACTATGCCCTGCAACTGGTACTCAAAGTCATACTGCCTTCCAACAGCAGAGAGAGAACATAGCCCTCATGGTTAGTAGCCACTGGTAGCTTTACACTCCATCAATTTGTTTCACCCCCTTTTAAAGCCATCCAAACAGTAGCAGCCAGCAGGGCAGCAGGGGTGGGGTGGGATGACATTGCTCACCTGGCTTCCCTAACTCTGAATTACTGCTAGTTCCTGAGAAGGAGGAGGAGGAGGAGGAGGAGGAGGAGGAGGAGGAGGAGGAGGAGGAGGAGGAGGAGGAGGAGGCGGAGGAGGCGGAGGAGGAGGCGGAGGAGGAGTTTGGATTTGATATCCTGCTTTATCACTACCCGAAAGAGTCTCAAAGCGGCTAACATTCTCCTTTTCCTTCCTCCCCCACAACAAACACTCTGTGAGGTGGGTGGGGTTGAGAGACTTCAAAGAAGTGTGACTAGGCCCAAGGTCACCCAGCAGCTGCATGTGGAGGAGTGGAGACGCGAACCCAGTTCCCCAGATTAGGAGTCTACTGCTCTTAACCACTACACCACACTGGAGGAGGAAGTCAGCAGCAAGATCAGTGTTGTGTGGATGCAGGAATGGAGCCAACGGGATGCTCCGGTCTCCCTGCTACCTGGCCCTGAGGCCTTCTCAACAAGCAGCAGCAATGCAGTGCATTGGGAAGCCAGATGAGCAAAGATGCCCCAACCACAATCACCAGCTGGGTGATTTCCTAGTGGCTTATGCCCGAATACTACTAAAGAAGAGGGCATCTTTCTGCAGTTATTTCACTGAATCAAATGGCGCTCTACTTAATCAATGAAGAAATGAATTCGCAGGAAAGAGGTTCTGCCATTTAAACCATCAGCAGGTTTATGGAAATCAAGACTTGATTTGACTGAATGGGAGCACAGAGGGAATATGACCTCCTCCTTTCCATTAAGGAAAAATATGCCATTTCAAAGTAATTGTGAGTTAAATTTATTGCAATTTGAGTTGAGGTGGGGAAAGAGCTTCTGTAATTGCTGTAGAATTGGGGCGGGGGGACATTATTGCCTGCCTAAGTCATTCCTTGAAATATAATGGTGGGTGGTAGTACAAGTGGCATGTAACAATCACATTAAATGCATTTTATTGCCCTGTAAGGTTACTATATAGATCAGATGAGTCATTTCAAAAATACTCAGCCTGAACGGCCTTGGAAAATAAAAACATAGAATTACAACATGACCCTGTGCATGTTTGCTCAGAAGTAACATCTATTATCTTCAATAGAACTTGCTCCTTATTAAGGTCCCACCTGAACAATACTGTTATGAGTTTTTTTCTGGGGTAGACTGAATGTCTGGGGCCCCATCTAACTCTTGGAATAGCCAGGCTAGCTTCCTGTTAAGGTGATAGCTTGGGTGATGGGCCATTAAGAGAGCAACGGAAGGGGCTCCATGTGAGAAAGCAAATAGGTGGGGGCCCCTTGCTCAACTTGCAAGTAGTTAGAAAGGCAAAGGCAGACAGAGAGTGCAGTAATGTGAGCTAGAAGCAAAATGGCAAGTTGTATGAGAGTCAGAAATGATGTTTGATTTCTGTTTGAATCCTAGGCTGTGGCTATGTGGGGTGTTAATGCTGTTAACCCCTCCACTGTCAGCTCAGGTACAGTGCATGTATGTCTAACAAAATGTTATGGTTGTATCCTGTGTAGGTTTTCAAAATAAGTAGAGCAAATATGATCCCAGGAGCTGATTCATGCCTCCAGTAGTTTTCTATGCCAATGCCCCAAATGCAGAATCCAAACTATGATCTTTTACAATAATAATGCCTTAATACCATTTCTAGAGAACAAAATTAATACCTTACAGAGCAGCCATTTGTGAGTGAACCTAAAACTTTTCCTCACAGCTATTCAGTATTGACAGAGTGCATATGAGATCTCTGATGTAAAGAGCACCATGAAATTGCTCGTGACATTTTGTTTGGCAAGTCAGACCTGATTGTGGTGGGTGTACTATTACTGAACATCTTCCCACAGTATATTGATATTCTGAATTTGTACTGATGCTTAATAGGTCATCTCGAAGATTACATGGAATGGGTGAGATTCACCCAGTGCAAAAGGCAGCACTTAAATTTCACTTAAGGGAAAATTAAGGAGAATTGCAATCTGAAAGAACAAAACCCTATATTTTTTTAGAGATGGGTAACACCAGTCCATTTCTACTCAGAACAGGCTTCTCCTCTACTCCAAATATTTTTGCATGATTTTTAGGGGGTAAAGCTTCATTCTTATTTTTTACTTCCTGTCAGAGTTGTTATGACTACTCCTGAGTAACAACCTTCCACATCCTTGTCTTTCAAAAGTCTTTATTAGTGCACATTATTTACAGTGTAGCGAGCTGCTGGTTTCATGTCTCCTCATTCCAAATTAGAATCCGACACTGCCCCTTTTCGCGACTTTGACCAACATAAAAGCCTCGGGACAGTGAATCTCCTCCCTTTTCTCCTCCTTCTCAATACCGGTGTCAGGGGGAAGGGTCTACGGTCTGCCCTGTTCCTGTCCACCCTTCCCGCCTCTCTCTCTTCCTGCCTATGGAGCAGGGGTTCTCCAGTGCTGCCAGAGCCCTGGCACTCCTTCTTTGTCTCCTGACTCACCCCTTCAGGCTCCTCGCTTTCCTGACTGCTCGGAGACGGGCTGCTTCTGATGATGGGGGGGGGGTTCTCTGTAATCCCTTCCCTTTACACTTCCTGACAATTCTCCAAAGCTCAGTTTCCATGTTTCCAGTGCTGCATTTTAATCCATGTTCACATGATGCCCCCCCCCCTAATGCATGTGCATCCTGTTTCTTTTTGGAGGAGAACAATGGTTTGAGCATTTGTTTGTTTTACTCAAATTGGCTGCATACCAATTGAAATCCACAAGCCAATGCAAATTTAGCTACGGTAAGGTGTGGAAAGCTATACCAAAGTCACATCGTCTGCTGTGGGTGGTCCTACAAAGGCTCTTTGGAGTCTAGGTACATGGATAGTGGTCAGACTGTACATGCTCATTTATGTACTTGATGCCTGGTAGTATTTGTTAACAATGTCACATCCAGAAAGTATTTCCTGCTGTTTGAGCATGCACAGAAGAGTTTTGTCAGGCTTCAGGGAATCGGGTTCCTTCCCCCTTGACAGTAGATAAGCAGAACAAAGTGAACAGAGTCTTCTTACCAGTTAGAATTCTTTAATAATCACAGCGAGGGGTAACGAACACCTCCCTCTAAGAATGGTGGGGCTTCCAATTAAGGCTACACTCCCACTCCCCATCCCTCTTAATCCACATAATTCCTACAAACCTGAGCTTGTAGTCTCTGTGCTTTCTGTTTGGCAACTTTCTCAGCTCTCCTAGAAGGTGGGGAGGGGGATGCTGTCCAGTGACTGTGAATCTGTTAACCATCTCTCTTCCAGTGTTTCTTCTTCTAGCTACTCTTCATCCAGTATTTGCCAGCTTTTCCCTTCTGAACTATGCCCCTCTGTAAACCACTGTTCTAAAGCTATACCATCCTACTGCTCCTGGGGAGATTTGGGGTCAGGGGGAGGGGGGGGGCTCCCACCATGCCTCCTTATTGTAGCCCTCCTCAGCACAGTCCCTGACAATTTTGATGGTACAATCGTCAACTATGGATGGGGTAAGAACAGAGCTGACGCATGAACATCCCCTGGTGTGGACACATATTGAAATGAATTTGAGACTAATCAACACATGGTGATGTGGTGGGGCAGAAGCATGTTGAAGAACAACAGGAAAAAACAGACCACAGTGAGAGAGACTCCTGTTTGAAACCCTGTAGAACTGCCACTTCTTGCCTAGGTGGACCAGTGGTCTGGCTCAACATTAGGAAACTTCCTATGTTCCTATGCACCAAAATTCTGGGAATAGGAGAGGGCAGCAAAGGCATCTGGGTAAACTTATTCCTAGGTATCCAGCTCTTTGCAGCAAAGGCTTCATAGAATGTTTGCACCATCCATTGCTCAAATGAACTCTGCTAAACTCTTCATCCCCCCCCCCAAAAAAAAACCTGCCTGGTGAATGAATCAGACCTGAAGGAATTAAAAAACAACAACCCAAATTTCCCAGAGTTCACACCAGCAAAATTGAAACATCTCAAAAGAGCCCTTGGCTTTAATCTTAGCTACCATTTTTTTTTTCCTCAGCGGCTTCTCCCAACTTGATAAATTTTGATAAAATGTGCTATGGGGAGAAGGGGGGAATATGACAGAAGAAAAAGTTAGTGTCTAGCCATCACGAGCTGAAGCAAAATTCACAAAGAACACATTGGGCTTGGCCCATAATGGCCTGAGGCTTTCATTTTACCGAGGCTGTTCAAGCTAATGGTTCTGCCTGGTATTGATGCACAGCTGAGCCTTATAGGAAAATGGCCTTGTGTACATTCCACACAGTGCAATTTTTAAATGTTGTTATCTAGGAAGATAAAATGATTATGCAATGTTGTCTCTGAGTTTCTGAACAGTTTGTAGAAGTACTATAAATACCTCTCCACATCGTTTTCAAAAACCCCAAGGGATATGTAGCTGCTAGAGTGGGAAGGGCAAACTCATATTTCTGAGTGCTATTAAAGAGGCAAAAACAAACAGAGCAAGAGTTGCTCATGTTTCTTATCCTGCCACTTCTACCGGTAAGTTATGGGTGAAACCAGAAAATAGCTACATTTTATAAACAGAGGTGTTCATTCTGTACATGCATTGGGAGATAAGATAAGACAAATGTAATATGGCATAGTTTCCATATTACATTTGACAAATGTAATATGGCAATCAAAGTAAACCAACCAAGAGCAGCTTAGGTGCCATTGATCAAGAGGTGGTGACATGAAAGGAAGAAACATGTAGATACATTGGCTCCCAGTACGTTTCTGAGCACAATTCAAAGTGTTGGTGCTGACCTTTAAAGCCCTAAACACCTTGGCCCAGTATACCTGAAGGAGCATCTCCACCCCCATCATTCAGCCCAGACACTGAGGTCCAGGTCTGATGGTCTTCTGCTAGTTCCCTCACTGTGAGAAGCAAAGCTACAGGGAACCAGGCAAAGGTCCTTCTCGGTGGTGGTGCCTGCCCTGTGGAATGCCCTCCCATCAGATGCCAAGGAAATAAACAGCTATCTGACTTTTAGAAGACATCTGAAGGCTATTGGTGGATTTTACGCCGATCCTCCCGCAGCGGATACCCTGCAAGACTGTGCAGCCCAGTGCACTGGTTCAGGAACAGAAGTTCAGGAACAGTAACTTGAGTTCCAGTTGCTTTTATTATATACAGCAGAGCAAAACCAAAAGCAAAGTATATACAAGTTACCATACACAGCTCTCTCATCTAACACACACCAACTATCTCCAGACTCTCGCAAAAACTCCCCAACAACCAACCTTGCAGTATCATGCTGCTTATCAGGGAACTTTCATCCAATCACAGCCTGTTGCTAGGCCTCTAGGATGCTGGGCAAACTTTAGTCACGTAGTGCAGCCAATTTGGCAGCTTGCCAGCTTTCTAATTGCTTCTCCAAAGCTGTCTTACTTTCTCAGACTTTAACAAAGGCAGCCCTGTTTAGGGAAGTTTTTAATGTTTGATGTTTTTATTATTATTATTATTATTATTATTATTCTGTTGGGAGCCACCCAGACAGATGGGTGAGGTATAAATAATAAATTATTATTATCATAATTATTATTATGATATATGATCATGGGGGTGTTCTTTGGGGGGGGCTGTCAGAAGGCAATGGTGGGTAGTTGATGGATGTTAGTGTTCACCATGCCTATCTCATTTTTTTAAAAAAAAATACTAGGAAGTGCTGTTAGAAAGGGCAATATACAATTCATACACTGAAATCTGTCCCATATTTTGAACTGGTATCCAAAGAAATCTGACCAGTGAGTTAGCCACAATGACCTATCTGTTTTTATTTATTTATGTTTAGAACAAATATCTGGCTGGGAAACAGCTGGTAGCTGGCCAGGAAATGAAGACTATAATGGGTACAGAAGTAAAAGGAGAGCTTTGGCTTTCCTAGGAACTGTGATACCATAACTCAGACTTTCACCGGATGGCAGTGGTTTGGGAGTTTGCCTTTGCACGCTACAATTTATACCTCCTATCCAGGAGCTGTGGTCAGGGCCTTGCCACATGGTTAAAGGAAGGTTTGCCTGGGTACTTGCCATGTCACACGTGAATGATGATTGTAATTTTAAGCAAAAGCAGAAAGGGAGAAAAGGGCATAGCCGTAATTACATTTGCTGCTGGAAATATGGCTGCTTCCCCCTCCCAAACTGTCATCACAGAAATTACAGAGAGAATATTGACCTTTTCTCATTTTCAAAGAAAGAAATGTGGGAGTAATGTAGAGTTCCTCCCCTCCCAATGAATTATACTAGACCAACCCTCTTATTTATAACACAGAATCAGCTGACAAATAGAACCTAACCTGGCAATAAACCGAGAAGGCAGTTTGTTAATAATTATAGGAGTGAAACTATTGCAGATGTGTTTGTGTCGGGGCAGGGGAGAAGGAAACAAGCAAATGGAGGAATGCTTGTGAGTGCACCAATACTGGGAACCCAGAAGTTAGGATTCAGTGTGGAAGCAATACTTGGAACCAAAGGTCATATTCTTTCCCACCATCTTGTAGTTGAGTACTACAGAGCCCCAAAGATCGAGCACCTGCATCGTAGATCATTCCTTCCTTGCCTTTTCATAGTATACAGAAACAAAGCTCCCCAGGTTTTCCTGTTCTCTACTTCCATATATTCTAAAACAGGGATAGCAGAAGATCTTGTTTGCTCCATATTTTAAAGCAAACCAACCAGATTTGCACCTTCTGGACCAATGCATAGATTGGAACATCATTATCCTTTGAATTCTGCATTTCTCTGAATTTTGTAATAAAGTTCTTGGTTCAAAAAAGGTGACAAAATGCATAAAATAGGTATTTTATTTATTGATCAATTATTATTATTTATTGGATTTGTATACCAAGCATAGCTGCCAAGTTTTCCCTTTTCTCGCGAGGAAGCCTATTCAGCATAAGGGAAAATCCCTTAAAAACAGGGATAACTTGGCAGCTATGATACCAAGGCACCAATATAGGATAGTATAGAAATGCCTACATTGAGAAGATATATGCACTTAATTGAGATATAATATGCATTGCACGGTCAGGCGGAGACCCCCAAAACCCCAGGCAGCCCCCGAGCGGAATAACGACACCAGACAATGTTCTATGGGATTAAAATTGGCCACAACCTTATTAAGATTCAGGTGTAGGGAGACCTTGGCACAGGCATTGGGCGTTTATCCTTCCCAGCCCCCGGCCGGGGGTCTGGGTAATTTTCGGGTTATCCAGCATATGTGGGGGTTGGGCTAGCTCTGGAGAACATATGTTCAAGCAGATAGCCCACCCCCCCTTTTCACTGCCACTGAAGGGGGAGGGCAATGATGCCCCCTGGGCAAATGGTCAATGCCTCCCCCCTAGACCCCTTTAATGGGAATCCTGGTATTGCCGCTGCAGTGGGGGTGGGGGTCACCCCCCATGCCCCCCAATTTTGGTAAATGTCTAAAGGATTCCGCCCAAGGCCTGCAACCGCCAAAGTTGTGACGAATTGCTACGGGAAAGGCGAAACCTGCCAATGCAGGGAAAGTCCTTTCCGGCCCTTCAACAGCGGCCTTGTCATAGCAGCGCCTGCGTACGTGTTTGCCTGCGGAAGAAAAGAGGTTAACCTGCAATGTAAGCATTAATTTTGGGGGGAGTGGAGGATGGGAAAGCTCTGGAGCCATCGGCTGCTACCCAGGTATGTCTCGCCTTCTGGTGTGGGCACTGGATTGTTGCCTCCTCCTACCTGGCCAATCCCACCCTGTCAACACCTCCCCCGGCTGGATTGGATGGCTGGCTGTGTGGGCGGAGACCACAGGAATCCAGCCCAGGAAGGTGGTGCCAGCCTCCGAACTGCTGGGGGCTGCATGAGGCTCCCAGGGTGCTATGTGTGACTGCGCAAAATGTGCACCCCTTTTATATGGGGAACGGTCATTACAAAGTTAATACAGAAAGAAATGAAGTGGACTTATGAAAGGTGCACAGCCAAACCTGAATTGCCATTTATGTTCTTAGCTGTGTGAATGTGCAGTGAGTGCTCCAGTTCAAATACTGACTACACACACAGGCAAACTAGATGTGACATTAATTGCATGAATGGAACTGGTGTGCTTTTTCTGGCTTTGTAAATAGAAGTCAGGGAAGCATGTGTAGCCTTAGAACCTTGTGATAGGGAAGTAGAATTTAACACTTTCTCTCCCTGCCAGCTTCAAAGAAAACCCTCTCTTGAATGTTGCTACTTGTATTTCAAGCAAAGCTCCCATTGACACAATTATCTTGGTATGCAAATAGCAGCTTCAGAGAGTTGGTTTTTCTTGGAGGTAGATTTAAAAGTTCTGTCTCTCAGTCCTGACCTATCTGCAACACAGACTCCTCAAGGTTTCCTGCAGCTGTTATTTACATGACCAAAAAACAAAAAACAAAAACATGTTAACTGCATGCACACAATTAACATCAGATCTAGTTTGTTCTACAGGAAACTGTATAGCTATAAACACACCTCCTCCCTCCTTTTTATCCTTAGCAAGCATTTGATCTACTTTTCAAAAACATGATAACCATACGAATAATTACTTCCCTTTTAACTTCCATATTAATTGGATCACTTCTGTTCAATTTTAAAAACAAAAAAACCCCAAAATCTGCCTTTCTTTATTAATAACATTTCTGGCTTGCGGAAAAAAACTCTTATACTTCCTTGCATGCTTTGAGGGGAATAAAGGCTCAAACTCAAATTATAGGAGGGAAGGTAGGAGGGACTTTAATAAAATCCACAAGCCCCTGCCCCCATTTTTCCCAGTTTTAGCCAAGTCATCTCCCCTGATCTTTGAAAACAGTAGCAATTGGGCCACCTCAAATGGTAAAGAGTGGCCACCTGCATCAGCTGATAATTTTCTCATTACATAACATATATTTGTTAAGTAATTGTGGATTTGATAGAATTTAAATTTCATGTCTCCCCTCTACCTTTAAAAAAACAGGTGGTGGTTTGGGGGCCTTTTTAACGGTGCTGCCCCAGTTACTGAATGAACTCCCCAGAGATGGAGAGGCTCCCCAGAGAGTTAACCACATTGTGGTCCTTTCAGTTGCAAAGAAAGGCCTTTTTAAATTTCTCCAAATGTTTTAAATTCTTATGACCTTTTAGTGTGTGTGTGTGTTTTTTTTTTACTGCTGCTTCATATGCTTTGCTGCTGATGGTTTTATGTTTGATCATGTATCTTTTCTGATGTTGTTTATTGGTTTTTGCTTGTTAAAAAACCCATTTTATGCCCTTTTTGCCCCCCACTCTATGCTCAGAAAATGTTTGTTATTGGATAGCATGCAAAAGTTGCATATTGATAGATAGCTGTGGAGTCTCTCCAAGTAATCCGCTACGCGAAATGCAACAACCTAGCACACTTTTCCCCAGAGCTTACAACTTTTCATTGACCAGGAGAAGCACCTGCCACTTTGTTAATGAACAAAATTTGACAGTTTTAGACAATGACCTTGCATTGGTCTTTCCTCAACACATTACAGAGCGGTTTCTCACGTGTGATATTATCCGGCCTTTTGTCGCGATTTTCTAAAGATCTTCTAAGACCACCTCGCTTACCATTTGCCTATCAAACATAAAGGCATGGGGCATATTTAAAGCAAGCCAGCAACATGATTAATAAGGACAGCACATTGAAGGCCGTAAAGCTTGCCCCGTCTCCTTCATCTGTTCCCCTGGTGCAGTGATTAACCTTTGAGTTTATGAGTATTTTTGCACTTGCCTCAGATAAAGTATTTTATGAGTTCTTCCCTCCCAGGCAACTTGGATTAAACTTATCAGGTCCGGGAAGATTGTGGCCCATAATGACTGTTCCCTCGGAAATCATATCTGCCTCCTCGTTGCATTCTTGGAACAGCCTTTGCACAAAACAGATGGAAACATCAAGTCAAGAGACAAGACAACTTGTTAAGGTCACATTCCACAATCCTATGCATCATTCATGCTTAATTGATTCCCAGCTCCACCTAATGACAGATTGTCGCACATTATGAGGGCCGAGAATATGAAAAGATCGTTTTCGTTTTCCCATTAATCCCCACTCGGAATGGCTCCTGCCTCAGTTAAACTTTCTTTGGCAGCGGGCTTGGCGAATGACGGATTGCTGCCTTTCAACACACCAACAGAGGAGAGGTGGCCAAATCTATCTTTTTGCCAGTGTTCGCCTCTGTGACACAACATTTCAGCTGTTGCCAAGCTCTCACGTCATCTTCAAAGGGAGGGTGGGTTAACCAATGGGGCAGAAAGGACTTGACAACTTTCCAGAGATTTTGTATAATAAGGACACCCTTTCTTTGTATTCCATCATTGGCTTATTGATGTCTGCTTTCATGTTCAGGCATCTCCTCACACACACCTGACAGCATAGCATTTCTAAACTGGCAGAGAGGTATGAAATCAATGCTTCCTCTTCCGCCCTTGGCACCTCAAAGCAGGCGGGTGAATAATTGGGCATCAAATCTGAGCCTTCTTATCATTTAGGGAAACTGAAACATCCTGAAAGAATGTGCCAAACACCTTTCAGAGGAAATCTTAACAGTTATTATGACTTGAGTACCTTCCTGTTCAGGTTTGTGAATGAATGATGTCTGAAGCTGAAGACTGAGAGACTGACATTGTTCCCTGCAGTCAGTGCAGAGTCATGCCTAGCAGGTGAGAGATTTGAAGCAAAGCCATGTGTCAGTGGTAGACCATCAGCACTGCATACAGAAGGTCCCAGATTCAACCCCCAGCATCTCCTGCTAGGGGTGGGAATGCCCTCTCTCTGGAACCCTGAACAACCACTGCCAGTTAGTGCAGAAAAATGCTGAGCAGGTTGGACGAGAGGTCTGACTCAGCATAAGGAAGAGGCTCGCATTTCTAAAAGGGCAGGCATAAAGTAATTGGGGCAACTATGACATTCATGTGCATCAGTGCATTTTTAGAATCTCCCTCCACATGACTCTGAATACATACATGGTTGTAATGTACATGTGGACAAGCAAGAAGTATTATCACAGTTCCAGGACACATTCCAGCCAGGTAAAATCAATGGAGGATGGTGTGGAGCCAGTCTAAAGAGAGGTATGGGATGGGCAGAATCTCAAGGGCTGGGGGTCTGGAGTGCCGGAGCTTCCATACCCCTAAATTTGCTGGACAAATAATCTGCCCTAGTATAAAGCAACTTCCAGTTTTCCAAACTTAAATTTTACAAAGGTGTATGGGAAATGCATCTGGAAAACAATATGTATGGATGAGTTAGTGATCTGATATGGATCCCTTTCTTACTCTGTTCTTTCCCTCTTCCTTGCTCTTGTTAAGTTTTTTGATGGTTTGAGAACAGTCTTTAATGTCCTGAGAACATTGTGAGGAGGTGAAGCGCCCCTCCCCCCCCCAGCTGCCTTAATCAGTTGTGGAGAATAATGCTGGGTACTTTCTTTGATGTTGGACATTGTTTTGAGAAAGTGAGGCATTAGGAGAGGGTGGCTAATGGATGATCTGCACGTAGCCAGTCTTGGAAGCATCACAGGCTATCTATAAAATTGGACGGTTTGGGCAGAGTTTCTTTGAAGCTCGAGCACAGACTCAGCCGCAAGGCCATGCAAACTGAGGCTACTTTGGGGAGTTGCTTCACCATTTCTTGAGGGCTTCCAAGTGACAGATTGAAGTGCTTGCTTGGTATGTATACATTGCTTGCTGTTTTGGAATAAAATCTTTAATCTTCTCACTTGTGTATCTAGTATTGCTTCTGAATCTCATTTTAAAAGAACCATTTTAAAAGAACTTGCCTTTGGCAAGACAAAAGGCTCATTGATTTCTGGATGTGACCAGTGCTATTATAAAACAGGTAGCCAGGGATCTACAGGTTTTCATTGGCCTTAGAGGTCAAGTCAAGAGTTGCTAGTCTCCATCCACTGCCAAACACACACCTCTTAACCCATAAGTGCTACTCGTTCAGGCAAGCCGATACCAGCCATTCCTGTTTGACAGAAGGAAAAGCCACAGAAGGATGGTTTGGCCCAGCATGGTCTTCAGGTTCCCAGATTTCCTGCTGAGGAGATGATGGAGATGGCCTGGTTGATTCCTATCCTGTTTTCTGTGACCTTAAAGTTGTGAGGGGAAATGGCTGTTCATCACACTCACCAGAAGGCGGTGGTGAGCAAGGTTGTTGAAGCTTGTGCTCTGGACAAAGACATATACAGCGTTGGTAGCACAAAACTGGTGTTCCCCTCATTATTTCACACAATTAAACAATCACATGGATGTTGAAGCTTTGCTCTGTTGCACCTCATGCATATTAAAGCATTCTTCCCCAACCTGATGCAAATATTTTGGACTACAACCCCCATCAGCTCTGGACGTTGGCTATACTGAGTGGGGCTGATGGAAGTTGGTAATCAAAACATCTGGAAGCCACCAAGTTACAGGAGGCTGTATTAAAGGAATCTTGGGGTTGTAGGAAGGGATAGCCATTCTCTGCTGGGAATTTTCATAGAAGAAATCACATTTGTGTACCTGTTTTCCTTTTTGTCCAGATGCAGGTTAAGAACTACTGTATCATCCTTTTCTTAGATAAGTATTGCACTTTACTGGACAAGGTGTCCTTGGTTTGATATTTCATGTCTGCAATGATATAAGTTTTTTTTATTGGGAGATAAACATCTTATGATGTGCTAATGGGTCTCTTTGTATAGTTGAACTGGAAATGTGCCCTCTGGCTAGCATTGTCCCTTTATGTAAACATTTTCTTGCTTTCACAACAGAGATATCCTGCTAAGACTTATATGCTGTGGTTGAAAGGTCTGTTGCTAACATCTATAATGTCAGGGTACTAAGTAGTATGCCTGGGTAATTCTAAAAAAATCTAGGCAGTTAGAGGGCAAGGAAAATGACATATTTTATGTTGACGGTGTTTAAGTCTTTTAGTCTAAGAACTAAGGACTTACCTTAGCTAGGGATAAGAATTTTGTTGGCATTGATCTGTCTTGAGAGACAACGGAATGCACCTCCAGGGCTGAAGTCAAACTGCTTTGTTAGCAGCACCAAAATGTCCTCCCTAGGGTGCAAGTCTGGCAGTGTGTCTGGAGTTCCTGGGCTGCCCAGATGACAAGACCCCCCCCCCCTCGGCCTCACTGATGTGGTCCAAATGAAAGCATGTTTGGCACCAGCTTGGCTGCAAAAGTTGCCAGAAGGAATTCTGTATTGCACCTTTCTCCAACCTGATGGCCTCCAGCCATTTTAGACTACAGCTCCCATCAGCCCCTACCAACATATTGTAGTCTAAAATGCCTGGAGATGGCCAGATTGGCTATACTGCTGTACTGGGTCTCTCAGACCCAAACTCACTTGGGAAACAGCTGTGGAACTGTCATCTCCTCCACTTAGCCTCCACTAGGGACAGGGGGGGAAATTCAGTTTGCTTTGTATTTTAATGCAAACCTCCCTAATTTGTACTTATAACAAACCATATGACCCAAGATTCAGCTATTCTTTAAAATTAGCACTTCTCTACATTTGGCTATGCAGTTCTCCAACTGAAAAATTTGTACGCAAATGATTAGCATTTATTAGACTTATAAGTTGCTTGTTACCTCAAAGGTCTCCAAGTGACCCCCAAAGACATAAAAGATGACCTCACCCCTTACATACACCAACGATCACTGTGCTCCAAAGGTGAGGACCTCCTGTAGATACTCTCTTATCAGGTGGTCCATGCCACACAACATAGGGTTTGGACCTTTAGTGTTGTTGGTACCCATGCTTTGGAAATTCCTCTCATTGAATTTCAGACAGGTGCTGTCTCTGTTGTCTTTCGAGTGCCTACTTCCTTTCTCAGTCTGCATCTGTAATGGACTTGGGTTTGTTTTTTTTAAGATGTTTTCAAAAGTTTTTATTCTGGTTTCCCACCCTGGGTTCCTTTGGGAGGAAGGGTGGGATATAAATAAAATGTGCCAATTAAATGAATACATTTAAAATGTACTATGGCAGGGGAATTTGTTTGCAAAAAAGGTATTATTAGGCAAAATTGAATATGAAAACATGCATATTAGGAGAAATAAACACTGCAGGACTGATAATTCTTCATGGTGACTTTAAAACAGAGTCATAAATTGATGTGGGAATTTGAGGAACCGAGGACTGGGAAAATGAGAAAATGAAAGAAACTGAAATTTGCAGATTTGTCCCTCCATAATCTCCCCACGCAGTGTATGCACATCTAATCTTTCATCTTTTGTTCATGCTGTGGACAATATGGGAGCTATTCTGAAATAAGAGGAGCCAAAAATGGCTGGCTCAAATTCAGTGCCATTTCAGAGGTAGCAAAGTTGGAAGGGTCATTTCTCAAAAAAAAAAAATCTGTACCATAGAAATATATGGAATGTGATGTATGGAATGTGTATGTTTGGAAGTGAGAGCTGGACCATAAAGAAGGCTGATCGTCGAAGAATTGATGCTTTTGAATTATGGTGCTGGAGGAGACTCTTGAGAGTCCCATGGACTGCAAGAAGATCAAACCTATCCATTCTGAAGGAAATCAGCCCTGAGGGTTCACTGGAAGGACAGATCCTGAAGCTGAGGCTCCAATACTTTGGCCACCTCATGAGAAGAGAAGACTCCCTGGAAAAGACCCTGATGTTGGGAAAGATGGAGGGCACAAGGAGAAGGGGACGGCAGAGGACGAGATGGTTGGAGAGTGTTCTTGAAGCTACCAACATGAGTCTGACCAAACTGTGGGAGGCAGTGGAAGACAGGAGTGCCTGGCGTGCTCTGGTCCATGGGGTCACGAAGAGTCGGACACGACTAAACAACTAAACAACAACAACCATGGAAATAAATAAAAACAGTTTTAAAAAAGACAGAAAGAAATGTTGGGAGTAGGAGGGGTGAAGGACAAGTAAAAGGTTACCATTTGACACCTGGCATTTTTATAAACCTAGAAGTCCCCTCACCACAATGCTGGATCCTGGTGAGGGGACTTCTGGGTGAAAAACACAGTGACCTCCAGGAGCCATCAGAAGGAGGATCATTGGAAACAGAATTGTAGCCACTCTAAAAGGAGTCAGGGGTGATTCCTAGGAAACAGGAGAAGTGTGCTTTGGACTGCAATCCTAAACAAATTTACCTGGAAGAAAGTGAATCTGAACTCAATGTATAAACATACATTGTAACTGCACTACTGGGCTAAAAAAATGCATAAGATATCAAATTAAAACAGGCTCCCTTATTGCAGGTTTTGATTAAAGGTAGATCAGGCATGGAAAGGCAACTGTTGCAATAGATTCTAAAGGTTTCACATTTCCATTTTCCTTTAATCTCTCTCTAAAAAAATCCACACCTCCTAAATTGCAGCAGTCTAAGTGACTATCCCTTCCCCTTTAATTTGGCACCTGTATACTTGGGTCTAAATGACTGGATCTCCACATGAAGACAGCAACAAAAAGAAGTGCCAGAACAGTTTAGACTGCTAAGTGAATGACACAAAGGCCACCTGTTAGGTTATATCTCTCTCCTTTTAAAAATTAAGTGCAAGCTGCTCAGCGGTGGTGCAGCTCAGATGTGGAAAGCTGTGTGAGTGAGAGACTTCCCCCACCACCACCTCCCTGTTTGCTACGAACACCTGCCTCCTTGCCTTCCACCCTCCCAGCCTTCTTTTCATGTGCCCTGAAACAAAAGGTGGAAAGGAACAGAGCAGATCTGTCTCTTAGACCAGCCTGCTTCTGAGAGCAGCTCCCCTGTGTAGTGTTCTGACGAGAGCAGTGATGGTTTTTGATCTGTTGTTTGCAGCAGGAAGAGTGTATTTATACGAAGCGTAAAGCCATTTTCGGAGCGAAGCCATTGAGACGTTACCTGTCACAGCTTTATCACAAGGTGCTTTTGGTGCAAAGGAACTGTCAGATGATTAAAAAAAAGAAAGGAAAAGAAAGGAAAGGAAATGTGATTTTTATTTGCTACTCCCCACTGGGAGAAATCTGTTGAAATGCCAGGACAGTTCTGCTGGTTTCTGCAGCAACAGATGGCAGACAGCATTCTCTCTATGTTCCTTCCCCATTCGGCAAATTGCAGGTCACATCTGGTCTAGACTGCGTATGCTCAGAACAGATGGGACTTTGTACTCTGAAGCAGTAGCATAAAAGGAGATGGAAGAAGAAAGGGGAAAAGAAGGAAAATGGAATTGCAGTGGGATGATAAATCCTGAAATTTTGAATTTCATTGTGCAAATTCTCACCCGGATTGTAGATGTTGAATTTACACAAAAGGTACACAAAAGAAGGAAAGATGCCAAAATTGGAACAGAATAGAATCCTTTTTAAAGTTTGAGTAGCAAGCCACTTCAGTAGGCTAGAAATTACTCTAAATCCTGATGAGTGCCATTGGGTATAGGGCGGCATATAAAATAATAATAATAATAATAATAATAATAATAATAATAATAATAATAATAAATCCAAGATCCTGGTGGGTGCTTCTACCCTCCTACCCTCTTTTTCTCAGGCAGGGGATTTTACTTAGGGAACAGAATAGTAGGGAAGGGCGGAATAATAGGGACAAAAATTTCAGTTTCAGTTTCTAATTTTGCCAATCTTAAAAACAATTCTCCACATTTTTCACATCAGTTTGCATTCTTTTTCGCCTTATTTTCGCATAATGGAATGCATTTTTGTGTGTTGTTTTCACTGATATATGCAATTTTACACATTTCACCCTAGGATATTCATTTTTGTATGCATTACTTTTTTTGTAAATTGCTTTGAGGGATTTTTAAATGATCAAGTGGTGTGTCATTTTAACAATAATAAAATAAAATAAAAATAATCACTTGGCTGGAGAACTGCACTGCATTTTGAAGGCTGGCTGCATTGTTTCAAAAAGTACAAATTTGGTAGAATTACCTTTAAAATGCAAAATGAATCAAATTTCTCCCCCATCCCTACATCACAGTATCATAATGCTATATAGCAGGGGTAGAAATCCAGTGCCCGTCCCTTATGTTAATGGACTCCAACTCTAACCTGTCCTACACCCAGCCAATGCACCATCCTATATGGACAATAAGATTTGGCCATGCAATTGTGTTACTGAAGACATATGTGGACACTGTATGTATACCACAATTTTTCTAAAGAAATGCCCGAAAGAGGCATTTCAAGACTGATGCAATTTAGAAACAAAAAACAAAACAAAAAACCATAAGTTTTACTTTTATTTTAAAGCTATGGTTTAGAATAATTTTCTATTTCAAGAGCAGGGCTTAACACAACCCCCTCAATATTTGACATGAAAATGTGCTCTCTTGTAAAATTGATCATTTATGTGGACCAGGTTCCACTTTGATGGGGGGGGGGAGAGAGTTTGTGGCAGGGATAATCTATGTTGTACTGCTTTTTATTAAAATTGTGAAAGTAGTTCTGGAACTAAAAGTTGAATTGTCATTAGACATTGTCATTAGATCTTGCTGTTTTTTTAAACTATCTAGCCTAGCCAACATGTTTTAACTTTTGAAGACATACTGTCTGCTAGACAAGGAATTGCCTCCCTAACAGTCCTGAGGTTTCAGAAACCCCGTTTCTGTTTGGGGTACTTGGAGAGAGCCCACTTCAGTTGGAACTGTGCTTCAGCTCTCCAAACAAGCCTGACTCAGCTCTGGAGTCACCTGAATCTGATGCACATCCTTTGTTATTAGTTCTTTTCCTTGTTCAATGTTTCTTGTTTAGTGTAGTAACTTGTCAGAACTAGCCGCTAACAGTAGCTATTAATACGGAGTCATTTCTGCCAAAAATATCAAAAGCTCTGGCAATATTCAATGTGATGCAAATGAAGCGCTGTTTATGGATTGAACTAAATTAGATATTGAATCTCAGAGATTGTTCTTTTTTTAAAAGAAAAAGCACGCACACGCAGAGAGAGAGAGACAGCTATGTCTCATACTCATTCATTCCTACTTTTAATGGATATCTGAGCTGGCATCATTCCAGATCACAGACCCCATGGTAACTATTAAATTAGAATGTCATACAGTAAATGTAATGTACCTCAAGGACATGATTACTGCATGTTCAGATCATTCTGCTTTTTATCATCACTGTACTAGAGGGACACATTATTCAAGTACAGATCAGATAAACCTCCAATACAGCTCTATTTTTGCTGCTTATCTGAGATGGGTACCTGTTTTATCCAGGAGTTTGGTGGCTTTTCGGCAGTGCACTTTCTCTTGGCCTGTATAACCTGAGAAAGGTGAGGTGTGCAAAATGAAAATTCTTTCAGTCTGTCTGGGACTTTCTTGGGTCCTCGGTTCAAAGTAAGAAAGCCAGCATTGTTAGGGAAATGGGCTTTTTGCTGGTCAAGGTAGTTGGCAAATGCCAGATATCAACACCTTCTACAGCAAGCCCTGTTAAAAGGCTGCAACACTCAGCTGGTGAGCAGCATCCAGTTCTGAATAATGGGCGGCACCATCCTCCCTAAAAAATGTGTCAATCACAAAATTTAACGCTTAACCAAATAACCAAATGGATTAAAAAAAATATGTGACACTAGTGATGCTGAAAAGAAAACTCAGCTGATCCGCTCTACACTTACATGCCGATCCCATCGGTATCTGATTTAGTGAAACTTACCATATTTTCCCATGTATTGGATGAAGTTTTTTGACTCAAAAATCATGTCAAAAAACCTGGGGCCATCCATTACACGGAAAGTGGCATGGGGGGGGGAGGGTCGGGAGAGAAGCAGGGCGCCGCCAGCCATCCGGTTGGTGGGAGCATGGCTTCCTTCGATGTCACAGTGAGCAGTGAGCGATCTGGGGGGTGTTTCCTGCCCACAGATGCCTGGGGGAAGGGGCTCAACAACTTTGGGCCATCTCCCTTCATTTTTTAAAAACCAAGTCCCTAAAAATGGGGGGTGTCTTATACATGGGGGTGCCCTATAGAAGGAAAAATATGGTATTTCCTTGTTAGTATACCTAGAACTACAGAGAGTTACAATTCCCAGCATTCCCAGGAGAGAGAGACTGATTGATAACACATTCTGGAAACTGTAGCTCTGTGAAGCCAATAGGGTCCCCCAGCAACTTCTCAGCACCATTAACAAACTACAGTTCCCAGGATTTTCTGGGGGGAGCCATGACTGTTTAATGTGGTATGACACAGCTTTAAATGCATGGTACAGATGTGGCCTCGGTGTTTGGTCTGTGGCAGGCTAATAATAATAATAATAATAATAATAATAATAAAATTTTATTTATATCTCACCCTCCCCAGTGAGAGCCAGGCTCAGGGTGGCTGACATAAATAAAGTTACAATAAAACGTAAAAGAAAGAAAAACAATTAAATTAAAATACAATTTAGATTTTTAAATTGTTTTAAAATGCAGCCTCGTTTTAAATGGCCCAAATCAAAACCCAAAGGCCAGGCGGAACAGCTCCGTCTGTCTGCAGCAGGAAAGTGAATTGTGTCTTCTTGCTGCAAATTCTGATTTAACGGTTAAATAAAGCACTGGACATTTTATGCCACTTCTTGTCTTTCAAGCCTTCACTCTGGGCAATGTTTAGTTTCACCAGCACCAGCACCACATCAGTCCTTGGCTGCCTTTGCCTGGCAGGGAAACAACAAGGGTAAGTTCGATTAAACATTGCTTGGAGAGCCCAACATTGCACTATTCTGCTGTTTTTTAGCAGCCACCCCCATGTCAAGCCGCACAGTTCCAGCCTGTGTTAGTAACACCTGTCAACCCTCAGTTATTCTTTCTTCCTCCCTTTGCTTATGCTCTCTGTATCTTTCCAGCTGTGATATTTATACCGTATGCTTTACATTCCCCTCTGCTGGAGACAAATTTCATACCTCCTGGCATGTTTGGATAGAATGCAACTGTAACAATGTTTCTCCTGAAGCCCCATCACCTCCTCTGGATATGAAAAGGAAGCAATGTGCAAGGAAACCATTTCTGAATTATATTAAGGAAAAGTGGGTGGAGGGGAGTGTGTGTGCGTGCGGCGGGAAGCCAGTCCAAGTTTGACTATAGGAAATAATTTCCCTTTTGTGCATTCAAAGATTTTAGGTTCACTGATCTTTTTTTGTTATGTTAATGCCTCCTGCAGGGCTCAGAATCAAACCAGATTCTGTGCATTCTAATCAGCAAAGTGTAACCAGTGTCTCGATTTAGCAGCTATATATATGTGTGTGTGTGATAAGGTTCTTTTTACATTGAATTCATCCCCCCCCCCCATTTTTTAAATGTAGCTTTGTCCTCCCCGTAGTATATCGAGAAATCTTGGCATGGGTCTTATGAGTCTGCCTATAACATCTTTGTTACCATAGCTTTTGTCCTGGTTAAGTGGATAATAACATGCAGGCTTCTCTACTGCTTAATCTGGACTCCAGTTAAGTGAAATCAAAGAGCAGTCGCGTGCAGACACACACACACACGGTTTTAAATGTGCAGGCTTTATCCCACTAAGAAGGTGTTTTGTTATTTTTGGAGTGGATTATCTCGGACACATCCCCCTTCCAATACCCCTCACCTCCACCCTTCACAATGCAGCCTCTTCTCGTCCTTCTCATAGTTCAACAGGTGGCCAGTAAAGAGGTTAAAAGCAGAGGGAATCTGGAAGATTTTATTTTTTAAAAAAATATATAGCAAGAACTGTAACAAGGAAGGCCAAGGTGACATTGAAGCCCCCCACACCCCCGTCCAGTACCATGAGATATACTTGCGCCATGGCTCAAAATCCCATGTGGACATGATGCTCTTGGGCCAAGCTCTTCCTGCCAGGCATAGCCACCTCAAAGGGCTGTTTGGGGGATAATGTGGAGTGCAGGAGACCCATGTCCTTGAAGGGAAAGGTGGGGTACAAGTGTGGTGTTTATGTGTTTAATTTTATTTTTTATAAATTTATATAAGAAATTAATGCAGACACCATTATCCTCTTCTTCTTCCCCTACATAACTGTGGGTATCATTTCTGGGCCAGTGATTGACAGGGATGCATGTGTCTCATGTGAAAAGAGACCCTGGTCAGCAATTAGAGAAGCAGTGTGTGTGCAATTAGTTAGCATAGCTGCCAAGTATCCCGTTTTCACTGGGAAACCCCCTTTTTTCCTACCGTTACCCGGCGATCTCCCGTATCGGTTATTATCCCGTTATTCTCCCTTAAATCTGCTCCTGCCGGCGGCCATTTTTCTGGTGCCGCTTTGCCCTTCTATGGGCACCAGAAAATGCCGGCGCCGGCACCACAAATCACTTTTACGCATTTCCGGTCATGCATAGATGTAACTTCCGGCGGTGGCTGGTGCCCATAGAAGGGCAAAGCGCCACCGGAAGTTGCATCTACACAACTTCTGGTATCGCACGGCTGCTGATCCCGGATTTTTCCGTCCAGGACTTGGCAGGTATGTTAGTTAGATTGTTGGGCTGCAATGGGGAAGAGCCAAATTCAAATCTCTGTCACCCACGAGAAGAGGACACGGAGCAATGGATTCAAACTACAAGAAAGAAGATTCCACTTAAACATTAGGAAGAACTTCCTGACAGTAAGAGCTGTTTGGCAGTGGAATTTGCTCCCAAGGAGTGTGGTGGAGTCTCCTTCTTTGGAGAGGCCTGACAGGCATATGTCAAGAATGTTTTGATGGTGTTTCCTGCTTGGCAGGAGGTTGGACTGGATGGCCCTTGTGGTCTCTTCCAACTCTATGATTCTATGATTCTACGAGGCTCCCAGGAGGCTCTCTAGAGGTTCCTCCAACACCATGGAACAGATTTGGGAAGAGCACGAGGTGTGCATGGCAGGAGGAGCGGGGCGGAAAGTTCCACTGACCAAGTATAAATCTTTGCAATGGTGGCCACCCAGAGATGGAAGGAAGACAAAGTCCCTACCAGAGAAGAATGGCAAACCAAGCTGATGGACTATGCTGAAATGGCAAAGCTGACTGGAAAACTCAGGAACCAAGAGGACAAAAAAAAATTGCAAAAGAATGGGGAAAAGTTATAAGTTATTTGAAAGACCACTGTAAGCAGATGGAAACATTGGCAGGATTTTAATTTCACTTGTAGTGTAACAATTACCAGGGAAAATAGGGATTGATATAATAGTTAAAGTATAGAAGAAGATGCAGTTTTTAAATGTTTAAAATAGGACTCCAGGATAGGGGTGGGGGAAGTCCTGAGATCTGGAGGAATTTCTGTTTATGGATATGTATTTGATTTTTTAAAATAATTTTGCATTGTAAAATCAAATAAAAATGATTTTTGAAAAATAATAATATTTGCACTGATGGGATGTGTTAGCTGGATACTTAGATGATGTGCCAATGCTTTGGTGAGGATAAATGTTGAGCAGGAGACCTTGAAAAAAGGAAGAAGATGGGAAACATGTTTTCATTTTTCAGAAGATGCTCAATGGGAACAATGCTATGGCAAATAGCCTTTTTTGTGTGGGGATCATGAAGAAGAAAAGAATGGCACTGGTGTCAACCTTTGAAAAGTGCAAAAAATTTCCATCTTCACAGCCAGGCTCCAGTATTAATCCCCAGGTTGTTCACATATTGGCAATTGGCTGTAGAAACTGAAGATGCTTGTTCCCAATATATCTATCTATATGAAAATATATCTCTGTGTATATTTCATGCATTGAAAAATATGGGTAAGTATTCTGTAGAAAGAGAGAGAGAATTGGATTGGAAATTCTCATGAACATGAGTCTTTAATCTGGTGAAAAGGGACACATCCCAAAGCATCTTCTAAAGTTAACATTCTTTTCCCATTATCCTGTAGAATTCATACAAATGACTGCTCAGCTGCATGAATATTTTTGCTTTCCCCCTTGCTCTCATGGAGAGAACTATGGGTGGTTCCCCCCCCCCCAATCATCCAGCTGATCAAACCCATTTTCTTTTACATTTTTCCCGAAAGGGTTGCTTAATAAATATTTATTTGGCAATACTTATTTTTTAAAGCTCCCTGTGGTTTCATACTAATTGTGGTTGAAACAAGTCTCTCACCCACCCTCTGTGCTGCTGTCTTACAGAAATGGCGGGGGAGACGCTGAATGTGGAAGAATATAACTGGAGGACAAAAGGATTGCTTGTGAAAGAAGGATTCAGATCCAGAGTTTGTTTTATTCCATGAATAATACCTTCCTCTTAATTGTGTTGTTATTTCTTTATTGCTGCTGTTTTTATGTTAAATAACTAAACAGGATAATGGAGGTGTCAGACTACTTAAGCAAACAAGTTGCAGTGCCTAAGGTGGCCAGATTAAAAATAAAAATAAATCAAAATAGAAGGGAAACTGAAGTTGTAGTATTTGAAAAGTTTAATATACATTGCGGCCTGAAGTAAGGCCCATTGAGTTCAATGGGACTAACTCCCTGGTAAGAAGATATAGATGGCAGACTAAAGCTCATAGAGTGAATTAACTGAGACTGATTTGCTTGGAAGAGGACCTGGGCTATTTTACTCCCAGTGAATAAATAGGAGTATAGCATCTAGATCAAGGGAAGTAATAGTACCACTGTATTCTGCTCTGGTCAGACCTCACCTGGAGTACTGTGTCCAGTTCTGGGCACCACAGTTCAAGAAGGATACTGACAAGCTGGAACGTGTCCAGAGGAGGGCAACCAAAATGGTCAAAGGCCTGGAAACGATGCCTTATGAGGAACGGCTTAGGGAGCTGGGTATGTTTAGCCTGGAGAAGAGAAGGTTAAGGGGTGATATGATAGCCATGTTCAAATATATAAAAGGATGTCATATAGAGGAGGGAGAAAGGTTGTTTTCTGCTGCTCCAGAGAAGCGGACACGGAGCAACGGATTCAAACTACAAGAAAGAAGATTCCACCTAAACATTAGGAAGAACTTCCTGACAGTAAGAGCTGTTCAGCAGTGGAATTTGCTACCAAGGAGTGTGGTGGAGTCTCCTTCTTTGGAGGTCTTTAATCAGAGGCTTGACAGCCATCTGTCAGGAATGCTTTGATGGTGTTTCCTGCTTGGCAGGGGGTTGGACTGGATGGCCCTTGTGGTCTCTTCCAACTCTATGATTCTATGATTCTATGAAGTAGTATCTCTTCTTAATAAAACAACTACATTTTTTTTAAGAATTAAAGTGCCAAAGGAAAATCTTAAACAGCTTTTTTGCTCAACATTTACTCGCTGTTCATATTTTGGAAATTAACCAGCTTTGTTTACATTTGGAAGCAATACCTTTGATTTTACCATTGCTTAGTGTTTTGTGTAACATGGACTGAGGAAGAAGAGACAGGTGATGCATTTTGTGTGCCGAGGTTCCAAGACATCCCCCCAATAACTCACACTTCACACAATATTTTAAGTTTAAGGTTTTTGGCATTAATTTTGGCCACAACTTTATTTAAATACAACTGAATGTGGGTGGTTGCTTAGGCATTGGTTCTTGCCATCTGTCCCCTGCCTGGGACAGATCTGACTCCCACTAGCCTAGTAGGGGAGCTAGTAGGTAAGCACCCTCTGGGAGAGATCGGGGCAGGGGCCAAGCCCTTGACCTCATCCCTCAGGTGCTCCCTGAGGCTCATGCCCTGGCCCCTAATGGGGATAAACGGACAAACATGTAGAGCCCCAGGATTCCTTTAGCGGAATACTCCTAAAGGTAGCAGCAACCATGAGGGGCAGGCCCAACCAAAATCCGTACCCCTCCACCATCCAAGTTGAACCAATGCCTAACCGCAACCTTACAAGTTATGACTTTGCAACGTGGTAGGCAAAACCACCTGGCACCAGCCAATCAGCCAAGTGGGTAAATTCCTACCAGCCCCCTGATCCAAAACAGGCAACCCCATGACAGGCCAAAGCAAAGAACGCCTAAAATTAGAGGAGGGCAGGCGGGAGATTCGTTGCGAGCAGCAAAAGTGGAACTGAAAGCTGCTCACTTAAGCATTTAGGGCTAAAGCTGTCACTCATTCATTTGCTACATGCAAAATTCCCCAGCAATCACACATGTGGCCATCCAAACTGACCCGCCTCACCAACCCTGGGCTGTCTTGTTAACCCTTCCGCAACCCATGTTCTCCTTTAAGGGGAGAACCTGCTTTCTCAAGTGATGTCTTCTCAAAGAGATCACAGAGGACCCTCTGAATTTCTAGCCAACAGCCGTTTCCATTTTCAAGGTTACCTGAACTTTAACCAAATGTATGTGTAAATATATTCTTCAGTGTACTCTTTGCCGTCTGTATGGGTTTTGTTATATCCAGAAGAGCTTTGGGGAATTTGTGTATTATCAAAGGAAGTTTGAGCCTGCAAATTGTCAACAAGTATCAAGCAGTTAGCAAAGCCTCTTTGCAGTAATCAAAGAGCCAATTAAGCTTCTAACTGCCACGGCCCAACTGTGTTAGGTATCTGATTCCAGCCCTGGAGAGCTCCGTGTTCACTCAACAGAAAATCACTTTCTTTTAGCTCACACTTCACTGTGCTCAGGCTTTGTCATATGTACATCATTTACCAGGTTTCAGTGAACATTTCTTTTTTTCCAGTGCAATAGCATATGAAATAAACAGTATATGGAAGTAAGAATCCTTTGAAGAATACTAGTAAAGTGCTGATGAATCCCCTCACTTATAATAAGTGGAGACCATGTGGGAGAAAGCAGATCCCCAGATCCCATATCAGTTTGGAGTTTAGATGAGCACCTTGAATTGTGTGGAAGCAAAATAGTAGCCTATTTAAGTGTGATCAGTATATTAAAAGATATGACAGCATATTAAAAGATATGACAGCCCCACCCACAGGCATGTTACAAAATGAATCATCAATGAGGAGGAAAGAAGAAAGCAACCATTGGAGCAACTGTTCATTCACTGGCCAATGGATGGGCCCAGGTTGTTCTCCCCTCCTTATGATGTTTCTCTTTGGCCCCAGGTACCTGCAATTGGAGCAGACCATTCTTTCTTGAAGTTGGAGGTGTGGGGAACAAGTTCCCCGCAGTTGCTCATTCTTGGACTGATGGGTGGGTCCAGGTTGGTCTTCCCCTAGACATGGTTGTCTTCCCAGAATGCAGAGGGTGAAACCTTTGGTTTCCGGCAGGCAGCAGAAGCCAGAGTTTGCTTCCTCCTTTCTCCATTAATACTCCTTGTATATCCAACTCCAAAGTGATTACATCCCACTATCACCTTTATTAAAATCCTTCTTCAGCAGGATTTCTAGATCCCATCTCTGTGTTAGGTTCTTTGTTCGTCATTCAAAGGTTGGTATATGCATTTGCCACAACTGGGAATGAGAAGACTTCCTCTCTTATTCCTAGAGTAAGTATCTGACCCATGCAACCTTGTTCATCTCAAGTGTATCAGCAAGTACACCCAATAGCAAAATTCAGAATGAACTCAATTGTAAGCCGTCATCTGTTCAGTATTTTCTTACTGGAAGCCTAAACAGAATTAATTGGGCATCATAAATACCTTATATTGGCCTAACATAATTTGCTCCGGTATAATAAGTTATTGATTTAACATGAGATCAGAGTAAAGCCTATTAGGACTCAAAAGAAAATAACTTTAAAAATTGCCAAGCATTTCAATTTTAATTGGATTTGAAGTTTGCACCATATCCTAGAACCAAATTGACCAGACAGCCTGTTTTCATTTTTTACAAAGAAAAGAAAAGAAAAAAAGAGACAGAATAAAATTGCTTTCAGGACAGTACCTTGTAAGCCAAGTGGTAAAATAATGACTCATATTAGAATGGAAATGTTAACAGACTCTTCAACAGAGCAGTGTTACCAGACACTGTTATACAGTAATTATGAGACTACCTTGACCAAATAATTACTTTTTCCAGGTGCAAATGTATGCCTTGGTCTGCCTAGAGAGAATTTCTTTTTAATGAAGATTTACTTTCTTTTAAAAAGTTTTCAGTGAAATAATCTGTGCCTGGTTGGAATCTAAATATGCATAATAATGACATAAAGGTAAAGGTAAAGGGACCCCTGACCATTAGGTCCAGCCGCGGACGACTCTGGGGTTGCAGCGCTCATCTTGCTTTATTGGCCGAGGGAGCCGGCGTACAGCTTCCGGGTCATGTGGCCAGCATCACTAAGTCGCTTCTGGCGAAGCAGAGCAGCGCACGGAAATGCCGTTTACCTTCCCACCTATTTATCTGCTTGCACTTTGATGTGCTTTCGAACTGCTAGGTTGGCAGGAGCTGCGACTGAGCAATGGGAGCTCACCCCGTCGTGGGGGTTCGAACCGCCAACCTTCTGATCAGCAAGCCCTAGGCTCAGTGGTTTAGATCACAGCACCACCCATGTCCCTCAACTGGATATAAGTGATATATATAAGTAAAAATAAAAGAAGATATCAATGCTATGAAGTTACGGAGTGTGCCTTTGAATCAGAATAGCCTACACAACTGAAGAGGCTACAACGTTTTGTTTTGTTTTTTAAATTTGGAACCCAGCTTTATGTCAGTAGGAATGCTTATCCACATCTTAGCTCTTTTTTTTTTTAAAAAAAAAAACATTTGCAATTTGCCAGGACGAATCAAGCAGTCTGGGGATTTGAAATTTTAGAGACTTTACTTCATTATTGACACAAGCGAAACAATCTCCAAAATGAAAATGGCCTTCCCTGTGTAGAACGTCCACCTCACTCAATAATTCATCTTGAATTGTGAGCAATTCTGATGCTTCAGGGGAATGGAAAGATTTCAAGACAATCTGCATTCCATCACATAAGACAGGAACGGGCAACCTGTTGATCTCCAGATGTTGCTGGACTACTAGCCCCATTACCCCGCGGACAATTGGCCATGCTGGCTGGAGCTAATAAGATCTGGAGCCCAATGGCACCCTTGCCCCAAGACAACTATTCTTTAAAAAGAAAAGGAAAAAAAATGGGAAGAAAGAATTGCCATAGCCATCAATATTATATGCATTTCAATTAACATATTAAATTGTTCCTGTATGGTGAGGAAAAAATGTAATTGCTCTCTGCTTTATGTATTCCTTTGGAAATTACCTTGTCACTGACAAGTGGAATGAGTGCAATGTTTCAATTAAGCTTTCTTCTTCTACTCTGTAAAACATATGGAATTCGAAGAACTCCACTGAGCTCAGACACAGGACAGGAGGTGTATTAAAACTAGATGAGATGTGACAAGCCTTATAAAGCAGACTCCTGTCATAATGAACCATGATAGGCTCAAGACATTCATCAGGCCGAAACATCCAGCCACACATAATTTCTCAGGCTCTTACTTCTCCTCTCGTGGAACTGCTCTGGGTGAAATGAGTTATTCATATCCAGTCTTCACATATGTCCACATCATCCCCATATGAACATATATACAAGAGCAGAGATTAATACATCCTTCTAAAAAAAAAAAAGAACTACACTCATGACCCTCTCATTTGCCTGGACATATCCCCCCAACCCCCCACAATCTCACTTCTGTACTCCATATGCTTCCTGGGGCTTTTGTGTAGTGTGAGAGTGGCACCATCCATTTCCCTCCTTGTGTTGTATATAAGCTGAAGACCAGCTGAACACATGTTCGGGTCACATGGAGGACCTTGGTCACATGAATTATCTTCCCCAATAAGGGGAGAAATAACGTGAATTTGGCCTCCATGGGATTGGGAGTTCATGTGGAGATCCCAGATAATCTCTGTAGCAGTGTAGATGTGCTGTGTTTCTACCATGTGATAACCTCGGGTAGCATTTGTGTTTTTGTCTGTTTGTCTGTTTATTATGTGATTTTTATTTTTTATTTTTTATTTTTTTTAAATTTTAAAATTCATCTTTATTAAGTTTCAAAAAGCATAACAAGTTAAAATCATAAAATCATACACAATCATACAATCATACACTTATTCCCAATCAAAGAAAAACAGACAGAAAAAGAAAAAAGAAAAAAATAAAGAAAAAGGATAAAAGAGTTACCTTCCGAGTCATTTCCCACCGCTTGTCTTCTAAATATATTTTAAAAATTGCGTTCCTTCATTTATCATGTCTATCTTAATTTCGATTAATTTTGTTTTATCACACTAACATTTTCCAGATTCTAATTTTCCTCATGACTATCTAATTTAAACAGATCATCAACTCTGTTTTAACACCATTTCTTTTAAAATATTCCTCTACCACTCCCCATTCCAATTTAGATTTCTGCTTAGAAGTATTCCGAATTGCTGCCGTCATTCTTTCTAGATTCATAAATTCAATCAGTTTTAATTGCCATTCTTGGATTGTGGGTAGATCTTCCTTCCTCCATTTCCTAGCTATCACTAGTCTCGCTGCCACGCTCCCATACAAAAAAATATTTCTTTTGTTCTCAGGAATATTTTCTGGGATAATGCTCAATAATAAATACTCTGGTTTTTTTCTAAAAGTCAACCTCAACATTTTTTTCATTTCTTCATAGATTTCGTCCCACCATTTATATATTTTTCCACAGGCCCACCAACAATGAAAAAAATTTCCTCCTTTCTCGCCGCATTTCCAACAATTATCTAAATCATTCCTATATATTTTGGCCAATTTACTGGGAGTCAAATGCCATCTATAAATGAATTTTAAGATATTTTCTTTTATATTCATACTAGCCGTGAATCGCATTGAAACCTTCCATATACTCTCCCATTGTGCTGCATAGATCGGCCTCCCTAAATCTTGTGCCCACTTTATCATTACCTCCTTAACTACTTCATCTTTTAATTCCCATTCTAACAAGAATTTATATATTTTTGATAATGGCTTTTCCTTATTTTCTATTAATAATTCTTGTAATTTTGACTTTCCAATTGTAAATCCTATTTTTTTATGTTCCTGAAAAAGGCTTTGAATCTGTACGTACTGCAACCAACTGTTGCAGTACTGCTTGATCTCTTCATATGGTTTTAATTTCCATTGTCCCTCTTCACTCACCAAAACCTCTTGGTACGTCAACCATCTTCCTTTTTTCCACCTTCTCCCTAGGGCTGTCATCTCGAAGGGCGAGGCCCACCATGGTATCTTCGGTTCCATTAGATTTTTAAATTCTTTCCAAATCTTAAATATTGATTTTTTGATCACATGATTACTAAATTGTTTATTTTTCCCTTTCTCTATTTCTAATAAATATGTATGCCATCCCCCAACATTTCTAAATCCTTCCACCTCTAGTAACTCTTCATCTTCTAATATTAACCAATCTTTAAGCCAGCACATACACGATGATGCATAATAGAGTCTCAAATCTGGTACCCCCCACCCCCCTCTACTTTTAACATCCGTAAGTAGTCTGTACTGGATCCTTGGTTTCTTGTCCAACCATATAAATTTACTTAAATCTCTCCTCCATTCTTCAAAAATCTTTCTCTCCCCCAATATAGGCAACATTTGAAATAAAAATAAAATTTTTGGTAAAATTGCCATCTTTATTGTTGCTATCCTACCTGAGAGAGAGAGATTTAAGCCCCTCCATCTCTCCATATCTTTCTTTATTTCCCTCCATAATTTTCCATAATTATTTTCATATAAATCTATATTATTAGTACTAATTATGATACCCAAATATTTAAATTTATTCACAATTTCCCAATTTGAAATTTGTTGCAATTTGCTTTTGTCCAATTGTCCCACATTTTTCAACATCATTTTTGTCTTTTTTTCATTAATTTTTAATCCTGATATTTCTTCAAAAGAATTTAATATCTCCTCTAATTTTTGATTGAAATCTCTGGCTCTTCTAACATTACAATCATATCGTCCGCAAAAGCTTTTATCTTCAAATTTTTATCTTTCACTCTGATTCCTTCAATTTCCTCCTCCTTCTTAATATCCACTATTAAAAATTCTATTGATATTATAAATAACAACGGGGATAGAGGGCAGCCCTGTCTTGTTCCCCTCTTTATTGCGAAATCCTCTAATACCTCTCCATTCAGTATTAACTTAGCCGTTTGATTATTATATATTGAATTAATTCCTCTCATAAATTTATCATCTATTCCAATTTCTTTTAATGATCTTTTCATAAATTTCCAAGATAGAGAGTCAAAGGCTTTTTCTATATCTAAAAAGACAAAGGCTGCCCTCTTCCCCGGAGACCAATCCAAATATTCCAATAGATCCAGTACCACTCTCACATTTTTTGCCAATTTTCTTCCCGGTAAAAATCCTTGTTGGTCTTGCCCTATAATCCTAATTAATATTTTTTTCAATCTAGCCGCTAAGATATCCGTAAATATTTTATAATCAACATTAAGTAACGAAATTGGCCTAAAGTCCCCTACCTGTCTTTCCTCTTGCTCTCCCTTCGGTATTAATACTATATAACCTTCTTCCCATGTCTTGGGTATGGTTCCCTTCTCTAAGATATCATTCATCACTTTTTGTAAAATTTCTCCTAATTCTTCTCTAAATACTTTATAATGTCTGCTCGACAAGCCATCCGTTCCGGGTGACTTCCCCAATTTTAATTTATTTATGGCTTCATATATCTCTTGTTTTGACACTGATTTATTTAACATTTCTCTCTCCTCTTCTAATATTTTATCTTTCCTCCTTTTTGAAAAATATTCCTCTAATTTCCCCTTATCTAGTTTCTTTTCCTCATATAGGTTCTTATAAAAATGATTAAAACATTTCTGTATTTCCTCTTGCCTTCTCAATTTTTTCCCTTTATAATTTATTTCCGTAATTAATCTCTCTTTTTGATTTTCCCTTAATTTCCATGCTAATAATTTTCCTACTTTATCTCCCCATTCGAATGTTTTTTGTTTAAGCCATCTTATTTTATTCTCAATTTCTTGTCCGACCAATATAGATAATTCTTTTTGTAATACCTTCACTCTCATTTTCAAATCCTCATTTTTTGGACTATCTGCCAATTCCCTTTCCTTTTCATTAATTTCCTTTTGTAATTTTTCCATATTTTTTTCCCTTTCTTTTTTAACTCTACTTTTTTGCTGTATATATAATCCCCTTATAAAGGCTTTACTCGCATCCCAGGTTGTCTTTAACTCTACTTCCTCCGACATATTTTTCTCATAAAATTCCTTTAGTAATTTTTTAACTTTCTGTATAAAATCCTCATCATTTAATATCCTTTCATCCATTCTCCACCTTCTATTTTTTATATCTTTCCCTTTAATTTTCACCATTGTTGGATTATGGTCTGTAATTGATTTAACCAAGATTTCAGTTTTCCCCGTCATCTGTATCAATTTCGGTGAGAGCCATATCATATCAATCCTAGAGGCTGATTTTTTTGCCCCAGAGTAATAAGTAAATTTTTTCTCCTTTGGATTTTCTTTTCTCCATACATCTTCTAAGTTGTAGTTTTGTACCAAATTTCGAAAAACTTCTGGCAGTCTTCCCCCGTTCCCCCTCCTCCCCTCTGTTCTATCCACCTCCCCCTGCATAACACCATTAAAGTCTCCTAAAAGCACTATTTCTTCATCCATTATATAATCCCCCATTTTCTTTCCCAATTTCTCAAAAAATTCCTTTTTGCATCCATTTGGTGCATAGATATTTACAATACATACATTTCCCTTTGGTAAGTACAGACGCACCCCAACCATTCTCCCCTCTTCATCTTGGAATAACTTTTCTGCCTTAATCTTTGGTTTAACGTAAATTATTACTCCCTTTTTCTTCTTTTTGTTTGATGAAATGAATTCATTTCCTATTCTCTTATTTATCAAAACCCTTTCATGATTTTGTGATACGTGAGATTCCTGGAAACATACAACGTCCCAGCTACCTTTTTTTATTATATGTTCTATTTTGTTTCTTTTTAATTTATCGTTTAAACCATTCACGTTCCAGGATATAATATTTAAATCCATTACTTTATTTAAACTCTGTTTCAATTAAATAAAAATAAATTGGGGAGAAAATTTACAAACTTCAAAACCAGGACTTAAAAATGAAAGAATTAAAGAGGGGGAGGGGTGAAAGTAAACAAAGAATGTGATATTTCCAAAGTCTAGGTTTTCCACCCCTCCACCTAAGAGCTCTAGTTGGTAAGAGTGTGTCTGCACTTCTCACTACAACCCCTTCCAGGAAGAATACAGGGAGATTTTATCCCAAATTCCTTAACTTATACTCTCCTCTTGTTGTTTTACAACAAGAAAAAAGGGGAGGGGAAGAAGAAACAAGGGGTGAAGATCTTTATCCAAAGGGAGAGAAGTCCCCCCTCCCCCTAAAAAGGAAATGGAAAGAAGATCAGTCTCCCTATAAACAAAAGAAGAGAAGTTCTTTTATATACAACAATCTTCAAGAGCTTTCGCCCACTTGCAGGTCTTCGTCTTCCTTGTCTTCCTCCAGTTCTTTAAACAGTTCCTTTTTGTTTCTGTTGCAAAATCTTTCCGCCTCCGCCACCGATCTAAAGGTCTTCTTTTTGCCTTTGAAGGTGAAAGTCAATCCTTCAGGATACTCCCATATGTACCATATTCCATTTTTGCTTAGGGTCTCTGTTACTGCTTTGTAGCCCTGTCTCTTGAGCCTAAATCTCTTCGGAATTTCTTTGAAGATGGCTACTGTTCTTCCTTCTATCGTCAAATCCTCAACCTTTTTCCTCTGCAAAATTTTCTCTTTGAGGAGCATTGAATTTAAGAAAATCATCACATCTCCCGGTCCCTTGAAGTTTTTTGTCCTATCCGTTCTTACTCTATAGATCTTGTCTATATCAAGCATCAGATCCTCTTCTCTCACTTTTAGCCATGTTGCCAATCCTTTAATCATTTTTTCTTCTATTTGCTCTCTTGCCGACTCCGGGACACCCCTCATCCTTAAAATCAGCTCCTTCTGCCTCATCTCGAGAAAAGCAATCTGATCTTCAAGCTCCTCTTGCTTCTTTTTCAATCTTTGTGTCATTTCATCTTCTTTCTCCTTTACTGATCTTAGATCTTTGTTTTCTGCAGCTATCTTTTTTATTGCTTCCTCTTGTTTTCCTATCTTCACATTTATGTCTTTCACCGCTTTATCTAGTTCCTTGTTTTTATTATGCAGCTCTCTCATCTGCCCAGTCAACTCCTCTATCATCTTGGTGTTGTCACCCACTTTAATCTCAATTGAGTCCACTTTGGTTTCAACTGAGTCCAATTTTTCGTTTAAAGTTTTATTCATTCCTATTATCAGTTCTTTTATGTCTGCCAAGGACTCACCTTCTGGGATTGGAGTTGACATTGATTGCCTTCTTGGTTGGTTCCCTGCCAATGCAGTGGAACTAGCTGGATTCTCCTTGAACTTTCTTATGGGCATTTTATTCCTCTGTTTGAGGATAGATACTCAGAGTCCTAATTTTCCCCTTTCCTTTCCCTATCTGGGAGTATCCTTCTGTGTATTCAGTCTTTCATCATCCTTTCCTTACAGCAGTCTCATCAAGAAAAGAAAAAGTCGAGAGAAAAGGGGGGGGGAGTACTTTGTGGGCTTTAAAAGTCTGCTAAGTTTCGATGCCTTGGCAGTCTGCCAGCTTTCAGTTTCCAGCCTCAGCTTTCCCTCTTTGTCACGTAGATACAACAGCTGCAGCTGCAATGTCTTTGATCTCCTTCTCTCCTCTTCACCTCCTCCTCCACCCTGTTTCCCCCTCCTCCTCCTTCTCCTTGTCTTTCGCTTCGGAAAAGAACCTTTCAAAATGTCTTTTCAAGCCTCCCGATCTCCATCTTGAAATGAGGGATAGTAATCAATTGTTCAATTAAATTCTATTTTTACTCTTGCGCTCGGTTTTCCTGTCTCTTTCAATCTCTCTGACTTCCCCCAGCGCGTTTAAACAGTGACCCGTTGTTCAATAAACAACTCTTGTTCTGTCAGAGGGCTCTTTCGCAATTAAACAGTGGTGCGTTTACTGACTCCTTCGACTTAGCCTCCCGCCCGCGGTCTTAGTTTTGTAATCTTTATGTCAACTTTGTAACACTCACGGTCGGTTTATCGTTAAGATGTATCTTGTCGAAGAGCTCTGGTGCTTGCTAGGAGCGGAGATTCTCGGGCGCCGCTGCAGCAGACACTGTAGAGTTTTTGCGTGCGGCTCCTCTCAGCGACTCTCACCATTCAATGGTGCCGCCGCCAAGTTCTGCCGAAATCACGCCGCTTTTCTCAGCTTCAGTGAGGGACCCGTACCCTCACCTTTCCCTTGGAGGGGTTTTAGGCGCCAGCCCCCCTCCAAAGCGTACTTTGTCTGCTTTTTAGAGCTCCCAGATTGCCGGAGCTCCCTCTCCGCGATCCGTTCCCTAGCGCACCATTACCGGAAGTCCCCTATTATGTGATTTTTATTAATGCCACATAAGAAGAACCACGTGGGGTTAGACCAAAGCCCCATGCAGCGCAGTATTTTGTTCTCACAGTGGTCATTTATTTTGGCACCTTGGAGCAATCCTGATCTGACTCAGCACAATATGGGGCGGACCTGGATCCAGCCCCTGAACTGATTCACTGACCTTGCACAGCATTTCAGTCAGAAGGCCAACTGTATGTTTAGTCAGACTGGCCATTCCCTTCTGACAGCCACAGATGGATCTGATGTGATTCAGAGCTGCCTCAATGGAGTTGAATTCCAGGTTGGCACAAATCAGCTCAATGTGATTTGGGAGCTGGAATTCAGCCAGATCCAGTGAACAGCCCTAGTTTTTAGCTGATCATTCTCTTGGATTTGCCATTTTAATACTGTCACCTCCACAATTCTGTTAATATTATTTTTAGTAATTTTATTTTTGCTTGTGTGCTCATGAGCTACTCTCAATTCACCTAAAGAAGAAGACGTGGGATCTAGGGTTTTATTTAGTCAATAAATATGAAATGAATGAATCTGATCAACCACTGTTGGAAGTAGGATGCAGGACTAGATGGACCATTAGTCTTATCCATCAGCAGCAGCTGCAAGCCCAATACGTTTTGCTGCCAGAGGAGCAGCAGCAGCAAATGATGCCTCTCCACCTTGGTCAAGTTGCACTAAATTGGCTTTAAGGAACATTTTATTTCAAATCAGTAGGTAGGGCAAACATCATCCCCACACCGCCTTCTTTTTCCATGGGACTGAAAATAACCCCTTTTTTAAAAACCCAAATGAGCGAGCCAGAGATAAATGTTTGCTAGTAGTTAGCATCTATTTTATGAGTTTATGCATGCTTTGTCCCTCCCACTTTTTTCTCTTCTCTTTTCTTCTCTTCTCTTCTCTTCTCTTCTGCATTTATCCACGAGGAATTATACAACTTAATTCTATCCATCATGGGGAGTCCAATCAGGGCTCCTTAAGTACAGTTTTATAAAATATCTCGGGGGGGGGGCTTCAATTTTTTAAGTGTAAGCTCAAATAAGAAAAATAGGTCTCAAGGTTAAAAGATGTTGATCAATGGCTACTAACTGTATTGGCTTTGCTCTGCCTCCACAGTTGGAGGCAGTACTCTTTCTGAATACCAGTTGCTGGAAACCACAAAGGGGGAGAATGCTCTTGTGGCTGGATCCTGCTTGCAGTCTTCCCACAGGCATCTGGTTGGCTACTGCGAGAACAGCCTTCTGGACTAGATGGGCCATTGGCCTGATCCAGCAGGCACATCTTAATTTCTTATGTCTCTGTGTCCTTCTTTTAAAATGCTTCTCTGCATACCGGCATAGAACGATGACTTAATTTCTTAACAGAAATACTGCAAAGTGTAGTGGTGTTCCCTTTAGAGTAGAACAACAAAGCAAAATGAAGATACTTTGGTGTCAAAATCATACTGTATCGCGCAAGGGGAATCCATTACCTTGTAAGCAAATCAATTCCATTTGTTTTCTCTCCTACTGATGTATTTTTAATGGAAATGCCCTGTGAGGTAGCAGACATTAAGTGATGGAGAGAATTAGATGCTACATTTAGTTTATGAAGGCAGTCAAAATCTATACAGGCTACCAATAAGAAAGGGAGCCATATGCTGAGCAGGGGGTACACAAATGAGGCTCAGAAGAAAGCACGACGCAAATGTGCATTTCTCATGTACTTCTGGTGTTTGCTTTGATCACTATCCCCTCCCAGAGAGCTTGAAACAGATTTGAAAATGCTTACGGGCTGAGAGAACCCCAAGCCTCACGCTGAAGGGATGAAATAATAATATTATTAGAGCAGAATGAGAATGAAAACACAAATAAGAAGCTACAGGCAACACGATGGAGGAGAACAGGGGAGGCGAGGCAAAGCTCTTCATGCAGCAGATAACACAGAGAACTAAGACTGAGCAGAGGAGCGGAAGTATCAGTGGGAGGGAATAAAGCAGGAATCCACAGGATGCCCAAAGAAAATCAAAGAGTTGAATAAATGAAGTGCACGGCAGGTCAGGGAAGCTCAACTCAAAGATATGTTGCTTTTTTCTCTCCACATTTGTTTTTCTTTAATTTCCTTCCTCGTGGATGAAAGCAAACAGGCTGAAAGGCCAACTTCATAGATCCTGCATAGCAATAATGGTTTCGTTTGTGCGGAGCTGTGCATATTTTTTCACTAGCTGATTCAGGCAGTGCGCCACTGTGCTGTGTAACAGCTCATTGGTACTCGTTGGGAGCCGCCCAGAGTGGCTGGGGCAACCCAGTCAGGATTTAGCTGAGGCCTGAATCCTGAGCCAAACTGGGCCTGTTTAGAGGGATGAGAGCCTTGTTCAACTTTGATTAAGAGACCAATGTATTGCTACTGGTCAAGTTGAAGGCTCAGAGCTATCTGCGGCTGTCTGGGGGCAGGACGTCAGGTACGAAGGAGAGGCAGACAGGGTCAAGAAGAAGGTGGAGAAACCATAAAAAGGAGAGACCTCCTAGGCAGCTGCATCTTAGTGAAATAAGAGGGGGGCTTTCCGACCAGGCAACTCCCCCCTCTCATACTTCTTCCCACCCCTGCTATGTATCTCTGTGTCCTTGCTCCTTCCCCCTGGAGGATCTGATTCTGCACAGTGTTGTTTCTTTCTTCACACATCCCCAAGTTAAACTATGGAATTCACCATCACAAGATGTAATAATAGCCACCCATTTGGATGCCTTTAAGAGGGGTTTAGATAAACCCATGGGACATTAGCTTTTCAATGGCTACTACTCATGATGACTGTGTGCTACCTACAGTGTCAAAGGCAGCATGTCCCTGAATACCAATTGCAAGTGGAGAGAGTGTGCAGTCAAGCTGAGTGTTGGAAGATCAACGTTCCAAGAAAGCAAAATGTTGGAAAATTCAGGACCTACAAAAGAAGGTTCATGTGGTCCATAGACTATGGGATTTTCTACCACAAGAAGCAGTGATGGCCACCAACTTGGATGACTTTTAAAGGGGGGTAGGGCAAATTCCTGGAGAACAAGACTATCAAAGGTGCAACAGCTAAAAAAGCCAATGCAATTCTGGGCTGCATCAATAGGAGTATAGCATCTAGATCAAGGGAAGTAATAGTGCCACTGTATTCTGCTCTGATCAGACCTCACCTGGAGTACTGTGTCCAGTTCTGGGCACCACAGTTCAAGAAGGATACTGACAAGCTGGAACATGTCCAGAAGAGGGCAACCAAAATGGTCAAAGGCCTGGAAACGATGCCTTATGAGGAACGGCTTAGGGAGCTGGGTATGTTTAGCCTGGAGAAGAGAAGGTTAAGGGGTAATATGATAGCCATGTTCAAATATATAAAAGGATGTCATATAGAGGAGGGAGAAAGGTTGTTTTCTGCTGCTCCAGAGAAGCGGACACGGAGCAATGGATTCAAACTACAAGAAAGAAGCTTCCACCTAAACATTAGGAAGAACTTCCTGACAGTAAGAGCTGTTTGGCAGTGGAATTTGCTGCCCAGAAGTGTGGTGGAGTCTCTTTCTTTGGAGGTCTTTAAGCAGAGGCCTGACAGGCATATGTCAATAATGCTTTGATGGTGTTTCCTGCTTGGCAGGGGGTTGGATTGGATGGCCCTTGTGGTCTCTTCCAACTCTATGATTCTATGATCTACCTCCACTGTTGGGCCAGTGTGTCAATTGCTGTGCTGTTGCATTCCTTTCCTACTTATGGGCTTTCCAGGGCAAATGGCATGAGTGGGGTAAAGAAGCTTGAACCTGGTTGTAAACATTAAATGACCGAGTTCCAAAACTGCGCTGTTTAAATGTCTCACTTTCACATGCAGAGGTTTATATCATTCTTTACTGGGGATGCACAGAATAATGAACATCTTTGCCATCTGCTCTTGCCATCTGCCTGCCCAGCAAAGGTATATAACACCCTACAGCTGTGCTCTTGGGTAATAGAAGCAATGGAAACCCACAGAGAAAGAAAAGGTTTCCCCAATCCTTGCGCTGAGCTATTTTTCTGTACTTTGAAATGTCAACGTAGACATCTCTGCTGAGGATATGAGTAGTGTTGAATGCACTTTGATAATGCCATAGTGAAGGAGGGTCAAGAATAAATGATACGTCTGGAGTGCGGGCCAAACTCATTTGTCCTTATTTGACTCTTCCTTCCTCCTCTCATAAGTTAAGATGGTGGATAAAAAGCAAATACTAGTTTTGTTATAAAGAAATTCTCTGTAACTATAGGGCAGAGGTGGGAAACCTGTGGTCCTCCAGATACTGAGGGGCTTCAGTTCCCATCACCTTTACCATAGCTAGGGATGCTGTAGCCGTTATCAACCTGGCTACATGGCCAGAACTCAAGAGAACAGTGAGATGGAGATAAAGGGCATCCGTTACACCAAGGTGTACTGTGTTTTAAAAACAAAGCTGACTGTGAGACCATAAGATCTATACTTAGTGGAAAACGTTAAAGTGTGTCTGTGTTAGAGATGGGTGAGGAATTTTTATTCAGTTCACATTGTAATGGAAACCTGCCTATTTCACACTTGCTGAACCAGTGCACAACCCAGATGCAGCTGAATTTCACAATTCTTACTTGCCCACATTTAGTGATGCACTTTTCCAGCCCAAAAATGAATTGTATGAAAATGTGTATATTATCCCATTTAGGTGTGCCTAAAATAATGTGCAAATGTGACATTGGGAGAAATGCATAAACAAAACTGTGTATGAATTTTCAGGAGAGCTTTCTTTTTAAAAAGTTTGGAAACTTGTTCAGAAATGAGACAAACTGATTTTAAGACTGAAAATAATAATAATAACAACTGAAATTGATAGATTTGTGGATTCTTAGTCTGTGTTCTATAGAAATAGCTCAACAAACTCAGCACTTCCCACGGATTCCTCCATACAGTGGTCCTCCTCAACACCCTCTCAGTTCCCAGTGCAGCCTCTGTAAGCAGGGACATTAAAAACCCAGCTATGGATCAGTACTTCCTGTATCTGATTCCCCCCCCCAATTATTAAAAAATCTTGCAAATTCCACCACTTTGCAATAAAAGGATTATCCAAACTACAGGGAAGGAACAATTGACATATTGTATTAAGTATTAAAACAATGTTGAAATATGAGACATTGTTCCTGATTCACTCATCCTCTCTAAGTTATAGTGTGCTTATTTACCTACATCTTCAGTGTAAACCTATATATTTTTAATAGGAAGGACATCTTATTGGGTTCAGTGGGACTTACTCCCAAGTAATCATGAACAAAATGGCAGACATGAAAAATTGTACTTCCTTTCATTCTGCACCGGTGAGATTTATAGAATGTTTCCACTGACAAAGGGAGCTTCAAATGAAAGGTAGGATTCAATGCATTAATAAATACATTTCATTTTATTGCAATATAAACCAAGAGCGACTGTGGAAAATGTGAGGCACTGTGGCTAGAATATTGGGATTCTACACAGGAAAACTAGATTTCAGTCCTTGTTCAGCTATGAGCTCATTTCATGTACCTAATGCAACTGGAGATTTTGTGAATATACTCATGGATTCAATTTTTTTTAATACAATCAATTCAAATTATAGTACTGGGAGGGGTGTGTGTGTGAATGAATGAAAGGTGAAGCTCTCCAAAGTTGCAAAAGAGGGTGGGGAAAACAAGTTTATGATCACTGTCAACAGAACAGCATTCCTTGGAAGGAGAAATGTCACAGTTCAGGACATTTTTTGCCCATTTGCCTAGAGGCACCCTGATATGGTCACAATGCCTTCTGACCCTGATATGGCCAGATAAGCCTTTGGTATCTCTTAAAGCTCATCTTCCTTTGTGTTCCTGTAAATCAGGGCTGCCGAACACATGGCCTTCTAGATGCTGCTGGACTCCAACTCCCATCAGTCCCCGCCAGCTTGGCCAATGGTTCAGGTTGATGGCAGTCATAGTCCACTGATATCTGGATGTCTGAGGGTCAGCTATCAATCATTGCTGTAAATCCTGTAACAATAGAGTCTAGTTCTTCAGTTTATTCCTGCGGTTGAAAGAACAAATTAGAATTCCTTCCTCTTCCTAAAGAAGAAATGAAAAGCTTGGTGGCAGTACTTAAAGCAAGGAAATGACTAGTTAAGACAACCTTTAGACCTCAGAAAAATGCATGAATTTGAATCACATTGATTCATTTTTCAAGTAATTGTTCAGTTATGGGTTTCTAGGGAATGTGTGGAATTAACTAGTACTGAATGAGTTAAGTTACAAGGATGGCTGGTTTTTATTTAGAGCCTGACTCTAATTTTTTAATTAAGAAAACACATTTTGAGGGGGATCTTGCAGTACATGTTTGCCACTAATTCACTTGGCTTTTGGCACAGACTGTGGTAGATTTACTTAGGGGACCCATCAACAGAATGCTATCATTGTTGCTTCTGACCTGACATTTATTTGGCTTTGTGACATGTTGTCCCTAACACTCACTTAGTGTCCCTAACACTCATGGGTGACCCAACAACATGCCATTAAACTCTGCTGATGAATTAGAAAGATGGCTTGAGTCTGAATGCACTTGAAACAACCTCATTCCATATGCCTCACTGCAACACCTAAGGACTGGCAAAACGAGCCTTTTGGTGGCAATCTCCATGCACTAATATTTAGCAATGATAGGCATTTTTCAGTGATCGCTCTCCAAGTTCTTTCCTCCAGACACCCAGCAAAGCCTGTGCATGGGTATATTTGGAGAGAAATGTAAGCCCTTAATTGACCGAGTATTTTGGACCAGAAATGGATGACAGGTGGTTTAAGAAAAAAGAAAAATGTACGTTAGTACATCTAAGCCCTTTGGGTTAGGTTGGGTTATGATCCAGACAAGTAGGCAGGAAAGCAGATAGAGATTTTGTTGTTGTTGTTGTTTAGTCGTTTAGTCGTGTCCAACTCTTCGTGACCCCATGGACCAGAGCACGGCAGGCTCTCCTGCCTTCCACTGCCTCCCGCAGTTTGGTCAAACTCATGTTCGTAGCTTCGAGAACACTGTCCAACGATCCCGTTGGACATCAGGGTCTTTTCCAGGGAGTCTTCTCTTCTCATGAGGTAGCCAAAGTATTGGAGCCTCAGCTTCACGATCTGTCCTTCCAGTGAGCACTCAGGGCTGATTTCCTTCAGAATGGATAGGTTTGATCTTCTTGCAGTCCATGGGACTCTCAAGAGTCTCCTCCAGCACCATAATTCAAAAGCATCAATTCTTCGGCGATCAGCCTTCTTTATGGTCCAGCTCTCACTTCCATACATCACTACCGGTCTGCCGCGCTGGAAAATGGAGGCGCAGAAACCTCGCGCTGCGAGGTTTCTGGCATCGCGGAGGGGGGGGAAATCCGCGGGGGCACGCGGATCCCCGTAAATACCCCTGGTTGAGCGTCCAGGGGGCAAAATTTTGCCTGGCGGAGCTCCAGAAGCGACTCCTCAGCTGCCCAGGAAGCCCGCAAGAGCCCCTGAGAGCCAGCCGAGTGGCAGTCGCGGGAGCCATTTTAGGCATACCATCGTTACCTCCAAGAAGCGAAGCTCCGAGCCTCCAACCTGCAGACGGTGGATTCTTCCTGAAAAAGTTACGATCTGGACGAAGTAAGTTGAAACCAATCAATTTGAAACAAGAATTTGGCAGTGGGAGGCGGAGATTAAAAAGGGAAGTCATCTCCCCCCCCCGATTGAGTAACTAAAGATCGCAGCAAGCTAGAAAACCCAGAAATGCTGTAAAAAGAGCTTTTTCCTGAGGCAGAGTAAAGGAAAAAGTAAGCGGTGTATTTATCTCTGCAAAAGACTGAGATTCAGCATGAGAAAAGCCCCCTGCGAGCCTGGAGTCGGGTCAAAGGAAAGATCAGGCAGTTTGCTGATTAACGTCACAATACAAAGGAATGTGTCTGGCTGAATGTGAGAAACTGAGAGCTGTAAACAGTGAAAGAGGACTTGTTTTGCCTTGAGGCTGCTCAGTATTGAATCTGAGGAAAAGAAGGAGTAAAGAGAGAGATTCTGACCAAGTGGGACTGGATTCTTGGCTTTTTGCATATTTGCTCACTTTTCATATATACTGGACTAAAATTTCAACTCCACGGCCGGTCTGTACAAAGATGGAGGAGGTTTTAGACAAAGGAATAGGAGAGAAGGTTCCAGAGAGTGGACAGGAAGTCACACAGTGGGACTTAATATTGGCAACAATTTTGGATCTTACTAAGCAAGTGAGCATCTCCAAGCTTGATGTAAACTTTCTGAGAGAAGAGACTGTCGAGACATTTGTTTTTGACTGTAAAACACAGGATCCAACAGATATAGAAGAGCAGGAGAAGGGAGAAGAAAAAAGATTGGAAGACCAGGACTGTGCTGGAGTGACGTATGTAAAAAACATAGAAGAGGAGAAAGATAATACTGAAGGACAATATGCTGAACCAATGGATTTATTTCCTGAAAAGAACACTGTTCTACTGGTGGGAGGGGTGGAACAGGGAGGGAAAGTAGGAGAAAACACTGTTTCACTGGTGAGAGAAGTGAAACAGGAGAGGGTAAAAGCAAAAAAGCACCCCAAAAAAGAGGTTGGGAAAATCAGCGCCCCGGTGAGAGAGGGGAGGACACAAACAGTTGGGGGGCAGAAAGAGGATGAAAAGGTGCAAAGATACAAAGTGATGCGATTACAGAAGAGGGGGGCAAGAGTTCGGCAAAAGTTGGTATGGGACAGACTAGGGGTGGGTTGAGAGGTCTTGGATTATTTGGTATTGTCTGAAATAATATGGTCTGATCTCGGAATGTATTAAGGATTGTATGAAGAACCTGGCTGATTCATCTGGAGACTTCGATTCCAGGGAAGGGGGGGTGGGAACTTTGTTGTGTGGGTGGAAGTAAATGGGTAATAAATTAGGATGTGAATCTTATATATTTTTGGGTAAGGGAAAGAGACTAGGGATTAGATAAAAATAATTTTGGAGAGAGGATGTTAAGAGAAAAGAGGTTAAAGTACAAGGAGAATGGATAATAGCAATGAAAAAGATGAAAAAGTTGAAATTTAGAAAAAAGAATGTGAAGTTAGAATGGGAAAATGCGAGAACTATTTTTAACAATAAGAACTCAAGAAGGGGAAATGAGGAAGTCTGAATCTGTTTTTGTTTTTTTGTTTTTTTTTGTTTTTTTGTCGTTTTTTTAATGTATCTTTCTTTTTTGTGCCTTTTTCTTTTTTCTTGTATTTCTTGTTAAAATCTAATAAAAATTATATTAAAAAAATAAATAAACAGATTTCAGAAATAGGAGATAAAAAAAAATACATCACTACTGAGAAAACCATAGTTTTAACTATACGGACCTTTGTCAATAAGGTGATGTCTCTGTAATTTGTGTTACTTAAAAAACTTACACAAGATAGAACTGTCTCACTCTTATAACAATTCAGTGCTTATATGTAACCTAAGTTGCACACAAAATTGCCATTGTAAATGTTGTATGTTGTTTCAATCTTTCCGCAAAATTAAAAAATAAAAAGGTGTGCACACAAAGCGCACACAAAGCAACAAATGTTCAATTTCATATAAAGACAAAGTATTCTCAGTGGAGGTGATTAACTCGTTAAGTGCCTAGCAACAGGTGTAATTGAGCCTTATTATCAAATGCATATGTTTTTAGCACTGCACTCTGCAATTAAACCAAATGGTAAAATTCTGCCTCTCTACTAGCAGAATGAGATGAAATATTAAATACAAATGCATTTCTCCTCTGCATAAGCACACCTCTTGGATTTACCATTTTCAATATTTTCACACATAAATTAATCTCAATGGGAACTAATTATGAGCATTTTATTGCACTTCCATTATATATTTCGTAGAGGAAATATTGCACCTGCATTCACAGGATTTTTCACAGCAGTAGTCATTTGGAACATTTTCCCATTTAACCTCCAAACATTTCTAGATTAAGAACCTGAATTTTTGACCACTTTATTACAAATCACCAAAGGGCTGTTTCTTCATAAAAGCAGGGGACCTGTCCTTCTCAGTATTTTCCACATTGATGAGTCTCTGTTGCAAGTTTTGAGGGCCAAAGCAAACACAAAAGGTGCTATCCAAATAAATCATATTCAGTGTGGTGTATTGAACTAGTGTGGTGTAGTGGTTAGAGTATTGGACTATAGGACCTTGGAGAGCAGGTTTCAAATCTCCATTCTTCCATGAAGCTCACTGAGGAACCTTGAGCCAGTCACTATATTTCAGCATAACCTGTGAGGATAAAATGGGGGGAGGGAGAACTAGGTATGCCACAAGTAAAACTTTGATTTCTTCAGAGTTTTGCCCAAATATAAATCTACACTGGAATTATGAAGCCTTACCAGACCTTATTTTATATTGGAATGCAGGTTATCCTGATGAAAACAAATCATGACAAATTTTGTTAAAATTGTATTAGCAGTATTAGCAGAATTGTTCATTATGGGGGGAATTCAACAATAGAGCAGGCCCTGCTTCAACAATATGCTTCCCATGCTGAGTGGGAAGGTTGGAAGGTGACTTCTAAGTGCATTCAGCAGAACATGCTCAGGAGCTTTGCTGCAGTTGGAAACTCTGACAATGAAAGGTTCCAGATCATGAGGAGGTTTCTAGCAGCATGATCCAAATTCAAGAAAAGCCAGGATGATTTTGGATTTAGTGGGTTGCAGGCTTTCCCTGGTGAGCTAGGGATATGCCAGTGTAAGTCCCTCACCCAAGCTCATCCAAGGCTCAGCTGGCAGAAAGTAAGCCAAAAGAGTAGTTTTTGCTAGGAATGGATCCATCTGTCAGTTTCAGCTCACTCAACTTCTCATTTTTCCAATTTTGTAATCGGTTCCTGATCGGTGAAGCAATTTGCCTTTTTTGTTTTTTAAAAAAAAACTCACGAAAATTCACCATGATTTGGGTGCAAATTTCTCCTAGTAAACACATTTTTACTCCAGTTTTGACCATTTGGCAAGCATTTTTCTTCATATAATGAATTATATATTATTTTCAAAATATATTTATTATGTACAGTGGTACCTTGGGTTACAGACACTTCGGGCTACGTGTTTTCAGGTTGCATACCAATGGAAACCCGGAAGTACCGGAAAGGGTTACTTACGGATTTCGCCGCTTGCGCATGCTCAGAAGTGCTAAATCACGCTTCGCACATGCACAGAAACACCAAATTGTGTCACACGCGTGTGCAGGTGCTGTGCTGAGAGATACGAATGCTGTGGGTTGCGGACGTGCCTCTGACATGCATTATGTCCGCAACCCGAGGTTCCACTGTACACTTTCCCCTAATATATGCATTTGTGCAAACATCATTTGGTTGGAGAATTGCACTGCAAAATTCAGATAAAGATGGCTGTTTCAGAAAGGGCAAATTTAATAGATTCACCTTTAAATGTTGACTGAATCAAATTTACCAGGATTCCCCCATCCCTAGCTGGCACTGAACATATTTTAATTTTAATTTTTTAGATTTCTTCTGAGGAAAAATATCGCAATTCCTAGAGATTTGTTTCATTTCAAGGAAATTTCAAGGAAATCCAGTTTGGGTAAGGCTTGTGAAATTTCCCGGTGGTGGGAACCATAATTTTTTTACAATCAAGTGGTGTCTAATTTTTATCAAACAAACAAACAATTTTAGATTGCTTAGAGGGACAGGAACGGGATCAAAAGAAGCTGCAAGGAGGCATGATTGTACTGTAGGAAGGAATTTATCACAATGAATAATATACTGAGGTGAAGCTATGTTGGTGAAGAATCTCACTGATAACTGTAGAAGTGAAATTCCAGCTTTCAATTTTAACAGGTTCCTTAAAAGTACAAAACAAGGATTTGAGTTAGTGGAGATGACAAAAACATCTGATGGAGAATACACCCTAAGCAAGTTATTAACCACATTTCCACCAACTGACACATAAATATGGTTCCAAATTCATAAAACAGAGTTGGTCAAGTTTCCATGATGGAGTAATGGGACTTTAGAAATGATAATCAAGGTTTGGCATGGTGCCTTTTCTTACTCTCTGCTTGCTGAAGGGAAGCACAGGACTGTTTATAATGGGAAATTCCTATCACATTAACTCAATTATTTTACTAAGAGGTCAGCTAAAACTGTCAGCTATAAATGTTAAGGTAATGCCAATTAAAGTGTGCTCTTATGCTGAAAAAAGCATCTACAAAATGGATTACGCCTTTCTTTTCTTAAATGAGTGGGGGCAGGTCAAGCATGAGACATTTTGGCACCTGAGGTGAACCGCAAAATGGTGTCTTCCTCCCCGCTGGGAACAAGCAGGGAATAAAGATCTACATTGGGATCTGCTGACCCTAAGGATCCTGATCCCTCAGGTGGTTGTCTCACCTTGCCTCATGGGTGGGCCAGCGCTGGGTGAGAGAATGGTTAGAGAATGAACTGAGGCCAATGATACTGGAATGGATTTCCTTAGGAATACTGTCATATTCATTGTCCCACGTGCTACGCTGAAAAAGTGCTGGGAAGGAGGAATGAAGGGAGTTCACCTAGGATTGTCTCCCTAATTTTGAAAAGCAAAATCAAATCACTGAAAATATCATCTCACCAAAATTCACCCTACTGATCACAGTGAGCTCTACTGGCAGAGGATCTCCTGCAGGTCTGTTCCCTACGATATAGAAGTGGCACTTTGCCTTCAAAATCCCTTCCTATTACATATTAAATGGATGCTATCTCTGTTTTCTTCTCAGTACCTGTAGAAGAAGAAGAAGAAGAGTTTGGATTTGATATCCCGCTTTATCACTACCCAAATGAGTCTCAAAGCGGCTAACATTCTCCTTTCCTTTCCTCCCCCACAACAAAAACTCTGTGGGGTGAGTGGGGCTGAGGGACTTCAAAGAAGTGTGACCAGCCCAAGGTCACTCAGCAGCTGCATGTGGAGGAGCGGAGACACGAACCCGGTTCCCCAGATTACCCGGTTCCCCACTGCTCTTAACCACTACACCTCACTGGGTCTCACACTGTAGATGATCTTCCAAAGTCTAGGAACAGCCACTAAGAAGGCCACTGTAGACAATAAGGGGTTTTATATATATATATATATATATAAAATCCACAGTGCTTAAAACATAAAGACCAACAACAGAAATTATTTAAAAACATTATTAGCAGGGGGCTAATAATATCAGCTAGGGAGACAGTTGGGCCATTGGAAGACAGGGGAGTCAAAGGTCTGCTAAATGAAGGAAATGAGATCGTGGAGAAGCTGAATGAATTCTTTCCATCTTCTTTTAGAGCAGAAGATGTAGGGCAGAGCCTTTTGCCTTAGTTATCTTTCACAGTCAGGAAGGGAGTCCAAGGAACTAAGGCTAGACAAAGTGTTGCCACCCAGAACGGTGGAAATGAAGGTGAAGGAACACAGGGATTACCACTGCAAATTTGTCTAAACTCTAAGGAAGAGTAGGAGCTCAATACCAGACAATACCCATTTTGGACAGCAGCCCCATTCTCTAATGCCATTTCTAGTAGCTTCTTCATTCTTCTCAGTTCTAAGAAGGAAAAGAAACATGTGCATTTCTGAGATATTTGAAGGCTTTGTCAGAAGCACAGGAGTTATCAGCTATGTCCTTTCCCCACATGATACACCTCCGCCTATCGTGGTTGAGCAATATGAAATAATCAGTAATTGAAACTGATGGAGCAGTTAAGATAGTGTTCCTCAGCACAGTGTAAACAAATGATATCTCCTTTGAAGGATGCTTTACATTTACTAGGATGTGATTTGTTTTATTACATTGACAAGGGTGACCTTTAAAATAATGCATTTGCTATAAAAGGGGGAGAATGAAACTCTTTATAACCTGACTTTATCGGCGACAAAACCGCTTCCCAGCAACTTGTCTGATTGCAATCGAAATCACCCACCAAAATGAAACAGTTTACCTGTCGTCAATTTGATACTGTAGTAAAATGCTAATTAGGGACAAGAACACATCCGGGGGTTGCGGGTATTGTCTGTAGAACGAATCTGCATGAAAACTAACACTTGGTGATATGTAGGCACATATGGATGAGCAGATGGTAGCTGGAATTTTTATTTTTTTAAGGAATTTTTGCTGACAAAACAGAAGGTGGCTGGGCATGATCAAAGGAATGAATTTAGTGGGCAACCTAAACACCAGCATGATTGCAGGAAAGCAATTTGAAAACTGGAACTAATGTTTGAGGAATTATTTGCATCAGCTTTAGTAAATAAGATGGGATCGACATTGTCAGTTCATGCAAGTGCAGGATGACAGTGTTTGTCAGAACCAAGTAGAATGAGTGGTGGCAATGATCACTGGTGGCGGTGATTCTTAAGAGCATGGGAAGATTTAGGACAGGCGAAATAAAGGACTTCTTCGTGCAGTGCATAGCTAAACTAGGGAACTGACTCCCACAGGAGGCAGTGATGGCAACCAACTTAGACAGCTTCAAAAGTGGATTAGACAAATTTGTGGATGAGAAGGTCTACCAATGGCTACTGAGAGGAGCAGCTGCTGGAAACCACGGAAGGGGAGAGTGCTCTTGTGCTTAGGTCCTGCTTGTGGATTTCCCACTGGCATCTGGCTGGCCACTGTGAGAACAGGATGCTGGACTAGATGGGCCACTGGCCTGATCCAGCAGGCTCTTCTTATGTCCTTATGTCTTCCACTATCCCAGCGTTTCTCAACCGCTGTTCCGCGGCACACCAGTGTGCTGAGAGACGCTGGCTGGTGTGCCGCGACGAGAAGGGCGATTTGCATTGTCACGTCGCTGACCCGCCGGAAAGGAAGCCGGCCGGGTCACGACGCAAGGCGAGCGCCCGCGTCGTGACCCGGCCGGCTTCCTTTCTGGCCAGTCAGTGTTGTTCATTAGCGGCCGCCAGGCACGTGACAATGCAAATCGCCCTTCTCATCGCCGCACGTCGCGGCAAATTACAGGCTGAGGTCGTGCCAGCTTCCCTTGGGATTTTCTTCCTCCCATGTAAATGTGTCCTAAGATGTGCCGAATCCCAATTATTTGAGAAGAAACGTCCCAATGGCCTCTGTGGAACCGGCTTGCACACGCAAATCCGATTTAAACTGCAATCCGGTTGCAGCCACTAGCCAGGTAGCAAGCCCCACTAAAACTCAGCGGCGCTTCCTTCCGAGTAGAAATGCCTAGCTTTGCGTCGCCAGGTTGAATGTCGATGCTTGCTTGGGCGGCGGGGACTGAGGCCCACCGAACTGAACGCGAGGTTTACTTGCGAGTAAATGTTGGACTAGGGACAGATTGTAATGTTTGTGGGTTTCAAGCAGCTTGGGAACTTCAGCTGGGTGGTGGATGGGGCCCGTTTGGGCAAAAAGCAGGGTCTATAGACAAACTAAACTAAATATAGGGCGGCACAGAGTTGGTGTGCCACGTGATTTTTTTCATAGAACATAGTGTGCTGTGGCCCAAAAAAGGTTGAGAAACACTGCACTATCCTACAGTGTACATAAAGAAAAGTGTGAGGAATCTCAGGTCCAGTTGCCACATATGGACCTCTCTATCTGGCTCTTGGGATCCTCCCCAGGCCACACGTCCTCCTTAGCCACACACCCTCTCTTTAATCTGCACCTTTCACCATCCCTACTTCATACCCTCCTTGAGTGTTTTGGCCTGGCTGAACTGTGCACTTGAATTCTGATCACGCTTTTTGCTTGCTGATATGGAGGACAGGGAGAAGTGTGTGTGTGTGTGTGTGTGTGTGTGTGTGTGTAAAAACTAGCCTATTACACAAAGGTAAAATTTGCATTTTTCTCTTGTCCTACCCACCAGTGGCAGGTGGCCCTGAAAAGTTGTCCAGATGGGAATACAGGCCTTGGTCTAAATAAATAAATAAAAATAAAATAAAATTCCCTTTTTTTGCCTAAGAGCACTCATCTTCACTACCCCTGCAAATTTGGCAGGTGGGCATTGCAGTGAGACAACTGCATGGGTGACTTCTGAATGTAAAGTTCGTCATAAATTTGGATCAGAATGAGCTGATAACCTCCATTCATTTGAATGATTTTCTGAACAGGCTGTAAATGTGCCTGTGAGATATTTGTTTGTGTATTGGGTTACATGGCCATATGGACTGAGATATTTAACAGATGGAGGATGGTTGTAATTTTAAATTATACTTTAAGTCATTTTCATGGCATTGTATCGCATCTTGTATTGTTCAGACGTGCTTCAGAGTGATGTGTCATGAGGGGCAGGATCTCAATCCTAATAGTAGTAGCAGTAGTAGTAATGTGATGAGTAACAAGTAACTAAAGAGTTAACTGTGTACTGTAGCACCTGACCACTGAGGAAGATCATGTTACAGAATGTACCAGAAGTGTTTCTGTATGTTGCAGTTGGTTTCGTTTTTGCCTGGGAGACGGTCGCAAGATGTCTGCGCTCTCACCAGGTTGTTTGTTATTTTCTCTCTAGAATAAACTTAAGTAGTTATTAGAACACTTTGGACTCTGTGTGTTCTTAAGAGGCTTTTTATCCAACGGCTATACAAGCTTTCGCTGTGTGAGAAGAAGAACTCTGCTGTGTGTGTGTTTTACTGCCAGCCCGGTTCTACGTAAGCAGAGAAGCGGAGAGGAAGCGCGCCGGGCGATAATCAGAGGCTCCTAATTGAGTCATAAACAACTCAACGGAGCCCTATACCCGTCACAGGTTATGGGTCATAGAACCTAATCAATCACCAAAGCAATAAAAGGTGATTGCAGCTGTAAAAGCCTTGGAGAAAGCCGGTGTAAAGAGCTAGCTGGGAGAAACCTGTTGTTTTGCAGTCGGCAATCAATAGATGCACTCGCTAGCAGAAAGACCCTGTACCAGAAGGCTGGGATCCGCAGTCTACCCGGAGGAGCAACGTGAGCTATTCTGAGTGAGTACACAGACACGGAGCCCGGGGGTGGACAAGATGGCGGAGCAGCTACAGGAGTCATTTGTCGTGCCGTTCCAGAGGTTGAATGGCGACAACTATGCAGAGTGGAGAGAAAGGGCCAGAATGTGGTTGCTAGGAAAGGATTTGTGGACTTGTGTGTTAAATCCTCCAACCCCTGTCGCTGATAATTCAGCAGCTGAAGCACAGAGGTTTGCAGCAGAAACCAGAAAAGACAATAAGGCTCTATGTGCCATTGCCATGAGCTGCGATGCTACACAACTGCCCTATGTGCAAAATGCTGAAAATGCCAAGGAAGCCTGGGACAGTTTGGAAAGGGTCCATCAGAGAAAAACAGCTGGAGCTAAGCTGCATGCTATGAGGCATCTCTTTGAGTTGAGACTGAGACCAGGGCAACCCATTAAGGAGCACATTGCCAATGTGATTGATGCATTCCATAAGCTGCAGCGGCATGAGCTTGTGTTCAAAGAGAAGGAAAAAGTTTATATTTTGCTGTCTAGTTTGGGAAACGCCTATGAACATTTGTGTTTAACATTTGAGTCAATGCCTGAATCTGAACTCACGATTGCTTACGTTTCTGGGCGTTTGGCGGATGAGGAACTGAGACGCCAGAAAGAATCGGCTGAGAAGGGGGGCCGTGGGCACAGAGAAGCCAGTGGGGGTGCAGTAAAAAGCACTGAGGAATCCACTGTGAGTGCGTGCGCAACAAGGCTTTGTTTTCGGTGCCAGGAGCCGGGGCACGTAGCGAGATTCTGCCCAGCTCCGGAAGCAGCCAAGGTCACTCAGCCAGGTGCCAGGCAACCCAGCGGACGTGGTCGTGGGACCAGCCAGCAGCGCCAAGGCAGAGGACGTGGGAAAACTCCAGATAAGCCTGTCAGCCGTCTTTCTGCTGCCTTAGCAACGATTCGAAACAAAGGACAGGACAGTTTCGCTTTTATTATCGACTCAGGCAGCAGCCATCATCTTGTACCGCCTTCAGGACAGATCCTGAACTGCAGGCCACTTGAAGATGAAAAAAGCCTGCATCTTGCTGATGGTTCTTCTGGAACAATTAAAAGCAAGGGTGTTTTTTATATGCAATGCTTAGACACTAACCTTGATGTTTATGTTGTACCAGGCATGGAAAATGGTCTTTTAAGTGTGTCTTGCTTATTGCGTGAGGGCTTTGAAATAAGTTTTGCCAATGGTGTTTGCAAAATTGCCAGAGATGGGGCTGAGCTGGTAAGTGTTACTGTTGGGTCTGATGGTCTGTTTGTCCTAGATGGGAGGGGGCAAGCAGGTGGAAGTAACACTGGTGATGCTCAGGCTGAAAGTGCCAATACCCCAAAGGGCACAGAGGGCGCCATCCATAAGGATTGTATTCATGCTTGGCACAGAAAATATTGTCACATGTCTTTTCCTTATGTGAAAAAAGCCCCTGATTTTGTCAAAGGTTGCAGGTTCAAGCCATGTCAAAAACACCTGCAATGCCGCGCATGTGCGAAAGCGAAGACGAAGAGATGCTCTTATCCTAGGTCTGAGAGGAAGAGCACAAAACCATTTCAGTTAGTGCACTTGGATATTTCTGGGCCTATGTCAACGTTAAGTTTAGGTGGTTCAAAATATGTTTTGTGTCTTCTGGATGATTTCAGTCATTTTTCCTGGGTCATAACACTGAAAGAGAAGGGGGAGGCTGCCAAAGTGATAAGAGAGTGGGTAGCCGAAGTAGAACTACAGTTCTCCGTCACTGTCCAGTGTTTCCAGAGTGACAGGGCGGGAGAGTTTTTGAGTGCAGAACTACAAGGGTTTTTCCGCAGCAAGGGAATTAGGCACAGAAAAACCGCTCCTTTTAGTCCACAGGAGAATGGTTTAGCTGAAAGGAAATTTAGAACGCTGTCTGAACTGGTGGAGGCAACGTTGTTTGATGCAGGACTACCCCAGAAGTTTTGGGGGGAATGCTATAAATTTGTGAATTATTGTTCAAACCGCGCTTTTAATTCAGTTGTGGACAACACACCCTACTACATGTTGTATGGCAAAGTTCCGAAGGTGCACTATTTCAGAACTTTTGGGTGTGAGGCTTGGGTTCTAATTCCAAAGCAGAAGCGCAGAAAGGGTGGATCAAGATCCAGAAAAATGATCTTCTGTGGTTACGAACCAAACTCAAAGGCTTGGAGGTTTGTACCAGCAGAGGGGGACCAAACCCGCGTTCACATTAGCAGGAGTGCTACGTTCTGTGAACAAGAGGGCTGGAGACGCATTCATGCTAACCCCGAAGTTCTTCTTGACTGGTCTTCAGGTTTTGACCAGGAAGAGGAAACTCAGGTAGCTGATGCTGGAGTTCCAGGTGCTGCAGGACCAGATCCAGGTCAGGTAGCTGGTCCAAGTGGTGTAGCTCCTAGGGAAGTGAAGCAAGAAGTCAGAAGCGCACCGACTTCACCCCAGGTCAAGCCTGGGAAGTACAGCAAACGTGGTAGGTCACCCACTTCACCCAAAGCAAGCCCAGAGGGGGCTGCAAAGCGTAGTAGGTCTCTTGACAGTGCTGCTAGTCCGAGAGAGCCACAGTCAGAGACAAGCAGTTCGGATTTAGAGGGGGAAGATGTGGGACCAAGGCGTTCAAAACGCACCACGAAAGGTAAACCACCTGAAAGGTTTTCAGCTGTCAGTGTATGGGCGAACCTAGCAGTGTGTGAGCCTGAAAGCTTTGAAGAGGTGCAACAGTTGTCAGTAGAGGAAGCTAGGAAGTGGAAAGTTGCAATGGAGAAAGAGTTGAACTCCATGCAATCTCTTGGTGTGTATAGCCTAACACAGTTGCCAGAAGGCAAGAAAGCAGTCAGTTGTAGGTGGGTTTACAGGCTGAAACCCACAGTGACTGGAGAGCCTCAGTACAAGGCTAGATTAGTGGCTAGAGGTTTTACTCAGAAGAAAGGAATCCACTACACAGATGTCTTTAGTCCGACTTCGAGAGCGGAATCTTTCAGGATGCTTTTAGCGACTGCAGCGCAGAGAGGCCTAGTGGCCAACCACTTTGATGTGGACACCGCTTATTTGAACTCTGACCTCCAGGAGGAGTTGTACATGTTGCCTCCTCCAGGGTTTGAGAGTGACGTGCCAGGTCAGGTGTGGAAGCTGCACAAGTCGATCTACGGTCTGAAGCAATCCGCTAGAAACTGGAATTCGTGTCTTGATTCTGTTTTGAAGAGCCTAGGTTTCAGGAAGAGTCTAGCTGACAGTTGTCTGTATCTCAGAGGTGAAGGAGAACAGCAAGAACTGTTGCTTGTCTATGTTGATGACTTGATCTGCTTAGCAAAGAGCCAGATGCAAGTGCAGAAGTTTGCAAAAGAGCTAGGCAAGAGGTTCAAACTCAAGAATCTAGGTGCAGTGAATGTTTATCTAGGTGTGCAGATAGACAGAACTGAGGATGGAAGTTTTTTGCTCAGTCAGAAAGGCAAGATTGAACATTTGCTTGAGAAGTTCAGAATGTCTGATTGTAAAGGGGTCAGAACACCCATGGAGACAAACTTTGTGAAAGATTCACAAGTGAAGGACAAAGTAGCGTTTGAGAGTCCTGAAGTGTTTCAGTCAGCGCTAGGGAGTCTGTTGTATTTGTCACAATGGAGCAGACCAGATATTGCTTTTGCAGTCAATTTGCTCAGTAGAGAAGCATCGAAACCTAGCGTGCATGCTTGGAATGGCATTAAGAGAGTGCTTAGGTATTTGCAGGAGACCAAAGAGTATTGTTTGGAGATGTCAGCGCAAGGTGAGCCACAACTCACTTGTTTTGCAGATGCTGATTGGGCCAATCAGGAGGACAGGAAGTCAGTGACTGGTTTGGTAGTCAAGTTTGGAAATGCCCTGATTGGTTGGCGGTCGCGCAGGCAAAGCCTAATAGCAATGTCTTCCACGGAAGCCGAATTCTGTGCGTTGTCTGCGACATGCACTGAATTGGAGTACTACAGATGTTTGGTCCAGGAAATCTGGGGTGATTGTAGCCAGCCCATCACTGTTTGGGGCGACAATCAACCATCTTTGAGACTGGCGGAGTCTGGACAGTTCAAAGCCAGAACCAAACACTTAGACATCCGCTTCCGAAACGTATGTCAGAGCATACAGGTAGGCTTGGTGAAGTTGAGGTATTGTCCAAGCCAAGAGAACCTAGCAGATGGGTTCACGAAACCCTTGAGTTTCCAACGGCATGGGGAATTCTGTGAAGGGTTGGTTTTGGGGTAAGTTTGGATACCCGCTATCCCCAGTGTTCAGGTGAGAGGGGGTGTGATGAGTAACAAGTAACTAAAGAGTTAACTGTGTACTGTAGCACCTGACCACTGAGGAAGATCATGTTACAGAATGTACCAGAAGTGTTTCTGTATGTTGCAGTTGGTTTCGTTTTTGCCTGGGAGACGGTCGCAAGATGTCTGCGCTCTCACCAGGTTGTTTGTTATTTTCTCTCTAGAATAAACTTAAGTAGTTATTAGAACACTTTGGACTCTGTGTGTTCTTAAGAGGCTTTTTATCCAACGGCTATACAAGCTTTCGCTGTGTGAGAAGAAGAACTCTGCTGTGTGTGTGTTTTACTGCCAGCCCGGTTCTACGGAAGCAGAGAAGCGGAGAGGAAGCGCGCCGGGCGATAATCAGAGGCTCCTAATTGAGTCATAAACAACTCAACGGAGCCCTATACCCGTCACAAGTAATTCAGGACTGTATTTGAAACTGCAACTGTTGAATGGCCTACCAGGTGCAATTCTTAACATTTCTTAAAATTGTAAGTAGAGATTGGTGGAAATATTAAGCTGCATTTGAGAACATAAGAGAATCCTGCTGGATCAGGCCAATGGCTGAAACTGATAAGGATTTAGAGTGCTGTCCTGCTGGATGCACCACCAGTGCATTCCCCATGGACAAAGGCAGCAAAGCAGCAGGTAACAGAACTACTCTCTGTTCACCAGCTGATTAGTGGAGGATTCAACCCTGTTGGCTCCAGAGGTCTACTTCCCTCACTTGTTCCCTGCAGCATCCAGCAGTTTTAAACTCTGCGCTCACCAGCTGGTGAGCAGAAGCAGTGATAGGGACCGTGCTGAAGAGGGCTGCGCTGAGGAAGCCACCCCCTCCTTCTGATCCCTGATTTTCCCAGGAGCAGGAGGACAGTATAGATTTGGAACAGTGGTTTGTTCAGAAGGCAGAAGCTGGGAAATACTGGATGGGGAAGAGCTAGCTGAATAAACACTAGAAGAGAGAGAGTTAACAGATTCACAGTCCCTGGAGAGTATCCCCCCCCCTTCCCCAAAGTCCTGGAAAGATCAGAAAGTGGCAGAACAGAAAACACAGTGGCTCCAAGCTCAGATTACAAAATGTAGGATTGACTGAGTTTAATAGGGACGGAGGGGGGAGGGAACTTAACTAGGAATGCCACCATTTCAAGGAGGTGTGTTCTTTGTTCTCTCACATTATTAAAGTTTCTAACTGGTAAGAAAACTCCTTTTCCTTTCTTCTGCTTTTCTACTGCCATGGGGGGGGGGGGAGGAAGCTGATTTCCTGAAGCCTGCCAAGCAGTCAGCTGGGAGGCAGAAGGAGACGCAGCGCCTCCTCCTTCCCCTGCCACCCTCCTGAACATCAAACACTAGGGCTAGCCCCCCAAATAATTAGGGGACCAGGTCTGGATCTGGTTGGCCCTGGATCGGATCAGGGCCAAATCCCAAATGCCAGACTTTCTCCCGGGTTAGATGGGGATGTGTTACCCCACTGACCAAAACAAATCTAGTATTTACAATAGGTCTTAAAGTGTCAATTTAAGCTGTTGTTCTGAAATTATTATTAGGGGAAAAACATATTTTAATCCACTTGAACAGTTTGAACCATAAGAGCAAATAAAAACAACAGGAAAACACAACCAGATAAACTAACTGAGACTGTTTCTCTACCCAAGCATTTTCCTCCCCATCCCATTCAGCTTATTTTATCTGGATATGCTGCAATCCTGATTTATGCTCTTTTCTGTGTTCCCATTAGTGCTCTAAATTACAGGTCTCTGTTTGCTATCTCATATACATTATTTTCACCCCGTACAACATTTTCTAGCCAATCAATAGGGCAGTGGCATTCTGTTTAGGTTTCTTTCCTCCCCCCCCCCCCACTTAAATGTTTAGGTTTAATTTTTTTCTTGAAGTTTCCATGAGTGGAAAGAGACACTTGGGAAGTTGTGGACTTGACTTCATTGGAGGTTTTAAGCAGAGGGTGGATGGCCAGCTGTCATGGATGCTTTAGCTGAGATTCGTCAACTAAAAAAAGCTACAATTCTATGATCCTATGAATTTCCGAGAGTGGATTCTTGACCCTTTAATGAACTTTTGACTCTCGTGATCAGAACGGTCTCTGAAACAAAAAGCAAACAGTTTACAACCAAAACCAGAAGACAAAATGGCTAAAACAGTTCCATCCCTTCACACAAAATCCCAAGGAAGCTGGAGTTTGCCACAGCACAAATGTGTGCATTGGCACTAGGGGAAGCATCACCACCCTGAAGCAGTTTGTGAATGATGTCCATGATCTATCCCATTCACAGTCAAGACAAGTAGAAGAGCCTATTAGTGACACTCATCATGACTGACTTTTCCACACGCTTTAGTGTACCTGATGTATATGGAGTGATGGAGAGATGGACAAGCACTCTCCTGATTAAAAAAAGGAACATTTCTCAAAACACTGCCACTCCAAACTTATTTTGTTGGACATTAAGTGAAGTTATCTGTTTAGAGCTGGCTTTCTGAAAGCAAAGGTTCAGCTAACTCTGCTGTTTACCACAGCTTTGAACTCAAAGCTCCAGAAATTGCAGAGCTAAAGAATTATTCAAGCAATGAACTCTCTGTATTGTTAAATCTTTCCAGTTCTTTTTGGGATCCTCTCCAAACAACTCTAAATACTTTCTCCCTTTATATATCCAAGGGGAGGGGGGAATCTGGTTTCTTAATTGTTATTTCTTTCTTTTCTGTAAGGGAAAAAAAGGATTATTCAATTTGTTCGGAAAATATGCATTTAAACATTGTGATATGAATTACATGTGTCCCAATACTCTATGCATGGGTTCCAAAGTACTGTTATGAGTTTACGGTTTCTGTGAATAGGACCCTTTGTGGGTTGTTTTAAGGAAATACCGCAACAGAGTCTTGAACATGAATAAGGAGTGTTAATAATAACTCAGGATATTCAGGTGATGAGTCTTCATGGAGTTAATTGTTAGACTATTGCTTCTTACTGGAATGTTCTGTATGGCAGAGGGGGAATGATCAGAAAAGGAAAATACCTTCCCCTAGCTAAGGATTTAATCTCCATGTGTCTGGGAAAGGAAGCTGGAGAGGCGGCCATTTGAGGCGGCCATTTTTTTTAGAGAGAGAGAATGTGAGAGAAAGACATGTGTTTTGGGACCCTACCAGCTCAGAGAAAGTGCCTCCTTAGGGAATTTCCTCTTTCTGGATATCTGATATGAGGCAGGCGTATTTAACTCTTGGTATGTTTTAAATGAACATCTGTCCTTAACACATATATTTGTAAATAATACCCTGTCCTGAAGGAGCTTCTCCACCTGGGGGTGGAGGTCCAGCGCCGAGGGCCTTCTGGCAGCTCCCTCACTGCAAGAAGTGAAGTTACAAGGAACCAGGCAAAGGGCCTTCTCAGTAGTTGCACCTGCCCAGTGGAACACCCTCCCATCAGATATCAAACAGATAAATAACTATATGACTTTTTAGAAGACAAGACATCTTAAGGCAGCCCTGTACAGGGAAGTTTTTAATGGCTGATGTTTTATTGTGTTTTTAATATTTTGTTGGGGAGCCACCCAGAGTAGCTGGGACAATCCATTCAGATGGGCAGTATACATATAATAAAATTATTATTAAAATTATTATTACCATATGTTTTAAAATTTCATAGGCCTCCAATGACCTCCGTTGAAAGGAAACTTGTCTCCATTAAGACAAATGTTAAATTAAGTATTTTATCTTATTTGTGTATATTTTAAACAGACATTTAGATTGATCAATCCAACATGTAATAAGAGGTGCACATTTTTTTAAATAAACACCCTCCCCCCAGTTCATTAAAAGGTAAAGCTCCTTTAGTTAATGTCTCAAATATCTGTTACCACCAACCTCCATACAAATGTCCAGGCTAGCCAGGGCAGGACCATTTATTCAAGTATCATTACATAGCTGCCAAGTTTTCGCTTTTCTCGCGAGGAAGCCTATTCAGCATAAGGGAAAATCCCTGTAAAAAAGGGATAACTTGGCAGCTATGGTATCATTACATTCTCAAATGTGATCAGCTGTATAGAATGATGGGCCCAGCAGAGCTGCTTTCATCTTATCAGAACTGGTGAAGGAAAGAATCACTGACGTTTCAGATGGAACCATAGAGAAGCAACATTGTACATGGAGACAGAACTGGGAATGCACTTAAAATGAAATTTAGAATCTGTTGAATAAGCAAATCCATACCAGGGTATAGTCACCATCCAAAACACTGTGGATTGTATAAGAAGCACAAGAAGAAATCTGCTTGTCAGACCAAAGTGACATCTAGTTCAGCATCCTGTTCTCACAGTGGCCAACCACTGTGGCAAACCCACAGGCAGGATCTGAGTTCAACAGCACTCACCAGACTTGCAATTTCCAGAAACTTTCCCCTCTTTCACTTTTGGCACCCCAAATTTGTCTGAACTTTCCCCTGTTGAAATTTTGTCCAAGCACCACTAGGAACTGCTTACCATGGTACCCCTCCCCCCCCTTTTTTTTACAGTGGCACCAAAGTTAGTAGTGCACTGAACTGGCCTGAATTCTCATATATTTGTGTGAGAGATTTCAAAGGGTCTTCTTTTTCAGTCCTTTTTTGTGTGTGTCTATCTGATTTTGTATGGTGACATTATTGCACTGTCTCTCACACTGATCACCTCTTCATTCAGCTAGTATTGCCATCTGACGAGTTTCTATACAAATGATTTGCCACAAATCACAGTTCTTTTCACATCCTCAAACTACACAGTTAATAATTTCAGGTTAATGGTGTTCATTGTGCCTTTCTTCCATAGTAAGACCAGTCTTGTTGTGATGCAAAGAAAAAACAAGGCTATCGGTTTACAAGCCCCTTCTCCTCTCCCTCTAATATATGCCATAGAATTTGTCAACACAAGTGTGAAGCACACAGTATGAAATGGATACTGAGCCAAATGTGGACATTCTCAGACTTACAAGTACAGGCTGGTGTTGTCATTAATGACACAGATGTTCTTCCTTTGGGTGACTGTAACTACATGAAATCAAATATGTAATGGATTTGCAGTGGTCATGGGAGAGGTATTAATGTCTTTTGTTAGCTGAATGTTTCCCAGTTCTCCATTTATGGGCTGATGAGCAAGTCAATTATCCACATCTATGAAAACCATATGTCCTGATGAGTTTTATCAATCATGACTTAAGCAGGTTGGTGTGAAAGGTCATCAAATCTTAAGTGCATAAATGGGAAGCATGCATTCTATCTTTCCTGTGAAATTTTGGACATTTACCAGATATGAAAGCTTATCAATTATTATTTAAGTATCCTTCAGAATTCTGTGGGTGTTCAAACCTCCATGTTACCCCATTTTGCTTCAAATTTTGGCAGAATTTACCATCGAGCTAAGGTTGTGTGGAACCCCCACCACCAATAATGTTACTAACTCTTTATTTTAGGGGGAAAGACAACATTAAAATGAGAATAGTAGAGGGTCCCATTGTAGTAAACATGGACAAAGGATCACGGAATTAGCCTACTATACAAAAGCAAAATTTGCATGCATTGTTACACCCACATTACCTGTAGCCAAAGCCAGCAGGGGCACATGGGCACTGGGAAGTTCCCCCGGAAGGGAATGTGTGCCTTGGGCTGAAAAAGGGTCCCTGCCCCTGATCTAGTACCTGAATTCCTTTTCACCAGAATGGCTAGAAATCTGCCTACACAGCATGTGTTCTACCACTGAGCTTTGTCTACACATTTTTTTTTCTGATCCAGATTTTAAAGATGCCCAGTTGACTGGTTCAGAACATATATGCAGAAAGGAATATAGCTGTCAATTGGATTATGCCCAGAAGAATGCCCAGAAGCATGTATATTTATGCTTATAGCAATGCATTTTTAGGGGGGAATGCATTCAAAGGCAGAGAGAAAACATTCTAAAGGGAAAAATGCACATCAATGCACACTTAGGTGGGGGGGGGAATGCATGCAGTTTAAATGAATGTGTATGTACATTTAGAAAGTCTGGAAAAAACGGGGTAGTGTCAGTGAATCAGCCTATGATGGACTACATGTGAAACTAATATGGAATGGAAATAAACTAACCCATCCAACCTTTGCTAGGCGTCATCCTTAAAGGTAAAGGGACCCCTGACCATTAGGTCCAGTCGTGACCGACTCTGGGGTTGCGGCACTCATCTCGCGTTATTGGCCGAGGGAGCCGGCATACAGCTTCCAGGTCATGTGTCCAGCATGACAAAGCCGCTTTTGGTGAACCAGAGCAGCACACGGAAACGCCGTTTACCTTCCCGCTGTAGTGGTACCTATTTATCTACTTGCACTTTGATGTGCTTTCAAACTGCTAGGTTGGCAGAGCTGGGACCAAGCAACGGGAGTTCACCCCATCACAGGGATTCAAACAGCCGACCTTCTGATCGGCAAGCCCTAGGCTCTGTGGTTTAACCCACAGCACCACCCGCATCCCCTTAGGCGTCATCCTCATAAATGACTCATAATAATGAACCAGTTTATTAGCATTGTGTGTGTGTATTATATATATATATATATATATATATATATATATATATATATATATATATATATACTTTAAAGATTTCAAACAAAATACCTATTATTTGACATAGCAGGGGTCCTAAACACAAATATCTGGAAATAATTTCCACTAGTAGTATCTATGCTACTGATTTTAGGATCGAGGTGTAAAAATCAAATTAAGAGTGGTCATGACTGCCAATATAAAAAATTGGAGAGAACATTGAAAAGTTTCAATTGCAAAGGTGATTTCTGATCAAGGGTGTGTGTGTGTTAGAAAATTGGTAGGTTTTATGAACAGGGTGGTCTGAAGCATTTGTGGGTTTTTTCTACCACTGAAGTGTTAAGCTAATCTTTTTTATGTGCTGTCAGGCAAGTCCCGGGGATTTCTGCCCTGTGTGTTTTTTCTCAAGCTGGTTTCTCAATCGGTTTCCTCTTGAACTTCTGCTTGAGAGTTACCAAATGTTCCTTAACTAAAAAAGAATCAGCTAATAGAGCAAGTGAGGGCATTGATCACTCATGGGGCTGGTAATGTAATCTAGCAGTTTTCTTTATCTGGGTCACCAGTTCAAATCCAGTGCAGGCTGTTGGGGAATACAAATTGTTACCACCTGAACTCTGTTCATTTGTGGCTGTTAAACTTTGCTCATGGTTTCCATCTAGCCCTCTCTTAATATCCCTGGGAACCCCAACTCAAGGCTGAATTTGGAAAGGATGCCTTCAGCAAATAAGAGGCAGGGCCTCTCAACGCAGCAATTCCTAGTTGATGGAAGAAGGAACAGAACCAAGGAACCCAAGGTTACAAAAATATTTATTTGTGACTGAAAGTGAGGTCAAGCAGCATGCAAGACTAGGGGTCGCATCCGCAGCATGGAATGATGTTGAGTGAAAGTTAGCAGCTGCACTGGGTGAGAGGTAAGGAACTGTGAGCCACTTATACACACAACAGGAAGGTGAGGGAAAAAATGGCTGGGGGTGAAATGACTCCAGTCAAGGGCAAGCAGAGATGGGGAGAATTCAAAAGGAGAATCTGTTACATCACTCAAAAAGGTGTACCTTCTTGCACTGTCTGTGGGAGGCAGGTGGCCTGTCCACAGTCCAACAGACATCAATTTTGTACCCACCACAGCCCTGTTTCCATGCACAAGCACAAATTCAGAGCAGCCAAAGGCATAAAATTCATCCTTGGCTATGGAAATTTGAATTCATGCCCTTCAGTGTACATACTGTGCCCTTTTAAAATGTGGTGGTTTTTATGAGGGAGGGGTTATTGGGTTGTTGTTTTGATTTTGATTATGAGACCTCTGGGTATAGGGCGGTATATAATTTCAATAAATAATAATTATACTGTCGTGTAGTGGGTCTTCAGTGATTTCAGCTCAGTGCAAATAAGAAACAGGAGGCGAGGATCTGGTACAACAACTCTTTACTTCAAAGAACAAGGAAGACCCAGAACCCAGGGAATGGGGAAAACTGGGGCTTGTATAGTAACAGAGAACTAGCAGGGAAAAGAAAATACATTTTGGCGGGAACCAATGGCAAGGATTCCCTCCAGCGTAACCAATCCAGCAGCGGATCCAAATCCTGCACTCTGAACTAGCAAATGATAGACATTCCCGCTGGAACTTATACATTCAACTAAACTCTGTAATACAATACATACTTGGCTGTGCTATTACTTTAATACACAACATATACTAAGCAATGCTTTTGCTGGCAATCAAGGGTATTATTGTCATCTTAGCTGGGGTCAAGTGTGCACGTGCTTGCTAGCTATGGAATTAGAGGGTGACACCAACAGAGAGAAGACAATGGTTGCATTCATCAGCCATGCAAACAGATCCCAGCAATATTTTCCACTTCTTGATGTTGTTTTCTGCAGGGACACAATGCAGGGCAAACTTCTTTTGTCACCAAGTAATGCATTTGTTCTCAGTGAGACTTATTTGATTGACGTTACCATTTCCAGTGGTACAAATTAGCAAAAGGTGAAGGATTTCATTTGAGAGAGAAAAAGTGTTTTGACCACAGAAAACAGAAAAGGAACAAAAGGAACAAAGAATGCAGAATTGTATTTCACTTTGGGAAATGAAATATTGGCACACAAGCAGCAGCTATAGCGATATAAATGGTACACCTGGAAGGGCCCATAGTAGTAACTTTCCGATTCCCAACTAAGCTTCAGTGAAAGAGACAATTTCATCAAATGAAATTCACTTTGTATTTCACAGAAGAATCTATTGCTTTGCCAGTTGCCTCCATACTTTCTGTATCCTTTTAAGTCTCCTCCCTTTCACCCTTGATTACATCTATATCTCTTGTTTAGTCCTTCCATTTTCACACCGCAACAGTCATCTCCACACAAATACCTCTTCTTTCTCTTCTCTCTGCAAGGAGAACTTGCGAGAGGACTCATCGTTTCCCCATCGTAATTGAATCTTTGCAGTCGCTCCCTGTCTTATCATGTTCCTCACAACTTTTACATCTCTTGAAAAACAGTCCTCTGAGTGCTCTGAGATTGCTTTGAAAATACACCTCCTCCCTTCTCAAATGGAGCATTCTTCCTACCTCTATCAGCAAGGCATATTTAAAGACCTTTTAAAAAATAAAATAACAAAAGACGCCTTATAAATAACCCAATATTATTTATGCAGATCCCCCTTGCTTTGTACAGGCACCAGCTGCTGTTACTGTGAATAGAGCTATTAGGTAATTAGAAGTGTCAGAAAACAAAAAGGGGGGAAATTAGTCCAAAACTTTTTTTTTAAAAAAAGAAGAAAAATCCCGCATGATTCATGCAAGAGAAGAAACCTCAAGTACAAATGGGAATCCAGCACTTATAATTACATTATTAATAGCACTGATTATTAAGTGATCCCAAACTCTCAGCCTGATCATTTAGAAAGATGAATTAATAAAGCAGCTTCTATATTAGATGGGTTTTAAGTAATACATCCCAAGATGTTTTAAAGAAAGCCAATTTCTACATTCTTTGTATTCCTTCACTTGCAGCTAGCTTCTTCTTCTTCTTCTTCTTCTTCTTCTTCTTCTTCTTCTTCTTCTTCTTCTTCTTCTGGATTCTGTCACGCTGAGACTAGAGATATATATGATGATGATGATGATGATTTTATTTACAACATATAGTGATGACCGCATTAATGTCCGAAGCATCTTAAGAATAATCCAAAGCATATAAGCACATTTTATAAATATAGGATGGGGAATCGTTGGTCCTCCAGACCCTTCTATCTGGCCTTACGAATAATCTCAAGGCCACACCTCCTTACTAGCTGCACAGTCTCCCCAGGCCACACTCCTCACCTCCCCAGCCCACACACCTCACCTTCCTGCCCTGCTTAGTTGGAATGTGTATTTGAACTCATAGAATCATAGAGTTGGAAGAGACCACAAGGGCCATCCAGTCCAACCCCCTGCCAAGCAGGAAACACCATCAAAGCATTCCTGACAGATGGCTGCCAAGCCTCTGCTTAAAGACCTTCAAAGAAGGAGACTCCACCACACTCCTTGGTAGCAAATTCCATTGCCAAACAGCTCTTACTGTCAGGAAGTTCTTCCTAATGTTTAGGTGGAATCTTTTAGCTTGAATCCATTGCTCCATGTCCCCTTCTCTGGAGCAGCAGAAAACAACATTTCACCCTCCTCCATATGACATCCTTTTATATATTTGAACATGGCTATCATATCACCCCTTAACCTTCTCTTCTCCAGGCTAAACATACCCAGCTCCCTAAGCCGTTCCTCATAAGGCATCGTTTCCAGGCCTTTGACCATTTTGGTTGCCCTCCTCTGGACACGTTCCAGCTTGTCAGTATCCTTCCTGAACTGTGGTGCTCAGAGAGGGGTAAGGCACAACTCTGATGATGCCTCTTGGTTGGCCTCATGTACAAAGTTAAAACTGGTATTGATTGCAACATTTGTACTCTGGCCCAACACACCACCACTGGTTTGCAGACCTGGAACATTGCACTGTTATAAATTCTGCCACTCACAAACACTGGGCTGTATCTGGTGGTTGCACAAGTGGAAGACAGCTTGCAGAAGAAATCTTTCCCTCCCCTCCTCTGGGCACCACGCCTGAGAGTGTCAGGAGTGTAGGCAGTGCTGCATGTAAATGGGAGAGGGCAATCACCCAAAATCAGGGAGAGGGGTAAGGCAGATAGTTGCTTATCTACTTCACTATTACCAATGCTCAGAGTGGAGTGCAACGATATCTTGCTTATTTTCAGGTGGACCTATAATTAATTTAATTGATTAAATATACCACTCTTTATCCATCAACCACAGGGTGGTTCACAGGAGAAAAACAGAAAAATACATGACATAGTAACAAACAAACAAACAAACAAACAAACAAACGACCCCCCCCACATACATACAGTTTAAAAAGCCATAGATTGTTTAATTAGCCGAAAGCCTGGGAGAAGAGAAATGTTTTTGCCTCGCACCTAAAAATATGTAACACTAAGTGAGCCTCCCTGGGGAGCCATTGCAGAACAGGCCTTATGTTGTCACCCTCCGGACCTCTCATGGAGGAGGCACACAAAGAAGGGCCTCAGATGATGACCACAGGGTCTGGGTCAGTTCAAATGAGGAGAGGCAATCCTTGAGGTATTGTGGTCCTGAGCCATTTAATGCTTTATAGGTCAAAACCAGCTCTTTGAACTGGGCCTGGAGAATAATTGGCAGCCAGTGAGTTGGTCTAGGATTGGTGTCATATGCTCAAACCGTCTTACTCCAGTGAGTGCTAAATTCTGAACATCTCCAGAGGCAGCCCCATGAATAATGAATTGTAGTAGTAATTGTTGTGTATTGAGTCAAAGGATTTTATATCTGTATTACTATTGTATGTATTTGCATTAGGGTAAAGTAACTGCCTTTTGGTTCCAGAAGGTACAGCTACTATTGGATCCTCTGTCTTATTGGTTTCCTCCAAAAGGCAGCACTGTGATTGCCTGATATTGCTCCCTCCAAAATGTATCCCTTTCTAGCTAGTCTCCCATCCCTATAAATGTAGCTTTCCTCTCCTCAGAGCTTAGTCTTGTTTGCTTTAATAAAGAAGTGTTACTAGAGAACTGTCTCCAGCATACTATGTCAAGAGAGCTGAAATCACGAACCCCTCGTCACAAGTAATCTAACCTAGAAGTTACCAGAACACAGACTACCTATTTTCTTTAGAGGGGCATAACTGAGTCTGCCCATGCCACTTCTTTTTCTTGTCTACTTTGAGGCCACTCCGCCCCCCCCCCTTTGGATACTGGTTGCATTGAGTAGCAGCAGCTTTTCAATCAACAGTCTCCCCATACCCTACTTGGAGATTGAATCTGGGACCTTTAGCATATAAAGCATATGCCCCAGTCCTTACCTATGGTCCTTCGCCTCACCAGCTGCTGCTGCCCAGCTCTCTCAAGCCAGTCATGGCCCCCAAGCATATACGAACCCTGGACTTTGAAGTACAAATCATCCTTCTGAAAACACTCACTACAGCTCTACAGGAGAAACACGCAATGCTATGCTTCCCCCTCGCCCATGTTTCCAGACATTAGACCACAGGTGGTCCAAGAACTACAAAGCTGGATGATAAACGGAGGGGAATGTCTTAACTTTACAGAATGATTTTTATTTTATTTTTACAAAGCAGGAAACTGCCAATATATCCTATATATATATATATCCAAGGCAGCCTCCGCAAACCTGATGGCATCTAGATGTTAGATTTCTCAAGCCATCATGACCACCATTAGGGATCATGGTCCAAAACATCTGGCAGGCAGCAGGGGAATGCTGCTGACCTTGGGGATTATCAGGGAGATAATCAAACGAGATATTCCAGCCAGCAGGAAAACTGGTTTTACAAAGACTCTTTGCAACCAGCTGCATTCCCAGAGGGAGTTCAGAACAACCATTTTTTAAAAAATACATGCCGTTTATAGATTGGTTGCAATGAAATACAAATGTTTCTTAGATTGGTCCCCGATATATGCTTGACTTCATCTGATCTTTGATCTTTTTCCTATTTCTGTTTCACATAAAAGCTCTATGTAGTAGCGGAACTTTCCATGTCAGAATGGCAGCTATTCTTGTATCACGTTCGCTGACTTCACTCCACTCCACTGCATCTGCTTGATTTGTGATATCAGGGAAATACAACAGATGAACAATACTCAAGCAGCCCTCTATTCTCTGTAACTCTCCATTACGTCTGGCTATTTCAGGCACCTACTTGGTGAAGTATATACCCATGTCTGAACCACTGCAGCTGGCGTCCATAGGCGCTGGTGGAGCAGAAGGCAGGGAAGCCAACACTTAGGTGGAGAAAAACCATCAACAAACTTATTTTCTCACCATAACAAATCCTTAAAAATTAAAGATTTAATCTGCCACCTTTGAACAGCGGCAAGAGCAGCCACAGCAAAGACTTGGAAAGGTTTAAAGGGACTCAATTTGGAAAGATGGCAATGTGTTGAAAATGCTGGAGGGCAAAAAAAAGAAGATTGGCAAGTGGTCGAAAGAAAATAGCCACATTCATCCTGATCTGGTATGATTTTATTGTATTCACCAATCATGAACAGGCAGTACAGCCCCCACTCCCACCTTATTTGCAATTATGGCTGGTTTAGAGGTTAAAAGAGAGCTTTAGAAGCTGTATCTACCAGAGGAAGACAGCAGACCTAAGGGAGGCAAAGAGTTCTACAGGTTAATATATTCCTTAATAAAATAAATTGGAATAAAACAATATATGGCACCACACAGCGAGGTTTCCGTAACCTACAACAAAAAAGGCCCAATATATATTTACATTTATTTAAAAAACAACCTGATACTTTGACGGAATGGGAAAGGTTTAAGTTAATTTACAAAAGTAAATCCATGAGCTCAAAGGGAAGGTTTATTACAGGAAGTTTTCTTTTTGAAAGCTGACAGTTTGAATCAGATCATTTCCATTGATATGTTAGTCATCTGTGTAGTTATATATATTCTTTTCTTTTTTTCTTTTTAGTTTTAAGTCACTACTGTATAATCTGTAAAAGGACGTGCAATTTTGACATGACGTTTTCTTTGAATGTATCCAGAACTGCAACCATTTGTATGGTCCTGTACAATGTTTAATTTACGACTAAGGTACAGTTTTGAAAATGAGAGAGAGAGAAAACCACCACTGGCAGGAAGATCAAAGGACTTCTAGTTTTGTCCCCATCCTCGTCTGACAGTGCCACGCCCTTGGCTAGGTTGTAAGTGAGAAGATAGGCAGGAGAGGGCTGGCTGATAAGAGACTAGGGTTTTGTTGGGCACTGCCAGGCCCAGCTCTAAGTGCAGTCCCGGTGGCGCGGGGCGATCTCCGCACCTCAGCACCAGGGCGCCTGACCTGCTCGAGACGGCCCTGGGCACTGCTCTCAGTCTCCCAAATGGACCAGCCTGCAGTGAGCCATGGAGAAAGAGAAGAAAAAAGTGGCAGTTTGGGAGTCAGACTGAATTGGGCTTAGAGAAGGAGAGAGGACTGAATTGCTGTCAGCAAAAATCCTGAGGGGAACCAGTGAATTTGAGACAGCTGCTTTTGGAGTTGACCTGCACATTTACACATGCTCATGTGCAGGGCTGGATTTAGGTTTGATGAGGCCCTAAGCTCCTGAAGGTAATGGGGCCCTTTATATGTCCAGCTGTCCTTTGTCAACAACAAATTGTCGCTGTTTTTTGTGTTGAATATATGCTATATGGTAATTTATGGACCTAATAGGTCCATACACAACACAAAACAAACACAAAACACTGTTGCTGCATGTAGGCTTTATTTTATTTGTTTTTTTTAAACATATTTTGGAAACGTACATCCAGGTTGTTTTTTTCTTTGAATTTTTTGGGGGCCCCAAGAGAGTAGGGCCCTAAGCTATAGCTTGTTTAGTTTATACATAAATCTGGCACTGCTCACATGTGCGAGAGAGTGGTGCTATTTTTCTTGAAAGAGAGGTGCCAGAACTCACAATGAACACCTCCCTTGTTCTCTTAGAATGGCAATGGTGCTCAACTGAGAGGTGCCGGAACTGAGTTCAGGGGAGTTCCTACTGAAAAAGAAAGCCCTGTGTGTGTGTGTGTGTGTGTACCCATATTTCACACACACACACACACACACACACACACACACACACACACACACACACCAAAAAAGTGCCACAAAGCTCCAGTGACCTCATTCCAAGTAAAGACTACACCAGGCATCCCCAAACTTCGGCCCTTCAGATGTTTTGGACTACAATTCCCATCTTCCCCGACCACTGGTCCTGTTAGCTAGGGATCATGGGAGTTGTAAGCCAAAACATCTGGAGGGCTGCAGTTTGGGGATGCCTGCACTACACTATTGAAGCTCCCATGTTTGGTGAATAGGGCAGTGTGCTGGAGTATTTCCTTTTGGGTTGTTACACTCACACATTTAGGTCAAAATGCACCTCTGCATGGGAAGAGAGTGCCCCAAAATTAGGCAAATGGAGTTACTTGCCTCAAACAGCACATGATGGGGCAGGGCAACACCTCCTCCCCTTCTAACAATCTTGCTCTCTCTTACATTAGTTATTGGTTCACGACACACAAAACTGAGAGAGGAGACAGATTTTCAACCTACCATATGTATAAAAGGGACAGATGTTTGCACTGAAAGTAGATGCATATAAACCTTTGTGCCAGATTATGCAGAAGGGTGGCAAACTGCTGGAGTTTAGGAACTCTTGGCTGCAGAAGGCCAGAGTTGCTCCCAAGTGGCTTTATTTTTAGTCTTCTTCTTTCTCTTCCAGCTGCTCTCACTCACTCGCAACCGGTTCCTATTCTTCTTTACTCAAAAAGTAGGTTTTATGCATTTCAAAGGTAAAGGTACCCCTGACCATTAGGTCCAGTCACGGACGACTCTGGGGTTGCGCGCTCATCTCGCTCTGTAGGCCGAGGGAGCCAGCGTTTGTCTGCAGACAGCTTCTGGGTCATGTGGCCAGCATGACTAAGCTGCTTCTGGCGAACCAGAGCAGCACATGGAAATGCCGTTTACCTTCCCGCCGGAGCGGTACCTATTTATCTACTTGTACTTTGACATGCTTTTGAACTGCTAGGTGGGCAGGAGTTGGGACCGAACAATGGGAGCTCACCCCTGTCACGGGGATTCGAACCGCCAACCTTCTGATCAGCAAGCCCTAGGCTCTATGGTTTAGACCACAGCGCCACCCGCGTCCCTTTATGCATTTTAATGAAGCTTAAATCCTATTCATGTGTTCTTTGATTAATGTGTTCGTACGTAAATTAAGAACAAAATAAGAACCTGCTAGATGGGCCATCTAGTCCAATGGGCCGTTGTCATACTGGCAAACCAGTTGTCCAGTAGAAACCCACAAACAACGTGTGATTCCCAGTATACGCAGGTCCTGCTATAGGGAGAGCAGATAGGCAAAAGCCACTCAGCCACTGCCAACTTTTCAAAGGTTCAGGAAGGGAGTCCCCATGCATCAGCTGATCCGTGGGGAGTTTAGTCCTGTTTTCTGCAGGTATTGACAGTCACATTATGTGCCTGCCCCACACCTCTCACTATATATGATGTTAGATGGGTGTGGTTTGGAGGAAACGGCCTTGTGCGCCAGAGATTCCCTCCTGCATTTTAATCAGAGGATTTAGATTACAGTCACACCTCAGTTTAAGTACTCTGCGGACCGTCTGGAACAGATTCATCCACTTTCCATTACCTTCAATGGGAAAGTTTGCTTCAGGTTAAGCACGCTTCAGGTTAAGTACAGACTTCCAGAACCAATTGTGTACTTAAACCGAGGTACCACTGTACATCCTTATTTTTGTGAAGAAAAAAATTGCAACCATGGGCAACTTTTTTTAAAAAAACAAAGTTTTCAAGACTTTGCTCGTTTAAGTTATTTCTCATTTTGCCATGTATCATGTGTACTTTCTAAAAGGAAGCTATTACCAGACAATTCAGGATTCAAAAGAGATACTTATTTTAAAGCAATTGCCAAAATGCCTTTTGAATCTCAGTATTTCCCCCCATCTTCTTAAAAGGCTTCTCAGGTTTGCTGAAAAATTAGGATTTCACAGGATTCATTGAAGTGCTTTTGAGAGGGACAATATCCTTCAGATATAAATCCAATTATTTTGTTTCCATGAAATTAGCATAGTTTAAGTTGTTTTTATGCCTGCTGGGAGCGCTTGTATCCTTTTATAAGGAGCGAAACAGAAAATGATACAAGCAAGCTCCTAGAAAACGGGGGAGTGTGGAACCTTATCCAAATGTTGTAGTTGGCCAATGTTCTAATGAGCTAAAACAAATATTCGTATCCAAAAGCCTCTAGCCATTAAAGTAATTCAGATCCTAGGCCAAACTTCTTGACTAGACTTTTGGCTTTACCTGTTAATAAAACAAAAACACTCTGTCGCCCCCAAACTTCATGTCTTGCTCCAAACACAACTTCTTGGCCTTAGCCTGTCTCTGGTATTTGTGAACTTAAACTGAACTATGCAATCATTCACAGTGAAGGCGGAATCTGCTGCATGATGCTGATTCAACTGCACTACATTTACATGTGAAGCCCACATTTCTACGTTTTGCAAGCAAAGGGCCAATGGGCAGAGCACGTTCTCCAATCAGGGAGAGCGCGGGTTGCGGAAGGGTTAAAAAGACATCTCCCTGGGTTGGGGGTGGTGTTGGTTGAGAGGGAGTGCGTGTGATAGGACCCCTCTGGGTTGCTGGGGAAATAAGCATGTAGCGAATTTTGATTGACAGGAAGGGCTCCTTAAAACCTCAGCGTCCAGCAGTTAGTTTCACTTTGCAAAGTGCTTTGGATCTCCCTCCCGCCCACCACCTTTCTTCTAATGGTTTAGCCTGACATTGCTTTGCCTGTCATGGGGCCGCTTGCTTTGCAAGGGCCCAGTAGGAATTTTGCCATTTGGCTGATTGGCTGTTGCCATTGGTTTTTGCCTACTGCTTAGCAAATCGTCACAACTTGTTAGGTTGGCGGTTAGGCATTGGTTAATAATTCTGGTTGGTGGAGGGGTATGGCATGGAGGTGCCTTCCCCTCATTAAAATGCTGCTCCACATAGAAGTATTCCGTTAAAGGAATCCTGGGGCTCCGGGGCTCTAGTCCATACACCCCCACAACGGGCGGGGCTGGGGCCATTACAGAGCACAAGCCTTGGGGAGCATTTCTGGTTGAGGGGAGAGTGCCTGGCCACAGCTACTTCCTCTCCCATGGGGTGTTTACTTGACTTCCCTATACGGCTAGGGCAGTCGGAGCTGATCTTTCCCAGGCAGGGGACAGATGGATTAACCAATGCCTAAGCCAACACTCACATTTAATTGTATTTAAATAAAGTTGTGGCCAAATTATTGCCAAAACCAAAACTAAAATTCTGAGTGTGGTGTGAGTTATTTTGGGGGGATGTCCGGTAACCTCGTCGTGCAATTAGCACCACTAAGAGCTTGCCTGCACTGGAGTCCACATGATGTCCTCTGTATTCCAGTGCAGTTCCAGATGTTTCTCCCATTGAATGTCTCTTCTCCCCCCCCCCCAATCTTGGCTATTTTGAACTTTCCAGTGTTTAGAGCCATGGTTCCCAACGTGGGGCACACGCCCCACAGGGGAGCAATTTGATTTTTAAGGGGGGCAATTTGAGAATGAGTTATTAACAGTGAAGGGCCTTTTAGGCTTCCTCCACGTTAATAGGAGTTCACTTTTTGAATAATAAGATGCCGGGGGGGGGGGCGCATCAGGATTTTAAAGATGCTTAGGTGGAGCATGGCCAAAAAAAAAGGTTGGGAACCACTGGTGTAGAGGCACAGCTCCCAACATTTACAGGGTTGGAAGAGCTGAGAGCTGAGACAACAGCAGAATAAGGAGGATGCCATGTAGATGCCCCTACATTGATAGATTTTGCTCTGTTGTGAAGCCCCATATGAAAACAACAAAGGGTGAATTGACTGGGGGTGGGGCAATGGATTAAGTATTTGGTGGGGGGATTCCAATGCACACCAGGAAATACAGGCTTCTACATCTTGATTCCATCCTGGCACGATATCATTGGTTGATATTCCACTTCTGTATCCCATCACCACAAGGATTTATGCTTGTGGAACAGATCCTGACAGTGTAAAGTAGGTAAATTGGGGGGGGGGGGTGTTCCCGAGGGTCAACCAGGAAACCCACTCAAAAATCCCTACATAACCCCTTCAATAGACTAATGGCCAAACTGCACATAGGGAAGGAGGGCAATGCTTGCAAATAGACAAAGAGGAGAAGCTGGAGGTGGAGCTGGCTTATAAAGTGCAGCTACCCTCACTCCCATTGGCTTAAGAGTGTGTTCCCTTCACCCCCTCCCTTCGGGAACAACAAACTCCTGAGTCCTCTTTTAAGAGGTGGCAAAGGGCAACATTCTGATTTGAGCACTATAAAATTTGCAGCTACAGTATTGGATTGAGAGGGGAAAGGTTTTTGAAGTCAGCACAGTATTGAATTGTCCTTTAATAGCTTTGGAATATGTACAGTACTCTTCAAGGAGCAAAATAAAGTCAACAGAATAAAAATCCCATGAATTCCTTTGCAGCCTCCCAAGCCTCCAAGATGAAAGACTTAACTTTAAGAATATGGTTTATCTTGGTACTTTTGTTGTCGCTGTACCCACTGGTGTAAAATAAACCCCCTTTATGGAAACACAAAGGGGTTTTGTTGCATTCTGTGCTCATACTGAGCACGGCATGGTTACTCGCAAGCCTCTCTATATCTGACACAGCTGGGCCCTGAATCATGGCTGGATATTTTAGGTGCCTCAAGAATAACTTCAGTGACAAAAATAAAATCAGCATCACAATGCTTAGAGAAGTCAGTGCCAATGTATTCAGTTCACGTATAATCAGCACTGCCATGCATGCATTGATTTCCGGCCAAAAAGAAGAAGGAGAAAGTCTTTGGATACACTGCTGAGAATTAGCTGAAGATTCACAAATATTTATTCTAGCTTCTACAACAATATGATGCTGAAAATTACAGGTGGTTGCTTCATTCCGCATTTTGGACCAATGTTGTGGTTTCAAAACGATGGCTCTGATCTGGACATTTCATATTTAAGTTGTTTTCTAAGTGACAAAGGTGGGAGCTGGACCACAGATATATAAGCAAACCTCACCAGTTGTTCCACAGTCTTTCTCAGCTATTTATAATAAATGTATAGATGTGAAATCCTAAGGCAGGGATGGGGAATCTCTGGCCCTCCAGATGTTGTTGGAATCCATCATCCCTAACGATTAGCCATGCCAGCAGCGACTGGTGTGGTTGGGAGCGCAGTGACACATAGAAGGTCACAATACCCCTATCCCTGTTCTAAGATACAGTGAGCCAAATGTGCCACCTTTAAATGCTTTGTCCGCTCATTTGCTCATACTGAAACATGCCAACAGCACTCATCATAATTGCATTGCCTAAATTGTACTCTGCAGCCCTTCTGGGTGCCTCCAGGGCTTAAATGAAAGCCTGGGGAAAGACAACATGAAATTCTCATGGGACTTTTCCATATGAAAAAAATATGGGCAGCCAGGGAGGCTGCTGAGTGCTAGAGAAATATTTACAGGAAAGAAAAGGGGGAGGAACACCACCCTTGGCCCATTTGTAATGATGAGGTAAGTGCCAAACCCCTCGTGCTTTCGAATTCTGGAGAAATTCTAAGGTGGTTTGAGAATGAGGCAGAAAATTGTAACCTTTTTCTGAGGCAAAGAAAACTATTTAAAAAATGAAGGATAGATTTCAGCACAGCACTAACTTCAGATACAGATTGGCATTCCAGTTGATTCTAAGGTTTCTTCTTTACTCGATTTCCCAGAAACCATTTAAAATTGTCCATCAGCAGAGCCATGATACATATGTGCTTCAGAAATATTATTTTGATCCATCCTTCTTTTTTCAATTTTTTTTGTATTATGGTGTGTGTGTGTGTGTGTGTGTGTGTGTGTGTGAAGCTCTATGATACAGTGTTTTAGCTCCCTTTGTAGTTCTCTTACGCTTCTTTACTTTATCTCAAAGAATTCTCTTTTGAAATTAGGGTCCTCTGACTCCAAAGAGCGCTTACTCCTCATTAGTCCATTTTACAAATTAATAAATCATCCAGCGCTGAGTTAATAATGGTCCCTCCATCAAAACAGGCTGTTAAAGTCTTTCAAATTATTGAGTATGAATCTTAGAATTTATTAACATTCAAGTTCTTTCATAGTCCTCTCCCTAAAACTTCGAAATGAGAGAATTTGTGACAGATGAGATAAGAAGTTTAATGATAATCTTGTCAGACAAAATTAACCTGACCAAAAAATAATCACCATCTTCATGTGTGAAAAGCTATACAGTGGTACCTCGGTTTAAGTACACAATTGGTTCCGGAAGTCTGTACTTAACCTGAAGCGAACTTTCCCATTGAAAGTAATGGAAAGTGGATTAATCCGTTCCAGACGGGTCCGCGAGTACTTAACCTGAAGCGAACTTTCCCATTGAAAGTAATGGAAAGTGGATTAATCCATTCCAGATGGTCTGCAGAGTACTTAACCTGAAGCATACTTAACGTGAAGCGAAATATCCCATTGAAAGTAATGGAAAGTGGATTAATCCATTCCAGACGGGTCCGCGGAGTACTTAAACTGAAAGCACTCAAGCCGAAGTGCACTTAAACTGAGGTATGACTGTAATAATGTGGCATTTTCACAGTGAATAACCGGAAGCAATGCTTAGGGCTTAATATTCATCAGGGTGACCAGTATAGAGCCCATCAGATGTTGATTGTCTTAATGGTGTCACAAAGCCCAGAAATTACCTTGCTGGTAAGAGATGCACACTCTATATTCCTGTATACCTACTGTCATAGGACAGTCCGGAGTCCCACCTACCCCTTGTTGCAGTCTTATATATTTATCGATGTCTGACACTGGATTTAGTTCTGTAAAGGTGGAAGCCGGGATTTGTTTTTGTGCTGTTTGGTTCTTCTTTGGAAGCTATAATAAAGTTATTGTCTAGTTTTCTCAGCAATGATAGTTCCTCAGAGCCTTCCGTGATGCAGCCCCATGTGAAGAATTACACAAATCTGTAGCATTCCTGACTGGAAGCTTTGATTATCACAGGAATGTTGCTATAGCTGCCTTATCCTTTTCTCATCCAATTAGTGGGATTATTCTCTCTACATCTTTCCTAGGAAACAAGGTTACGGCATGATACCTTCATGCAAAGGTCCCAAAGTGTGGAAGATAAAAATATCTAGCCTGGCTCCAGTGATGATCAAACATACTGCAGATGGGAAGCAGTCTCATTTAAATCAAAAGCAAATAGCATGCTAAACTTATCACCCCTGATGGGATGAAAGAGAAGCTGTCTCTATTGGGGGTGAATACAAAAGAAAGTGGTGGTAAAAGGAAAGGATACAAGCTTGTACTCTTGAGGTGGGGTGAGTTCAGAGATTTCTAACATCCCTTGATACCATGGAAGGATAAAATAGTGGGCAACTGTGCAGGCTCATCTGAATTTAGTGATGCATTTTCAGCTAGAAAAGCCTGACCAAAAATAATTTTTAAATTTCTGGTTTTGGATATAATACATGTACAATATGTCTACACTGAGATAATTTTTTTATAATGTACATATTTAGCCACATATAATAATTGTACATTTTTTTTGGTCTTTTACACATTTTCAGATCAAGTTAGAAACAGTGCATAACAGACTTATGGATGAGCACATTTGAAAATGACGTGGACTGGAAATATTCAGCTCTGTCCATCCCTAGTCTAGGCTACTGAGGTGTCTACTATCTCATTCCTCTGGATGTGTAGAATCTGAACTTGACTCTTAGTGAACTTCTCTATTCATCCCCCTTGGGAAACTGTAACTTTATATTCCGGAAAGGACAGTATAAGAAAGGTTCATCTACCTCCACCCTTCTTGTCTCCCCTTCCCATCTCTTAAAAGGCAAAGACTCCTAGGCAGCATCCTTTTATGTATATTGGTGCTTTACAGATAACAGGCTATATTTTCAAATGGTATCTGATAGTGCAGAAAGTATTAGGTAGAACTCACTGACAGCCTGGCAGCTTCAAGGTCAAGATTCACAAACCTGTAAGGATGATAGACAAGGTTTCCCTGCAGCCTTGGCTAATTCCATTTTCAGGGTTTGCTCTTTGAGCATCTTTGACTTTGGCGTTTATCAGCATAGGGCACCACCATTGTTGTCCTCTTCCGTTCCAGAATTCAGAAGCGGGGGAAAGTTAACATTTTAAAGTGGGAGGCTTCAGGCTTTTGTATTCGCCTTCTGCTCAATTTGCCCCAAAATTTCAGAAACCAAGTGCAAAGTTGATTTGACTGGAGAGGACATGTGAGCATGTGAAAGGGAAAAGAAGTAGGAGAGCCATAATGTTAGAATTAGCAAGGAGTACAGAACAAGCAAGTCCAAGGTTAATGGATTATTTCAACATCCCTCCAAATTGGAGTTTCCTGTGATTGGAGAGCCATGGTAAAATACTTCCCTCTGATTAAAAGCTAGACCAAATCTACTATATACACTGCTCTCCCTTCCGCACTGTGACAGTAAGTTTTCTTTTTTAAAATGCATTTAAATATTGCAATTTAATTGTTGTAACACTTTCTGGGACTTTGGGGTAAAGGACAAATAAACAACAACAACAACAGGTGTGGAGCTCCCCACCTTCAGCTCCAGAGAAGCAGACACAGAGCAATGGATTCAAACTACAAGAAAGAAGATTCCACCTAAACATTAGAAAGAACTTCCTGACAGTAAGAGCTGTTCAGCAGTGGAATTTGCTACCAAGGAGTGTGGTGGAGTCTCCTTCTTTGGAGGTCTTTAAGCAGAGGCTTGACAGGCATATGTCAAGAATGCTTTGATGGTGTTTCCTGCTCGGCAGGGAGTTGGACTGGATGGCCCTTGTGGTCTCTTCCAACTCTACGATACTATGATTCTATGATTCTATCTGAAATAGATGCTCCTAGTTTAATTCTTTAAAATAATAAGCAACCAAGAGCTACTTCCTCTCTCATCCTAGCAAAGCTCGGTGAAGCCACCCCATGGAGCAAGTAGTTTTCATTTTCCCCCCTCTCTCCATACTCCTATTGCAAGGGCCATAAACTGCCTTTGCCCAACCCCAGCTCTCTTGCCATCCAGCAACCCCATTACAAGTTCATTTGCAGGGTTTATTGGGAAACGAAGTCCAAATGTGGAGAAGAAAGAAAGGCTGTAATGCCCATTAACTTGAGGGGGGTCAGCCCCCTCAAATATTTTACGGGGAGGGGCAAGTGACCTGGGCCCCAATAATAATAATAATAATAATAATAATAATAATAATAATAATAATTTATTTATACCCCGCCCATCTGGCCAGGTTCCCCCAGCCACTCTGGGCGGCTTCCAACAAAACAGAAATTCTAAAATACAGAAATCCATCAAACATTAAAATACAGAAATCCATCAAACATTAAAAGCTTCCCTAAACAGGGCTGCCTAGTAGTTGGCGCCTATGCTCTCCAGGATTTCAGTCAGAGGACATTCCCAGCTCTATCTGGGCATGCCAAGGATTGAACCCTTGACCTTCTGCATGCAAAGCAGATGCTCTACCACTGAGCTGTAGTCCTTCCACAAAAGAAGCACGTTCTCCCACAAGACTCAACTCAGTGACTAGGTACAGTTTGAGTAGACTACACAATATAAGCATTACCTTTCAGTGAAAAGGCTGCTGCTAACTTTTACCTTAGAAGGAAAATAAACTGACTTTACTGGGAAAATATGCCAATAGCCCAAAATTTTGGCTTCTATACAAAAGTCTTTTGGCAACTGGCCCAGAGTTTCACACACACACACACACACACACACACACACACACACCAGCTGGGGTATTCCCCCGTCCTCCATTTGGCTGGCAATCCTACCTGTCTTATGTCATGTCCAGATGATGTTCATTTCGGGGATCAGGTGCAATGTTCCAGTAAATTAAATCCCTGCACTCCAGACATGCTTCAGCCTCTGCTAGTCCCTGTCAATCCAATGAAATCTGTGAAAGGATGGAAACTAGAGATGGGCCAATCTTTCTCCAAAAAAATAATTGCCTGAGAAATTGCTGGAGATTTCTTTCCTTCATTTTCGCCTACCCCAGGAGAAAGCTAAGAAAGAAAGGAAAAAAACCCAACGCCAACCCTCGCCTGGCCTGCCTGCAAATAAGCAATAACCCGACATATTTCAGTAATGTTGGGAGAACTGGTGGTCTTAGCCCCCGCTCTTTGCTGCCTGTTTCTCTTAGCTTGTCACTTTATTAACCCACCAGCATGAATGAATAATATTGGTTCATTCAATAGTTTTGGTGCCCCGTGGCTATTCACTGTGATGGCTATGTTCTGCCTCTTACCGTAGGAGGCAGTAATATCTCTGAATACCAGGAAATCGCAGGAGGAGAGAGAGTGCTCTTCTGCTCCAATCCTGCTTGTGAGTTTCCCCACAGGCATCTCATCGGCCACTGTGAGAACAGGATAATGGAATGGATGGACCACTAGATTGATCCAGCAGCCTTTTCTTATGTTCTTAGGTTCCCATGCAATTCAATGACAAAACCAAATGTCAGTAAAAAGTTGAGGAGGAAAGTAGAACACTATTGTTGGTTGAGACATATATACTGCACTCCTTCTCTTATCAGTAGGGGAAAAATTCGGAGAAAAACAGCTGATTTGGACTGACCTCCATCTATAGAAACAGAATGTTTCTAGTTGTGTGTCAATCAATGACTGTGTAAACCTTCAGCCATTTCTATTAACTTTGTCTTGTTTATTTTCTGCTGGAAAATCATTTCAGGTTTTTTTGTTTTGTTTTTACTGACCTTGGGAACTTCCCTGATTGCCACAGCACTGTTGTCTGCGACACTGTCAGTTTGCACTTTTTAAAGTGTTCAACTGTATGACCCTATTATGGGAATGTTTTATATTAGCAATGATGAGTGTACAGTACATCAAGTAGTGATGCGTTGTCAGTTGCAATGAGCTCTTTGATGGATTTATGCCATGGGAGTAACCTGTTCAAGCCCAACTTGACCAACTTAGATAAAGGAGGGGTAGATCTGGTTACATAACCTTGAGCAGCCAAAAACAGAAGGCACTCTTGTATTAAGGAAATGACTGGTGCTACTGCCAGGCTAGATCTAGACAAATCAAAGAAGCGTTTCAGTTTAAAGCGTTGTAAATTTAAACAGGGAAAACAGGTAGAAAAAAACGGGACTCCACATCGCCATCTGTTGGCACAATGTTATATCACACATAAGTAAAGCTAAAGGTACTCCTGACCATTACGTCCAGTCGCAGACGACTCAGGGGTTGCAACTCACTCTATAGTCCAAGGGAGCTGGCGTTTGTCCGCAGACAGCTTCCAGGTCATGTCGCCAGCATGACTAAGCCGCTTCTGGCAAACCAGAGCAGCACACGGAAACACTGCTTACCTTCCCGTCGGAGCGGTACCTATTTATCTACTTGTACTTTGACGTGCTTTTGAACTGCTAGGTTGGCAGGAGCTGGGACCGAACAACGGGAGCTCACCCCGTCGTGGGGATTCGAACCGCCAACCTTCTGATCGGCAAGCCCTAGGGTCTGTGGTTTAGACCACAGCACCACTCGCATCCCACAATATCACACATACAACGCATATAAATTGCTTTTTCTTATCAGTCTATCTGAGTCCCTTCCAACTCTACAATTCTTTGATTTTATGATTCTAAAGGAGAGGCAACATCTGCTAGTCCCCGAGCCCCAGAATTGACGCAGGCCCTGTATCTTGACTGCTGGTATTTCTATCTTGCTGGTTGCTTGTGTTTCTATTTTAAAATATAGTTTTAATATAGATATATCTATATGCTGGAAAAATATTTGGGGGAGTGGGTTTAGAAAATAATGTATAAATGAGATTCAGGCCTCTCAGTGTATTGTGGACACCAACCTGTCATTGTGGACCTTAACCGCAACATTTTGAACCTCCCATATGGCACACAACTGTGAATATCAGGGCAGTGACGAATTAATTCAAGCCATCTGCCTCACACCGTTTAGGCTGTGTTACAGGAAGCCTTTGAAGAGAGCTTAAATCAGATCCCCTACCCCTGCTTAACACAACAGCATATACTTTTTTTTGTACTGAGAAATATAAACTAATAATTAAAGATTGGGCAACTTCTTAAACAACGATGAGCTTTTAAAGTCACATCATTTGGTTACAGATCTGGGTGTAACAGAGCTTGGGGGTGCAAGGGCACCCATAAATACTCGAGTCAGTGGATGTTAGAAATTAATAAAGGGGTAGAATTTAGATAATATTTGGGGGGGGGGGATTGAAGGAAAGGGGCCAGGCCAGTGGAAAAAAAATCAGGTTACATTCTCTTTCCAGGCCAACAACTCACCTGGAATAGAAATCGTTAGGCATGACAGTAGGGCTGAAAAATATCGTGTCCTCCCTAAAAGAGGGCACGTAGAATCATAGAATCATAGAGTTGGAAGAGACCACGAGGGTCATCCGGTACAACCCCCTGCCAAGCAGGAAACACCATCAAAGCATTCCTGACAGGGCTGTCAAGCCTCTGCTTAAAGACCTCCAAAGAAGGAGACTCCACCACACTCCTTGGCAGCAAATTCCACTGTCGAACAGTTCTTACTGTCAGGAAGTTCTTCCTGATGTTTAGGTGGAATCTTCTTTCTTGTAGTTTGAATCCATTGCTCTGTGTCCGCTTCTCTGGAGCAGCAGAAAACAACCTTTCTCCCTCCTCTATATGGCATCCTTTAATATATTTGAACATGGCTATCATATCACCCTTTAACCTTCTCTTCTCCAGGCTAAACATGCCCAGCTCCCTAAGCCGTTCCTCATAAGGCATCGTTTCCAGGCCTTTGACCATTTTGGTTGCCCTCCTCTGGACACATTCCAGCTTGTCAGTATCCTTCTTGAACTGTGGTGCCCAGAACTGGACACAGTATTCCAGGTGAGGTCTGACCAGAGCGGAATACAGTGGTACTATTACTTCCCTTGATCTAGATGCTATACTCCTATTGATGCAGCCCAGAATTGCATTAAGTACCTTTTTTAGCTGCTACATCACACTGTTGACTCATGTCAAGTTTGTGGTCTACCAAGACTCCTAGATCGTTTTCATATGTACTGCTCTCAAGCCAGGTGCCACCCATCCTGTTCTATCTCTTCTTCAACAATAACCCAATGTATGATGCAGAGATTTAGAATTTCGACACCCTTTCTGGCATGCCACAGAACTCCAGCTTCATCAGTTCCAATTCCTATTATTTGGATTAAGAGTTAAAATGTTGTTGTTTTTTAAAGAAAACAACAACAAAGAACTTTGGTTTTTCCAGCTTCTCTGGCATATATAAAGCTTTAGTTGTTGTTTTTGCTTCAGCCCTGACGACTACATTTTAAAGGGAGAGACCTACAAAGATAAACAGGTGGTTTTGGGGTGGGCATGCTTTGCAGAATACAAATCCTGACTCATTAACCTTCATTTAGACTTAAGCCCTTGAGAATGAAAATCCAACTTGAGATGTGTAGGCAAAGAGCTGCCCAATAGATATAGCATTTTAATTCATAAAGAAAGAATAGGGTATAACAAGCTGCTTAATACACTGTTCTTGGTCAGAGGCAGGTGAGGATGGGGGGTAAGAAACATTTGTTTCTCCTTGAAACACTAAGATATTAATACAACGCTTCAAAGGATAATTTCTTATCATATGTATATGAATCCATTAGCTGTCAATAAGAGGTGAGAGCTAGATTTATCACTTGATACCCACCAGGAACATGTTTAATTTATAAGCTTAATGTACCTAAAATGTTATCTTTGGGTGCATAGTATTTAAAATGCAGTAATGGACGTTTGTGCCATAGGCACAGAGGCTGATGGTTTTCCATAGATAAGTAACTTCATGACTCATCTCTGGGATCACGAGGTGGTCAGCTCACACAACGGGGGATATAACTTGAGAATTGTGTGTGTGCTTTATCTGGAAGTAGCTAGCGGAGTCTGTGTGTGTTGCTGCAGAGAGAAACTTAGTTTTGGTAAAGATGCTTAGAATCTCACTCTGGGGGCAGAGAGAAGAACTTTATAGAACTGCATAAAACATGAATGTCATTTATTGTTTGCAATGTATTGCTCTGTTATTTCTGTAATGTTTATCTTTTTGCAACGGGCATTTAAGATTGTTCTGCAGTAAGGCTTTAAAACTTATTCTTGCAGTGAAGAGAATTAATTTCTACACAGGATCCAGACCAGAGGTTCCGCTGAACAACACTAACAGAACAGCCATAGCCTATGCTTTGTTCATAGAAGGCTCATTGCTCAATCCTTGGCACCTCCCCAAAAGGGAAATATTCCTCTCTGAAACCCTGCAGAGCTGCTGACAGTCACTCTAAGGTCTAACTCCGTATAAGGCAGTTTCCCTTATATATTCTCAGCTGATCATGCAGTCTGAATTGGTTCACATCCCTCTTTTCTTTGAAAAGTTTCCTTCATTGTAATGTGAGGAAATTGAGTCTGCATTAAACCTAGAACAGGCCCTGCTCTGCAAGCTGAGGTGAGTGATAGGTAAAACGGGGCAAATCTGTCCATTCCATTTTCTCCCAATTCCTCCTTCCCACCCGTTTATTTTCATTTTCCTCGGCAGCTGCCACAACGCCACCTCTACAGCAACCTCTCGGTGAATAAGAGGTGATGCCGATATCCTCCCACCTCTAGGGAGGAAATGGCAGGGGCTGCCCTCTGGCGTCTCCTGGACTCTGCACCCACCTGGTATGATTCAGAGCAGGCCCCTTCCCCCCTGCAACAACCTTTGATTCCCACTTCAACTGTCGAGTAAGGTTGATTTGATTGGATCCCGTGTTCCTTCACTCCCATGTTGTTCCCATTGTAGGTCTTTAATCCCTGCTTGTTCCTGATGTAGATCTTCACTCGCCCCTTCACTCCCTGGTGGGGAGCCACCATTTTGTGGTTCGCCTCAGACCCTGATTGTGCGTCATTATATCCCTGAAATTAACCACTTCAAGGTACCCACATTTGTGTCAGCTACGCGTTGAACATAGAAGAGCAGACAGACCAACAGCTCTTGCTGGTAGTTATATGTGGACCAACTGGGAGTGCGGGGAGGCTGGCTGGAAGCGGGAATGGAGAGAGTATGGCTGCTTGACTGGAATAGTGAACAGTAGCTTTTCATACTGCAACAATTTGTTGCAGTCCCACTTTTAAGCCTCTGTTACCTATCCCTCCATTTTTCCTGTGCCTTCCTATGGTAGCTGGGGTGAAGGGGCAGGCAGGGTTACAAGAACGAAGAGCCTGTTTTCTGAGGCACAAGGCGGCAGATACCAAAAGGTTAAATTAGATTAAATTCAAATGTTGGGATCTCCTGAATAAGACCTTTGAAATTCTTCAGGCTCACTCATCGCTCCATTAATGTCAGGTCACACATCCTTTGTAATTTTCATTAATTGGCACGATTTCTTTCTTATAGCTTCCCCCTTCTTTATCCAGCCTTTTCTCTCTCAATCTGATGCAGCTGAATTATTAAAGACTATCTTCCCCATCCATCCTTCTGAAATGCAGTCAAAGAACACTAATGTCCAAGTGAATTAAGTATGGTCAGCTTAATTTTGAAAGCGTCCAGGGGCCTTCCTTTCTGCTCTATTTTAAGAATTGAGCTAAAGTTGCGAAAGAAAGAAAGAAAGAAAGAAAGAAAGAAAGAAAGAAAGAAAGAAAGAAAGAAAGAAAGAAAGAAAGAAAGAAAGAAAGAGCTGTTGCTATTCCCAGGAATTGGAAGAACCACATGAAAGGGTCTACTTGCACCATGAACTCTAGTAACTGAAAAATGAAAAATGCTGCCATCATTTACCAAGACATTGCATGGCAAGGGCCTGAACCCTCTCCCATTGTAGAATAAAGACACTTGACACCAGAATTTAGGTTAACGGGCTGAAAAAGGCCACAACTTTATAGATTACAGAATGTGAGTGGTATTGGCTTAGGCCAGGCTTCCTCAAACTCGGCCCTCCTGATGTTTTTGGCCTACAACTCCCATGATCCCTAGCTAGCAGAACCAGTGATCAGGGATGATGGGAATTGTAGTCTCAAAACATCTGGAGGGCCGAGTTTGAGGAAGCCTGGCTTAGGCATTGGAACCAATGACTATATCTGACTCCTGCCCGCCTGCTGGGAGTCTAGTAAAGTTTAACCACCGATAGGGGGAGCCCTGTTGAGGCACATCAACTAGGGATTCCCCCAGGGTCAATGATAGGGGTCATGCTATGGCCCTGGCCTCTGTCTGAGCTTTGGACAGAGGGCATTGATGATTATACCTGAAGGAGCGTCTCCACCCCCATCGTTCTGCCCAGACACTGAGGTCCAGTACCGAGGGCCTTCTGGCGGTTCCCTCGTTGCGAGAAGCCAAGTTGCAGGGAACCAGGCAGCGGGCCTTCTCAGGTAGTGGCACCCACCCTGTGGAACGCCCTCCCATCAGATGTCAAAGAAAAAAACAGCTACCAGATTTTTAGAAGACATCTGAAGGCAGCCCTGTTTAGGGAGGCTTTTAATCTTTAATAGATTATTTTATTTCATTTTTCTGTTGTAAGCCGCCCAGAGTGGCTGGGGAAACCCAGCCAGATGGGTGGGGTAATAATAATAATAATAATAATAATAATAATAATAATAATAATAATAATAATAATTTACATGCATACAATTGAAGATTATTTCAAATATCTACTAAAGCTAAGCTGTGCAATGTAGCCTGCCTGCTTTTTGTGGGTCTGTAGTAAATGATTTCAAAAATGTGGTTCTGTTGTGTATGAAACTGGCCAATTTTCTCAGCAATCCTAGCATTCAGCAAACAATTCGCTCACCAAGGAGGCCTACTTGGGAACAACATTGTGATTCTTTTGTGTCAGACAAAAACATGTCTATCCCTCCCATACCCCAATGAATTTGGGTTTAGAATGAATTTTGTACCTTGCCTTTTGAAAGGTATTTTGTAAACTTTGCTGAAGAGCAGCATGTCAATCTTTTTTAAAAGCATACTTTTAGTACAATATAATACATCCAGCAAACCACGAGGAAGGAAAAAACACATGGTAACATTTTTTAATGATGTCTTATGTTCCAATGTTGTATACTTCCCTGGTATTCTATGATATGCTGGTATAGAAATACTTTTATAAGTAAATGACAGAGAAAGGAGGGAAAACCTCAAAGACAGTCATCTTCAGGGGCTCTCATTCTTCAACAGATCCTACTGTGCCATCTCAAGAGTTACTGTTGGCGCCTCTGAACAAAAGCCACTGACTTTTCAAGTGTGCCCAATCAGACTGTGTGCATCTAGCCTCATTTTTACATTGATGCCTCGCTTAACGAATGCCCTGCTTAGCAAAATTTCCACTTAATGAAAGGATTTTTCGAGTGGAGGTTGCCTCGCTAGACAAATTCGTTTTATGAAAAATTAATCTAGCGGATTGCGGTTTCCCATAGGAATGCATTGAAATTTTATTAATGCGTTCCTACGGGCAATTTTTTTTAAAAAAAAATTCAATGCATTCCTATGGGATCCGCTAGACAAATTTTTCATTATAAGAAAAGACACATGGAATGAATTAAATTCGTCTAGCGAGGCACCACTGTATCTATTCTGATCAGCATTGGTTCTCCAGGATTCAAGATAGATGCATTTTACATTGCCTACTACCTGATCCCTTTAACTGGGGATGCCAGGGGTTTACCAGCATGCAAAAGCTACAGTAACTCTTCCACATGCATTAAATTACTACATGGGGCTCCATGCTCCTGTTCACTCCACTTACCAACCCCTCTGCCAGCTCCTTTTGGCTCTGCTCTGCTCCAGCCCCTCACCTCTTATTCAACAGTCCCAAACTTAACACCCTACACCAGGCATCCCCAAACTTCGGCCCTCCAGATGTTTTGGATTACAATTCCCATCATCCCTGACCACTGGTCCTCTTAGCTAGGGATCATGGGAGTTGTAGGCCAAAACATCTGGAAGGCCGCAGTTTGGGGATGCCTGCCCTACACAGAGGACTTGGCCATATGTACCATTTGTTTCATTCTTTCCAGGCACAAGTCTGTGCTTAAAAGTTCCATGTCTAAGTGGGTCCCCCCACACACACACACACCTGGAGCTTTCCCCTTGAAAACCTGCTATTTTGGGTTCAATCAGAGCAAACATCAATTTGCATTTTCTGTGGATTGCTGATTGCTCCAATTGAGCTATAATAATAATAATAATAATAATAATAATAATAATAATAATAATTTATTTATACCCCACCCATCTGGCTGGGTTCCCCCAGCCACTCTGGGCAGCTTCCAATAAAATATTAAAATGCAATAGTCCTTCAGATATTAAAAGCTTCCCTAAACAGGGCTGCCTTCAGATGTCTTCTAAAAGTCTGGTAGTTGTTTTTTTCCTTTGACATCTGGTGGGAGGATGTTCCACAGGGTGGGTGCCACTACCGAGAAGACCCTCTGTCTGGTTCCCTGTAACCTCACTTCTTGCACTGAGGGAATCGCCAGAAGGCCCTCACAGCTGGACCTCAGTGTCTGGGCAGAACAATGGTGGTGGAGATACTCCTTCATGTATACTGGACTGAGACTGTTTAGGGCTTTAAAGGTCAGCACCAACACTTTGAATTGTGCTCAGAAACATACTGGGAGCCAATGTAGGTCTTTCAAGACTGGTGTTATGTGGTCTTGGTGGCCGCT